>NW_003852497.1:1873693-1878529 GCF_000181295.1 Otolemur garnettii | reverse complement strand
ACCTTTAAAGCAATTAATTACAAGGAGAGGTTTTAAATACAAAGAGTTTATAGGCACAAGGGGAAGTGGCGTTTGGATTGAGATTGAGGGAAGATTTCTCTATCCAGAGAATCAGGCCAAATAAATTTCCAGACAGAAGGGAAAATCTTAGTAAATCATTAGTGGGATAAAAGTACATTAGGGCACTTGAAAAACTAGAAATGGAAGGGAATTTCCTCAACCTGATAAATGGCATTTATGGAGAAACCACAGTTGACATCATCTTAATGGTAAAAAACTGAAAGCTTTCCCCTTAAGGTCAAGAATGATAAAAGAATGGTGGCTTTCGTCACGGCTACTTAACATTGTACTGGGAGATCGAGCCAAAATAATTAGAACAGAAAAAGCAATGAAAGGCATCCAATTTGGAAAGGAAGAAGTAAAAATTATCTCTATGCATAGATGACATAAACTGATATATAGAAAATCCCAAAGAATCCCCAAGAAAGCTAGTAGGACTAATAATTCAGTTCAGCAAAGTTGCACATTACAGGATCAACACACAAAAACATCAGCTGAATTTCTATATACCAACCATGAATAATCCAAAAAGGAAATTAAGAAAGCTATTCGATTTATAGTATCATCTAAGAGAATAAAAGACTCAGGAATAAACGTGGCTGAAGAAGTAAAAGATTTGTACCCTGAAACCTATGTAACATTTCTAAAAGAAATCAAAGAAGCCTAACTCAATGGAAATACAGGTCATGTTCATGGAATGGAAAACTCAGTATTGTTAAGCCATCATTACAGGTCAAAGTGACATACGGATTCAATGCAATATCCAGCAAAATTACAACAGGTTCTTTTTTTTTTTTTTTTACATAAGTGGGAAAGTCAATCTTCAATTTCGTAAGACATTGCAAAAATGCCTGAATGCCTAAACCAATCTCAGTAAAGAATAAATTTGGAGAACTCATACTTCCTGATTCCAAAATTTCCTACAAAGCTACTGTAATCCAAACAGTTTGGTAGTGGCATTAAAAGAGTCTAGAAATAGACCCATATATCTTGGACAATTAAGTAAAATGGTAAGAATGTCAAGTCCATTCAAAAGGCAAAGAACAGTCTCTTTGACAGATGGTATGGTGGTGCTAGGACAGCTAGATTTCTGCAGGCAGAATGAGATTGGACCATATCTCATGCCACATGTAAAAATTGGTTTAAAGTGGGTAAAAAATCTAAATGTAAAAGTTAAAACTATACAATGGTTGTCAGAGAACACAGAGGCACATCTTCATGACCTAATTATGGCAATGAGTTCTTAGATACAACACCAAAAGCATGAGAACAAAAGAAAAAAACAAAGATAAATTGTATTTCATCAAAATTGAAAACTTTTGTGCATCAAAGGTGAACACTGAAAGTGAAAAGACAACCTATAAAGTGGGGGAAAGTATTTTCAATTTATATATTTAATAAGGGTCTAATATCTAGAATACAGAAAGAACTCACACAAATCAACAATAAAAAAAAATTTTAAAAACTGGCAAGGGACTTACATAAACATTTCTCCAAAGAAGATATAAAAATGGCCAATAAGCACATGAAGAGATACTCAAATATCATTAGTCATCAGAAAAATGAAAATCAAAATCACAGTGATCCACGTACCATTTCACACCTACTAGAATAGCTATAATGTAAAAGGGGGAATATAGCAAGTGCTGATAAGGATGTGGGAACCCTTGTGCATTGATGTTGGGGGCATCCAATGATGCCACTGTTGTGAAGGACAGATTGGTGGTTCCATGAAGTTAAATGCGTAATTACTTGTGTGTAATTAATTGTGACCCAGCAATTCCACTCCAAGGTATATGGCCAGAAGAATTAAAAACAGGGAATCAAACAGATGCTTGTACTCCAAGGTTTATTGCCACATTATTCTCAGTAGTCAAAAGGTAGAAAAAACCCAACTATTAACAAACGAATAGATAAACAAAGGGGTCAAGCCATACGATGGAATATTATTCAGCCATAAATGGAATGGAGTTCTGATACATGCTACGTGTAGAACATGGGTAAATATTGAAAAGTGAAATAAGCAAGACATGAAATGACTCGGGCAAGTACTGCTTCAAGGGCACAGAGTTTCCATCAGGAGGCCTGAGTAAGCTTAGGAAATAGATAGTGGTGATGATTGCAAAACGTGAATGTAGTTAAAAAAAACTACATTGAATTAAAAAAAACATTAATTTAAAAAATTGAATTAAAAAATGATTAAAATTGGGAAATTTGAATTAAAAAAATGGTTAAAATTGGGAAATTTGTTATATATTTACCTTGATAAAAAAAAATAAGAAGAAATGTATCCTAGTCCGTTTCGCATTGCTCTAAAGCAGTGTTTTCCAACTTTTTGTATCTGCCAGCACACTTAAACCTACAGTTAGGGTTCCAAAGCACAGTTAAATGATGTTGATCAAAAAAAAAAAAATTATTAAAAAAAGAGAATACACTTAGTGTGCTTTGAACAATTTTTGAAAATCATTTAATTAATGATCTTTGAAAATTGTGCAGGCTACCTAGATCTCCTCATGACACACGGGTTGAAAATCACTGCTCTAAAGGAAATACTTGAAGCTGGGTAATTTATAAAGAAGAAAAGTTTATTTGGCCCACCCAGTTCAGCAGGCTGTGTAAGAAAAGGGTTACCAACATCTGCTTCTGGTGAGGGCTTCAGGAAGCTTCCAATCAAGGTAGAAAATAAAGAAGGAGCAGGTGTGTGAACAGCACAGCAGATGTAACACAGAGAGACAGAGAGAAAGAGAGAAAGAGAGAGGAGGAAGTGTCAGGCTCTTGGAAGGTTAAAGTTCACATTGTAGCTGTGTCCTTCACCCAGGAAGTGTGTATATCTGTGCAATGTACCCGTTGGGTGGGAACTTACCCACCCCACCCCCATTTGCAGTTAACTGAGTTTTTCTCTCATGGGAGAACAGATTTGTTAATCTTCTAGATTCGAATTGAAACTAACTACATGTGCGGCTGATTTTTCCATTCTTGTGATACTTTGAATATTCTTCAAAGCTGTCCGGGTTGTGGTTAACCTGAAATAAAAAGAAAATAAAATGAAGTGACTTTATCAATTTTGTAAAAATAAATATAAACCATCAGCTCGCACCTGAACTAACAACAAAGTGAGAACCCATTACCTAGGGGAAGACGCCAGGCCATTTATGACGGCTACCCATCCATCACCCAAAAAACTCCCACCAGGCCCCACCTCCAACTCCAGGGATCAAATGTCAACATGCAGGAAGGACCAGACATCCAAACTAGCTCACAGAGCACTGTGTTGGGAGCAGAAGAGAGGGAAAAACAGGACCTGGAAGTGCCCAGCATATGCCTGGTGAGGCTATGGAAGGGGCTGCCTGGCTCAGGCAGGCTGAGATGCGATCAGGAAGGAGCCTAAGGGCCTTTCTACAGAGTGTGGACTGCTGGGGAGCGCAGTGATTTAACTCCGGCTGTTGCTTTTATTTTAGAGTGGCGAGCTGGCTGGCTTGTGGAGACACGCCAGGCCTGGAGGTCATTGTGCAGCCAATGCAGGTGTCCATAAAGTTACTGCGCATTTTTTAAAATTGCACACAGACTGTATGGATACCCTTTAGTGCATAAATAAGAAACCGCCAGGACGTGCTGTGAGCAGAGGGCGAGGAGGACTGTAAGAGGGTGGCAGGGACAGAATCTGTGTGATTAGGGCAGGAGAGAAGAGTAGGGCGAGGAAGATTAGGAGTTGAGGATGAGTCTGCAGGAGTCCAGCCTGTTATCTTTTTTCCCTCCTGAACAGGCCCATGGCTCAGAAAAGTTAGGTAGCTAGAGGGACCCAGAACAGCTGGGGAGAGGCAGAACTGAGACTCACCCAAGCTTCCTCGTCCCCAGTCTGAACCTTTCACCCTCATAGAGTCACAGAACTAAATTTTTAATTTTATTTGAAAGACTATATACAAGGTTGGACAACTAAGTTTGCAAACTCATCCTAGAAAAAGTGTTACATACCTCATTGATGAATATCACTGTGGCCACCTCCAAAGCGCTTCCCTGGGGAAGCTCTGCACTGAATCCACCTTCGGAGCAATTTTGGAACGCTTTTTCCGGAATAGTCTTCGGAACCGTCCTCATACATATTGTCACCAGGTATTGTGACATTCAGCAATCAGATATGTGATACTTTTTCTAGGATGAGTTCGCAAACTTAATTGTCCAACCTTGCACAATTCTATCAGCTTGGGGTTGGGGGAGGTTACTTGGGTTTTTTCCCTGACTTTACTTTTGTGTTTCCAACTCCTTCGAGCCTCCAGGTCTGTAGGGCCTCTCACATGGTGAGGGGGGTTATGCCCAACTGCAACTCCGAGTACCCTCTTTTACCTTGGACTTTGTCCCCCTGCTTGCAGACTTCCTATGTCCCCTATCCTAAAGAGAAAAGTGAGCCCAGCCAGGTCAAGAAAAGTATATAGATGGTTATAATTTCCACAGTTTCATCATTAGTAAACTTGTCTGGGTCCAGGATTAGAGCCCAGTGACATGTTAATTAGTCACTGTAATTAGCAATGTCAGAGAGGATCCTAAGGCTCCAGGGCTTACACACAGGGGTGCCTCTGATCCTTTGATAGCGGGTTCATTCAAGGCCAGCCTGCCTCCTGCCATGACTTTATTCCTTATATGTGTCTCACAGGTTTACTTTCTTCTCAGGGTACACAAGAATTTCTTTCCATTTATTATGTATCAGCAGAGACGTCAAATTGATGGGTGATAAGTTAAGTAGTGGAATAGAAAATAATAAGAGGGCAGAGCTTGCAGGGC
>NW_003852497.1:1870010-1873447 GCF_000181295.1 Otolemur garnettii | reverse complement strand
ATAGTGACACTAATTCATTAAAATATTCAGGTAAATGTGACTTCATTTTTATTCCTCTGCAACAATTTTTCTTGCAAATAAATATGTAATGCAAAAAAAAAAAACAAAATTGCCAAATGACATACCTTGTTTGTTTGTTTAAGGAATAAATCCACAGATCATTATATTTGGATGCTCCTTGACTTGGGCCATGAGAGGTGGAAACAGTCAAACTCCAGGGCCCCCCTTGTTCACACAGATGCCGCCTTCTGCAGCAAACCCACCCGGACTGAGTCTACCCAGCCTTAACTTTCCTACAACAGCAGATCAATCACTGCAAGAACCCAGAAAGCTGTAGCAGCCCAGACGCCTCCAATCATATCTTATAACATCAAAATGGCCTTTCCGGAACCATCTGTCCCTTCACCATGTTTTAGCCATGTTCTAGTTATCCCAGCAGAGAGACCCATTTCCGGTAGTAGCCAGGAAGAGGAACATCCTCTTTGCCTTTTTAGAAGGTTCTCCCAACCCATCTGGTCTTCTGTGCCTCCCTCATTCACGGCCATATTGTCCCAAGAATGCTGTTATGAAAAGAAGAGCTCGTGGTGTGGCCCACGGTAACACCTTCTTCACTGAGTAAAGCTAATTCTTTACTCGGAGATCTTTTCCTCATCAGTTCACTGCAGGTGGTGAAAAAGTTGGGAACATCCACGCTTGGGTGGTCTTGATGTATACCCTGGTCCCATTACCCTGCTGTCACCCCAACCCACATGTAACACATGCCTAATCATAGATGCTTGGTAAGTGACACTTCCTTTTGCTCCTCTACAATGAATCTACCCAATGATGACAAGCTAGGCTTATGTGAGTAGAGTGGCTGGATTCCCACAGCACCAACAAACCATGGGCAGCCTTTGATGGCTCCATCTCTAGGTTCAAATATTAATTTCAGGCTAAATCTGTCGGGTTACCGTCTAAGTCCAAAGTGATGGCCAATTTTTCCAGACCCAGAAATCTTTCTCCACAGGCCTTTTCCTAGGATTAGAAATCAGTTCAACACTTTGGACTCTACACTCTCGCCTTTGGTTAGATCTTATGCCATCGTTCCCATCAAAAATGTAATAAAGTTCCTTTTTATCTCTATGACATCTTTGCCTTGAATTCTAATGTCAGATACTGAGATGTTATCCAGGTTCCGTTTTGTTTATATTGTCCTGGAATATCTTTTTCCATCCACACTTTTATTTTCATCTCCCCTACATTATTTGTGTGTGTCTCTTGTAGACAACATGTTGTTGATCTGTTTTAAACAGGTCTGAGAATGTGCTCTACTTAAAACAATTATGGAAAAATGCCCAATATTCTCATACTTAATATTTTCCATTTGCTCTTTTCTATAATTTCTTCTTCATGCTGCACTTTGCTAATATTTTCCTTTTGGGGTGGGGTCTTTGCTTATTTTGAATTCTTGGTCAATCTCTTCTAGTAATTCTACTTCGGTTAGTATGTACAATTCAGTGGGCTGTCTTTCATTTTTATTGGCTGTGTCTCTCAGTATTTCATTATTTTAGCCTGCATGCTCATTCTTTTAGTGGGATTTCAACTACGTCCTATGTTCCCTCGTAATGTATATTGGGGGGGGGTCCTTAAGGCCAGGCCTTACTTTGTGTTGTCACCCCCACTCCCCCGTCTGGACTTTGGCATTGCCCTAAGAAGATTCCAGACCTTAACTCTCCATTTATTGCTGTGGGACAGACAATGAGGGTCTTGGGTAACATGAAATAAGAAAGAACAGATATTAAAAGAAAATTCCCCTGTCTCCTTTCTCTTCTTCTCCCCAAGCTTCAACCACCACCTCCACCTCTTATACACACACACACACACACACACACACACACACACACTAGCTCATCACCACCTTCCATAGTCTTGGGAGTTTTCTCTCCTTCTATGGCTGTTAGTTGGCTTCACAGTGAAATGCTGGTTCACCCTCTTGATAGGAATATCCAGTGGTTTCTTGAGCCTGAAGGCTACTTAGCATTAACCAGGGGACAAGCACAATCTCCAGCATTTTCTATTCCCAAACAGAAATCTTCAGAGCTTGTCTATGCCAATCTGTTTCTTTTACTTTAGAAAAGAATGCATACAACCTGGATGCTAGTCACTTTGGCGTCAAAACACAAAACATAGACATTTATGTATATTGATATGTGTGAAGGTGCCAAAGACTAGGATGTGTCCACCTTTTATCCATTTGTAGAATACATTTCTGAGGGACTTCAGAGGCTCCTCACATTAATGCTGTGAGATAAGCAGGATGGGAAGGAGGTATTGTCCCTCCTTATAGAAGGAGGTAAGAGAAATAAGGAGATTGGGCAAGGACTGTAGGAGCACAGTGAGTTGGTTCTCTTGGCATTGTGGCTTACAGCCTCTGGGGAAGGTGCTCACAGAGCCAAACTTCTAGCTTAGGAAGTTAATTTATGGGTGCAAGTCATGTGGGAGCAGCCCGAGAAGAGCTGTAGAGCTGCTTCCCACTTGCCTCAGAGTATAGGCAGAGACCAAGAGAGAATTGTTCAGCATCAACACGTTTTACGCATCTTACTGATTATCATCTTATTAAATAGTTCTCTAATTGGCAGGAGATTGATGGATTAGATGATGAAGAAAGGAACATGGCAAGACTGTTGAGAGGAAAGGGCTCTCTCTTCCCCTCTTCAGTAAGTCACAATTCCATCAAGCCAAAACCTGTGGGTCATCCCTGAAGCTTCTCTTTTTGCCATACCCCAATATAATGGTCACAATCCATTAGCAAATTCTTCCAGTTCTCTATCTTCAACAAATATCCACCATCTGACTCACCACTGCTGCCCCAACCAGCCTTCCCCAAGCACTTCCCCCTGTATTTAATAGAATCTTTGCTATACTGTCATCATTAATAGCATAGCGGCCAGAGGGATCAATTTAACAGAATTCATATCATGTCACTGCTCAGTGTAAACCTCTCCAGACATGTCTCATCTATCATAGGACAAGATGCCAAAGTCTCAGCCACAGGCGGTGAAGCCCACCTGCTCTCCCCACGCCCTTACTCCTCCATCTAGTCTGCCACTCCAGCCCTCAGCCTCTCCCCTCAGCCACTGACCTCCCTCCACAGCCAGCCCTCAAACATGCCTGCTGCCACTTGGACCTCTCACTTGTTGTCCAACCTGCTGGACATATTCTTCCCAGATGGCTCACTCCCTCACTTCCTGCGTGGCTCACTCCCTCACTTCCTGCATGGCTTGATCCCTCACTTCCTGTGTGGCTCACTCCCTCACTTCCTGCATGGCTCACTCCCTCACTTCCTGCATGGCTTGATCCCTCACTTCCTGCATGGCTCACTCCCTCACTTCCTGCATGGCTTGATCCCTCACTTCCTGCGTGGCTCACTCCCTCTCTTCCTGCATGGCTTGATCCCT
>NW_003852497.1:1859774-1869822 GCF_000181295.1 Otolemur garnettii | reverse complement strand
TGGCTCACTCCCTCACTTCCTGCATGGCTTGATCCCTCACTTCCTGCGTGGCTCACTCCCTCTCTTCCTGCATGGCTTGATCCCTCACTTCCTGCGTGGCTCACTCCCTCACTTCCTGCGTGGCTCACTCCCTTATTTCCTTTAGATGGGTGTCTATTTAAAGTTTGCCCTATTACAAAGGCCTTCCATGACCACCCTAAAAAATTAGCAATGCCCCTCTATTCCCAATCTTTCTTACCCTGGCTTATTTTTCACACTAGCTGTATCATATATCATCTAATATATTTACTATTTATGCTTATTATATGCCTGCCTGCACTAGAGTACAGGCTCTAGGAAGACAGGTTTATTTATTTTAATTTTCGATCATTGCTATATCCTAATCCCTAGAAGAGTGTCTATCACATATCAAGTCACTCAATAAATAGTCATTGAATGAGGGATGAGGGAATAAATGCAATTATGGCAGGCTATAGTCTAGAAACATGTTCTATAGCTCCCTGAGGTATCATTGCCTTTAACCCCAGTCATGACCTCAAATACAGCCAGAGTGGGGGGACCTCAGGGAAGGAGCAAAGGGCCTGGGCAAGCAGGGAGGATTTAAAAGTTCCTGCCCTCCATACGTTCGTGAGCAGATGTAATGCCTCTCCAGATTCCCTAAAACCCTCTCTCAAGTTTGACTCAAAAGGCCTCATCTTTATTCCACTCATTGGTTTTCTCCTCTTCATCACAACCTCATCATTTAGGCCCATCACAATCTCCAGCCCAAGCAGAAGACTTTAAAACTCTTTCAACCCTACAGGAAGTTCTAAATCCCTGGACAGTTTTCCACCTCAGATACAAGGCTGTGAAGCATCAGAGTAACAGCACAACCTCCTATCAGGTTAGTTTATGCCGACTCCATGCTCACCCTCCCAGGGAAGGTATATGCCCGATGCCGAGAGTAACAGCTCTTGCCAAACCATCCAGAACAGCAGGCAAAGGTTGACAGCCTTCCCAGGAAAAAGATAATGGAAAACCTGATAGATTGCAATGAGTATGCAGGCAGGGGAAAATGAGGATGGGTGGATGGAAGGATGGATGGATAGCTGAACAACAGCATCAAAAGCAGACCATTTTGTCTACACAAAAGAATGCTGGCTGTTCACTCCCCAGAGCATAGACTGTACCTACCAGAATCACAGGAAATAACTCCACAGCAATCTAACACAGCAATGGTTTGGCACAGTAAACTCCTGACACTCAGCAGTAAGCAACCATGTCAAGGGGTCCTTGCCATCCGGTTCCACTAGCTTTCACAGCATGCTGTTAACTGTTAAAAAAGCTACCCAGCTTGCACAGCTGTGGGACAGCCATTGTTGTCTAAAATGCCTCTTACCATTTACAAAGAACTTTCAGGTAAATTGTCTTTCTTAAAGCACAGGCAATAGCATAGGGGTGGGGAGGATCCTAAAAAAGGGTGTGCAGATTTCTCTCCATTTCTCTAAGAAAGAAATCAACCTGGCAAATGAGGGGGGAAGTATATACTAGTTATCCATTGTACTGACGTAACACTTTACAAATCACGGGGCACTTTCACATGCATTATTTCATTTAGGTACAAACAAACTAGGTAAGGTAGGAAGCTATAATTATACCTATCTTGTAGATACGGAGTTTGTGGCTCAGAAAGACTAACTTACTTGGCTACATTCAGACAACTGGTTAGAGTACAAATCAAGACTCAAACCTAGGGCTTGGGATGTTAAGTTCAAACAAAACAAGTTCATTGTTTCCACCAGGTCTATCTGTGCCTCCATTCAACTCAAGTTTAAGATGATGTATTTTCTGTTTAAACATATTAGAAAGTGATCTTTAACAATGAAATATAGATGGGGCATGAGCGGGAGGCCTGCAGAATTTGGATGCAAATTGTCTGTTAGTGTCAAATCAGCTAGCAGGAGGAACGTCTCACCAGACAAAGCTGGGGACAAGATCTGATCTCTCCTTCCCTTTGCGGGGTCAGTCCCTCCATCCTACAGGAAAGGACTGGATGTACAGAAAGAGTACTGAGCACCAGTCAGCACTGCTGCAAAACTGACAATATTAAAAGATTCAGTTAAACCTGTGAAAGAACGACTTTGAGGGCTGGGCCAGGTCGACCACGTTGCAGTCTCAGTGTCAGGCTGGGCTGTGATGAAGTCTACCCTTGTCAGTTGCAACGGATCTGACTCCTCTGAGTCTCAATTTGCTCAAATGCAAAGTGTGACATTATCTTTAACTTCCTCAAGAAGTGTACTGTGATGCTTACGCTTCAGTTCTAGAGTTCATAATAGATGGTGCTCAGAAGTGACTATTCTTTCTTCTTATGACCAATAGAAAGAAGGGGCTGGACGCCAACAGAAGCTTGGATCTTATTTTGTTCATTGGAACATCTAGTTCTTTATTCCTGCGTCCCTGAGCCTGGCTCGGTAATGTGGGTTCTAAGTCTACGGAAGCCAATGGGTAGAAAGCCTGTGCTAGCTGTCTAACGAGTCTGTAGTCATCTCAACATCAACTAGTACCAAGGGGAAAGAAATTTCCTTTGGCCTTAACTTAGGGCCTGCAATAAAAATTAACCCTCAGGCAAGCTGCCTCCCTCTGCCCATTTGCAGGTGGGTACTGGAATTCTCAGACCTGGGTTCCCTTACTGATGTCACTGGGCCGTGTTGTTAAGCTTCCGTTCTCTCACCTGTAGAAAAGGAAGAATAATCTCTCCCTCCCAGGAGGGGTGTGTGTGTAATTAGGATGTGGAGGACGTGAAGTGAGGTCTGCTAACTCAACTAATGAATCCAGGTCTGCCTCAGGTCCCCACTGGGCCCTGTGCTGTGCTGTCTTCCGCTGCAGAATGCTGGCAGCTGTTTCTGGAAGTCCTGCAGCCCGGCGGGAGAGAGGGAGAGGAGCCTGCAGCCAGATCCTGCACCCTTCTAACGATCCACTACAGAGAGTAGATTTATAACTCAATGAACATGGGCCCATCCAGGGCGCAGGTTCCCGCAGCCCACTGGAGAGGACCTCGCTGGGCTCCACACACGGCATTTCGCCAAGGGGGACACCCCCTCAAGCTGAGTCTCCATTCTCCGCCTCTCCCGGTCTGTTTTCCACAGTGAAAACCTCCACAGGGTCCTGGGTGGCGAGGCAGGTAATCAAAACCAGCACAGAGCAGCCGAGGGGGGATTTGAGTCCCTCCCACAATACCCACCGCACACGTGCGTCTGTCTGGGGCGCTCACCTGACCAGCAAGTAGCGGGCAGGCTGCGGACCCACCAGCAAAGGCCAAACCCTCCCGGGCCTCAGAGTGGCCAGGAAGGGTGCCAGTCCCCTGCTGAGAGATGTCCCTAGTGAGAAAGACCCTTTCTCAGAGCCCCCGAGGCTCCAGCTATGCTCTCACTCAAAAGCACGTTTTTATAAAGCAAGACTTGGGAAGGGCTAAAATCCATGTCACTAAAAATGTTTATTTCCCTCAAACAAAAATTGAGCACTAATGCATTTCGTTTCTTTAAATGAAGAACTCCCATGGTGCAATTAAAATGACTTTTTGGAAAAATTGGATTTCCAGGCAATCAGCAGTCGAAAGCAGGTGTTCCTGTAGGCACAGTGAAAGGGGCCTGGCTGCTTCCTGGGCCCCTCCTGCCTCCTTCCAGGCGGAGGGGGAGGTGTGGGCCTGGTTGCAGCTGTGTTGCATGGGGGAGCGGTGCCACCTCCTGTCCCAAGGCTTTCCGGGCGCACCCACCACGGAGCCATCGCAGAGCAGGACCACAGTGTCCCCGCGCACAGCACACCTGCCTGGACCCTGGGCACCAGCCGCGGCGAGGACAGAGCCAGCAGCCCAGCGGCAGGTCCGCAGCTCCAATCTAGTAGAGGAGGAGGACGCAATACGCACAACAGAAGCCACAGCACGAGCTAGCAAGAAAGGCTTTCTTCAAAAATTCTTAGCCTCTAACCCATCGATTCAGCATAATGTCAAATCCAATGGAAAAAAAAATGTCCAGGAGGCCAGAGGAACAGTTTTTCTGGAGATCTAAAAATCCCCCTTCCCCTTGAAAGCTGCGGCTGGCGCCAGTGCCCTTTCTGGAGGGCACCGCGCCTTCTGCAGTCCAGCCTCGTGCACTGAGACCGTACGTGGTTAGTGCTCCTGTTCCGGTGGCCGTGTTAACCGAGCTGACCAGACCAGGACAGGTCCAGCTGCATGGGTGTGGCAGCCTTCCTGCCTGCCCCCTGCCCAGCCTGCAGCCGTGTTTGGTGTTGACCTCAGTGCGGGGCTCCGCAGAGGTGCTGAGGGACGTGGAGAAAGGCCAGGTTTACCGGCTCCAAGCCCACTTTATTGAGTAATACCATGGGCCAGGCCGGCTAACCTTGCTCTCCTAGGAGGTGAGGGGGATGGTGGGAAATGTCTTCCTTGCCATCTGCATTCTGTAAGGGAATAGTGTCCCAGTCTTCTTCCCAAGTGGTGTGCCGACAAGAGATATAAAAGGTACCAATTTCACCAAAAAAGTAAGAATAGATACTACCGACAGAGGGTAGTAATTTCAGGGGTCCAAGGAAACCTCACCCCCCTACCCCACCCCCCCACCCCGTGCCTGGGACCTGAGAATGGTCTCTCTGTCTTAATAACTAATCCTTAAAATTCCACCATTATCTCCTCCTTTTGTTTTGGGCTCTGTTGGGCTGCCAATACCTCCAGTTCCTTGAGGAGTTTATACCTCAGAGAGCCCAAGCCCAGGGCATCTTTACTTGAGATGAAATCTTGGCAAACATAAAGAAAGCAAGAATGAGGGGCAGGGATCCCGTGAGATGCAGACTCCTGTGACAGCGTTGCCCCGGGGGAGCTGCACCTGCTCAAAAGACAGAGGTACTAGGCTCTGCTTTGGAGAGGAGACACTCCTTTTTCAGGTGGCTAGAGGGAAGCAGGGAGGGCAAGGGCAGGACAGAGAGAGGGTGACAATGAGGTGGCCAGAATAAAGAGCCCATCACTGCAGCAGGCCGGGAATCCCACCCTTCCCCAGTGCCCCACCTTGGTGGGGATACTTGGCCTCCTGGTGCCACCCCTAGGGGCCAGCCCCAGGCTCTTGCTGACATCTGGCCCCCCGCAGTATCCCCTGTTTCCTTTACTCTGTCTCCGTGTCGAATAATATGCGATTAATTGATTTTCTGTCACTCTTTTAGTACAGAAAATTAATTTCAGAGCAACCTTGTTTTCTCAGGGTATGAATCCTCTACACGCAGAGTAATTCGGCTCCTCCATTATTCATGAGCGAAAATAGTGATGGAGTGTGCAGAGAGACCGCCCCAAGGCCACAGAGTGATAGTCTGTGTTATGGATACAACAATATTCCACCGGTGCCTCTAAATAATTCACATCTACTACTCGATTTGGGCCTGTGCGCCACTCAGGATGTGGCTGGGGGAAGCACAGCTGTGAGATTTGGGAGCTTCTCAATGACACTGAAGAGGAGAAGCAGGTAGGGTCCCCTGAAGCCATCCCAGGCTGGTGGGAGACTGAGCCTCCGCTGTGACCCACCCCCTGGTCCCCACTCCCTTCACTCTTGCTGATGGCAAAGCTCATGCTTCTTCTGTGAGAGGACCGAGACATTTCTCAGAAAAGACATGCAAACGGCCAACAGGCACATGAGAAAAGGCTCAGTAGTCGTCAGGGAAAGGCAAATCAAAACCACAATGAAGAGTCATCTCTGCCCAGTTAGGAGGGCTGTTATCAGAAAGACACACACAGAAAACACACACTAGTGAGGATGCAGAGAAAAGGCGACCCTTGCACACTGTTGGCGGGGATGTCAATCAGGACAGCTATTATTAAAAACAGGAGGTTTCTCAAGAAATTAAAAACAGAAATGCTATTTGATCCAGCAATCCCACTGCTGGGTATTCAACCAAAGGAAAGGAGATCAGCGCATCGGAGGGAGACCTGCAGCCCCCTGGGTTTATTGCAGCACTAGTCACAGTGGCCAAGATACGGAATCACCCAGCTGTCCATCAGGGGATTCCTGGATAAAGAAATTGTGGTACACATACACACTGAAATACTACTCAGCCACAAAAAGAATAAAAGCCTGCCATTTGCAGCAACATGACTGGAACGGGAGGTCATTGCATTAAGTGAAAAAACCAGACACAGAAAGATAAATATCACGTGTTCTCACTCTTCTCTGGAAGCTGAGAATAGTTGATGTTGTGAAAAAGCAGAATGATGGTTACCAGAGGCTGGGGAGGGGTGAGTGGTGGTAGAAGAGGTAGGCTAATGGGTAAGAATGGACAGTTAGATAGGAGTGAGTCCCAGGGTCCCACAGCAGAGTGAGCAGACCACGGTTAGCAACACTACAATGTGTATTTCAACATGACTAGAAAAGAAGACTTGAAATGCCCCCACTCAGAGAAATAAACCATCAAATTATCACGTGCACTCCCATGTACATGTATGTTCAACTGTTATGTGTTAATAAAAGTAGATGAATAAGAAATGCAGCATCGGACTGCTAAGAGAGACATGCGACCACAGGCCCTTGACCTCCAATCCAGCTCTGCAGAGGTGGCAGGACCCCAGGGCAGGTCACATTCAGCAGGTCAGCCTGTTCTCTCTTGTTCCATATCTTAAGGGTGCTGTTTATTTTGCTTTGTTTGCTTTAAACCCTCAGCTATTCATCAAATTCATCCATGGCATTTGTTCTGATACACAATCCTATGCCCGTACTGACCTACCGAGTCAGCATCTCCTGTGGTCTGTATGCTGAACCAATCCCCATGACTTTTACGGCCACTCGTAGGTACTGCTGGACAGGGTGATATCCCAGGGCCCTCCCAGCTCTGACGTCATTGGGTGATATTAACAAAGACAAAGGTGAACCCAAGCCTGTGGAAGGAGGGGCTGCCTTGTGGGACCATCAGTGACCAAAGGACAAAGCAAGTCATCCTATCTGCTGGGGAAGGACAGAGGGGAGAAACCAGGCCTCTCTCCACTCTGACATGTGACAGAGCCCATTAACCCTGCTGTTCCTCCTTCACACAACTGAAGCCAGTGAAACCACCGGGGTCCCCAATGCCTACAAAAGAAAGGCAGAGGCCCCACTGGCAATATCCAGGCCAGCTTGATATGGACATGTGTGACAGGAAGCATCCTAAGATGCTCTCAAAACTCCCGCCTCTAGTGAACACACCCTATAATCCTTTCCCTTGGGTTCGGGCTGGAATGGTGACTCTAACAGGACATCTTTGCTATGATTAGATTATTAGTAAGTTCACTTAGATAGAATCAAAGTGTAGGATTAGCACCAAAGGTTGGCCTCCAGTTGCTAGAGTGACCCTAGCCAACTACAACCACAGGAAATGGATTCTGCCAACACCTGAATGAGCTTGAAAGAAACCCCTGATCTTCAGGTGAGATCTCAGCCCTGCTGACACCTTAAGTTACCCTGGGAGGACCCTGAGCAAAGCACCTAGAAAATCCGTGCCTGGACCCCAGTGCATGAAACCTAAAATAACAAATGCAGATCATTTTGTTGAGATAATTTGTTAGACAATAGAAAGTCAATATAACATGTAGTGTAACAGAAACAATGGCGTGTGTGCACGATTCACAGTTTGCAGAGTACTCACAAGCCTGCATCTTACTCAGGCCTGCTGAGTACCTGCCCCTGAGCACAGAACGTGGCAGGTGTCCACCACATGGACCATCTCCTGTAGATACACCTGCCACACTGTGAGGCCAGGAGGGCAGTTCTGTCTTCTAAACATCCACTTCACAGATAGGGAATCACAGAAAGAATCCACAGCAGCACCAGGACCCAAATTCAATCCTTCTGATTCCAAGGCCAAGGACCTGTTCTCTATAGCACTACCCCCAGCATCATCCTCCAAAAGAAGAGAGTTGTTTTAAGTAGCCCAGTAGCCCGAGGGGCTACAACTCTCTCCAAACAGAGAACCCAAGATGCTGAGGGGTACCTCCCACCCTCAGCATCTTCCCCAGGCCAGCTTTGAATCGTGTGGTGAGCAGGGCCCTACAGGGAGAGGCTGGGAATATCGCAGGCACAGACCCACCATCCACCTGCTGCCCAGGAGCCCTCCCTGAACCTCCGAGGGCAGCCGGGATCTCTTGCCCTCCTCTGATCCAGGGAGAGAGAGAGCCCAGGCAGACTGCTCATCAATAGGCTTGTCATCATTTGTCATTAATGGTGTCAGATCAAATCCAAGGAACAATTGGAAAAACAGATTGCAACATTGTGCTCTTTATTGCTGGTGTTTCTGTGGCACATTAGCAATAAGAAGACTCCAGAGAGGAGCTGTAAAGGAAAAAAAAAAAATAAAGAGCAAAAAAGAAAGCAAGAAAGGTACTTTTTTCCCTTGCTGCAAGCTTCGCGACACAGCCACTTTGTAACACGCACCATATGCAGCAGCCACGCACAAGGCCCAATAACCTCCCTCCAAATGGTAATAAATCCCCTTGGACCCCAACACACTTGTAATTTACAACTTGGCTAAAATGAACATTATTTCAAGCTAAGCGTATTCTCAGAGGTGCTGCAGAATGTGGCAGCTTTCCTGCTGACAGAGGAGTTTCTTTTTAAATGTCATGCATTCGCTTTCATTACTTCCAAATAATTGCCTGAAAAAAATCGGCTGCGGGACAGGGCTGCCCACTTTACGTCTCCATTAGTCAATTTCATCATCATGAAAGGAGCTCCTGGGAGGAGATTTCAGCCCAGGGAGGGCTCAGCCCTCAGTTGCTGTCTCTCTGTTGGTGTCTTGGTTGTGCAAATAAAAGGGTGCCTCTATCATTCTCCCAGGTCTGCAGAGAGACAACACAACCTGTCATCTCTGCCACCATCAAATATCATTCTTTTGCGTCCACTGGATCATAATGCCATTGCCTGCCCAGCCCAGTATGTGGTTCTTGTTATCTGGAACTAACTGAAGGAAGTTCAATCCTGCCCCTCATGGAAGCTGGGTCAACAGGCTCTTGGAACAGAGTGATGTTAAGAACATTGCATTTCCTTCCCATTCCCACAAGCACATTGCCTCTCTGTGGAAAGCCTGCTTCCAAATCTCTGTCTTTGCTTTCAGAGCTCTGACTGGGATCATCTATTGCTGCGTAACAAACCACCCCAACATGGGCAGCTTCATTGTATCTTATGAGTCTGTGTATTGACTGGGCTCTGCTGTGTGGTTGTTCTCAGTGTGATGTCAGCTGGGGTTGGTTATAGTCATCTGGAGATTAGACGTGGCTGCCAGGTTCCAGTTCCACTCATATGTCTGGTTCCTTGGTATGAAAGGCAGGAAGACTGGACTCAGCTAACACAATACAGGGCGTCTCTCTCTCTCTCTCTCTCTCTCATGCCCTTTCATTCTCCACCTGCTCTCTCCCTGTGGCTTCTTCTGCAGAGTAAGTGGACTTCCTACTTGGTAGCTGAAGATTCACAAAAGCACAAAAATAAAAGCTACCAGAACTAACTCAGAGTCACTTTTGCGATGTTCTACTGGCTAAGGTCAGTCATAAAGTTAGCTCGGATGATCCAGGCTAGAAGACAAGGGTGTGAAAAACAAGGGGTGTTCATCGGTGCCACCTTTGGAGACTAGACAGAAAGAGGGAAAGGAGAGCAGAAATCCACACAGCGCTTGTGAAAGGTCTCAAAATAATTGCCCTCAGCTCCCTTAGGGAGTGAGCACAAAGCAGGTTTATTTCTTCTAATCACCGACTCCAACTGTGATAGGTTCAATCTCTTTTCGATTGCTCAGTGGCATCCCAGGCAGATTCTACAACTTTTTAGTAACACTTGCTGATTAAAATAGTTTGGTTCGGTGTATTGGGTAATATTTCCTTTATCTGTGATCATAGTTTTATGATCATAAAGGAAAATATTCTTAATTTTAAGAGAACATATTATGATGTCCTGACATTGCAATTTAATCTGAGACCGATAGAGGATACTGATTGACAGGTAGATGGTTAGATAGATACTAAGCATTAACAATCGGTGAAACTAGTGACTAAATGGGTGCTCACTATTCTAGTTTGTCTACA
>NW_003852497.1:1857992-1859193 GCF_000181295.1 Otolemur garnettii | reverse complement strand
AGAATCCTTCAGAGGGTGTCCACCAACCCAGGAATAAGATACTAATCTCCTATTTCTACAAGCAGATCCTCATCTCTGAGTTTTGTGGAGAGAAAGGGGTAGAAGCTCCCCGTTCTTTCTAGTTCTTTATTAACACTGCACCCCACAAAAAGCAGACACTTCTGATGACTGCCCCTCCTAGCTTCCTGCTTTCTTTATACAGACTCAGATTCAGTGGTGCAAGGGCTGATGCACGGGGAGCTCTGGGAGAAGGTGCTGACCCAATTGCTAGTGTCTCTCTTTAAGACGTGGGTCTAGTGCCATCTCTGTTCATCTGTGGACCTTAATCACTGATTCTAGTTCAACAAGAAATGTTCTACTCCACATCCCTTTACAGAGGCATAAATACATCCAATATATCTAGGTGTAGAAAACTCAGATTACAACCCAACTCAGCTCCTGGCTTGCTTTGTGACCAAGGGCGGTCATTTGGTCTCAGTGGTTTGGATTGCTTAGGGCTCACCATCTGGTCCAGAGGTTTTCAGATGAGTATTACAGACTCCAAGGGCTTTGGGGAGACACTTTAGGGCCTCTGGAATATTGACATGAACTCAAGCAAGCAGCAAAGAGTTAGAGTGGCCAGGGAATTCGTTTATCATTCTAATCTGTTTTTGACATTTGGGGTTCCAGGTAAGATTTTCATTTGGAAAAAGAGAAAATGTTTGAAAGTTGTTCATCAGTCCTGCCGCCTCTTCTGACTGACACCGAAAGCACATCCTCTGGGGAATGACTGATGTGGGATGTGCTGTCATGGCCATTTAACAAACCACGAGTTCTCTCTGCTAGAACCAAACGAGAAAACAGCTCGCCGATTTAGAGCAGAGAGAAGATTCTTTTAAAGTGTTACGTCAGGGGAGAAACTTGACCTCCACCATTGACCAAGAGAATCTCTTCCTGTTTTGGTTTGTGTGTGTGTGCACACGCATGTGTGCGTGTGTGTGAGCATGCCTGTGTGTGCATGTGTGTGTGTGCGTGTGCATTGCATGTGTGTTCGTGTGTGCTTGTGCACGCACGTGTGTGTGTGTCTGTCTGTCTGTCTGTCTAAGCACACATCCTCCTCACTCTGCCTACTGTTGTGTGGCAGGATTAAATTTAAAACTACACAGGACATCTGAGGCAGGATAATCAATCACTTCATCACTGCCACTGCAGGTAAAGAGGA
>NW_003852497.1:1855706-1856516 GCF_000181295.1 Otolemur garnettii | reverse complement strand
AACCCAAATTGTTGATGCCTCTCAGTTTTTAATCTTCTCATATATAGAAATAGAAGATTAAACCTATTACACAGGAGATGAGGACTGCATATAAGGTGTCTAGCAACCTGGGGCTGAAAACCTTTATTTCAGTTAAATCTGAGGTTCCACATTAGGGATATAATCAATAAAGCATCCGTTCGCTCAACATAAGAGTATTTACAGGGTGCACTGATATTGAAGATGCAAGACATGGATTTCACTAAATGCTTTTTGAATGAATGAATTGCTTCTCATTCATCACGAGGTGACTTTACACAAGTCACTGATTCTCTTTGTTTCACAGCCTTTAACAGGCAGGGTTGGGGAAAGTAATCTTGAACCAGTCTTCTGGTTTTGACAGTCTGCCATTTAAGAAGGCCCAGGTCAAAGCACAAAGAGGGACAGCATAAGCCTGTGGGGCTGGCCATTTCCTAGGTCTTAAGATATAGTTACTGAGCTGTGCCAGATACACTGCTTGGAGGTAGCAATCAGAAAAGCAGTGTGTGAGGCGTGTGAAGAAGGGGAAGGTGGAGGGCTGGGGTTTGGAGGACGTGAGGCCTGGTCTGCATCTTGGAGGTAAAAGGGATTATGCTGGCACTCAGCACTCAGGGCAAGGTGTGCAGACATGCATGGCTCAGGCTAGAACGGTTACAGTCCCTGAAATTTCAGTCACGTTCACACCAAGTAATAAGAAGTCAAACCACAGGGTATAGTGACGTGGGCATCCTGACAGGCTCCTTCAAGGCTTGTCTTGCCAGACTGTAGTACCAGGAGCTCCAAAAAGATCAC
>NW_003852497.1:1853128-1854407 GCF_000181295.1 Otolemur garnettii | reverse complement strand
ATACAATTTTATACTTCTTGGTCAGTTTCTTAATTCTATTTAATAGATTAGTTTAGTAAAATAGTTACATTTTCATTTATGAGTTGATATTACAGATAAGGCTGGGATTTAATACAGGTGGGTCACAGCCTTTTTTGAATGACATGAGAAATTGTCTCTAATTTCTCTCTTTATTAAAAACAAATTATAGCAGAACTAACTTAGTCACCAAAATAAACTGTACTGCCAGTATTCTGAGCCTAATTATTTGCATAAAGTGCAGTAAGAATGATTAATTATTAGCTATTTAGGTTCTTCTTTTTTAAATTGGCTTTGCTGGAACTTTCTATAAGGAAGTTTTAGGTTAGACTTAAGCCTTTCATGAGCCCAGGTTTCATCTGTGCCATTAGATACCTGTATGCATTGGGTGAATTTCTCTCTTTCTGAGGTCCCCAAGCACATTTCAATTCCTAGACCTGTCAGAAAGTGACCTTCACTACTTACCACAGATCAGGAAATGTTATTGGTGGGTATCTGATCAATTTTTCCAAAGGGCTTTTTTATTGGCTTTATAAAGTTAACCTTAATTCCTTAACGCAGTCTGGACACTTCTGGAAATGCCGTTCCAGCCAAAGCCTTGGTAAAATAACTAGTGCCTTCATCATGTCCTATAGACCAAAACAGATTCTGATTGAACTTACGCAAATAACTGTATTGTCAGAAACTAAGAATACTTATAAATGGCATTTAAATTCTGGACAAATTAAGGAGAGAGAAAAAATATATGTTTCAAATTCTGCTCATAAGTATATACGTTGCTTGAAAAGTTACAAATAGCTTAAAAGATAGAAAATGTTTTTCTTGACTTCTAGAAAACAGAACTTAAAAAGAATCAGCAATATTTCAAACAAAAAGCAGTAACAAATTATCTCCATTTCATGTAATTGATGTCTGTTTTGTTTGAAATTAGGTTAGCAATACTCATAAACATGTTAATTTTTCAATCAAAGTTCTAGAAGTCTGCTTTTAGTCCAAAGGTACTTAATTTTTAAAGACATCAGGAATTTGAATTCAAAAGAATTTGTCGACCTCTCTTAATATTTCTTTTTTACTTTCTTCAGGACAAACTTTGGATTCAGTCACAAAAAAAATACTTTCTGTTTAATTTCTTTCATTTTAAAAAACTCATTTTATAAAAAATAAGATCATAGTATATTATGAAGTTAATTATTTACTTGACCAGACCAATAATTAGAAAGTTTAAAAGGCAAGAATTTCTTTCTTTTCTTTTTTTTTTTTT
>NW_003852497.1:1846474-1852113 GCF_000181295.1 Otolemur garnettii | reverse complement strand
GGGACTCAAACCAGGGACCCAGACCTGGGGAACTGAAGGGCTGGAAGGATGATACTAAAACTGTAGTTTCTAGATGGAGAGAACAGGTGCAGAGCCAAGCTGGGGGGTTATTCACTAACCTGGCTGAGGAAACTGATCAGGGTGGCCAGGTTTTCCTGCTTGGCTGCTTTTCAACCTGTGGAGGGGGGATGTGGGTTGGAAGAGGAAAAATCTATGTTGAAAAGAGCAAAAGTACAAACTATAATATATTAACTAGACAAACAGCATGGAACATAAATGGAACATAAACAAACAAAGAATATCTAAATTGTGCCTCTGAGGTTAAGGGTTCCCCACCAGCATCCCAGTGTTCTCTGGGAGCTCCCAACAGGCTAATAGCTCAGTAATTTGGGGTTCCTGTTTCTGACAGGCTACTAGCCCTGGAGTCTGAGGGTCCCATCTTACAGGTTTATGGAACTAACTTCAGGTATAACTCAAGTTTAGAAATTAAAGTCCCTTGTCACCTGCCGTCTGCACCCCAACTTCTCCAAGGCCCAAGGCCAAAGCACTGATGTCTCAGTGGCAGTAATGTCTTACTGTCTTTGGCAGGGCTTAGGTTCCCTACCAGTATTCTAGCGACGGGTCCCTCTACTGACACATGCCTCTGAGATCCTCTGACAGGCCAATAGCCCAGCAACCCGGGGTTTCTGTCCAAGGCTCCTGTCCCTTTGGCCTTTACTCAGAGGTTCCTAAGGGCCCTACACAATGAACAACAAACAAATACAACAAATAGTTATATATTTCCACAACAGTCCACAATAACAAATAAGCACAACAAAAAATGAACACAATAGTTACATAAAACGTCTGCAGCCACTAGGCAAAAATAGATGTTTAAATGGCTTAGCTCAGGAGGTGGACTCACGGGTAAATTTGTGGTAATCATCAGCTGGTCTCCTGAGGGCTCTGGATCCTCCAGGGCTGTGGAATATTTCCAGGGGGCACCTCCCCAAAGAGGGACCACAGCCTGTCTTAGAGGCCGACTGAGGATCAGCAGTGCCAGGGTCTGGAGGATCTCTCTGGGGCCTCCAGAAATGTAGTGCCCAGGAGGTCCAAAAAGATCACACTGCCAAACAAGCCAAATTTATAGCAGAGTCCTTTTATTTAACAGCCAGCTGGTGACTGCTTCAGTGTCCCAACATGGGGTTTCTGAGAGCAGCCCCAAGGGCTTAAGGAGTCGCCTTTTTAAGGCTTGGTCTGCATCCTGGTTGGCACACAGGCTGTCCAGGTGCATTTGAAGGTCGGGGGGTAGCAAGCAAGCATTGTACAGAAGCAGAATTTTGCAGTTAGTCATTATACATCTTTGTTTTAATATTTTCCCATACAGCTTAGTTTCAGTACTTTTCCTCTATACATCTTTGTCTCAGTATTCTCTCTACCTGGCATTGTTTAAAGGTCAGTCTGGGGATAGTCAGTTCATTTCCCAGGCCCAGGAGTTAGTCAAGCAAGAAGTTAGTGAGCACTTTCCCATCTATCTTGGGAGTGAACCAGACTTACTCCATTTTGTTGAGGGCTTGAAGCTCAGGAATTTGTCAAGAGTTCACTGATATTTTTTTTACTTTAGCCTAGACCCAACAAGTCCAGCACCAAAATCACCAGTGACAGCCTGTCCCCCTGACCCCCTGGCTGGCCTCCCAGTCACCTCTTCATAGTCTTTCTGAAACATCCCTGCCCCGCGTTTGACTTTCCCTTGCCTGGCCTCATCTCCACAGGTTACAAGGAGACCCAGAAAGCAGTGATAATGGAAAGATTATCTTCAGTCTTCCTTCCTCCTTGGACTACAAATGACTCAGTGTCCCCACCTTGCTTGGTCTTTCCTCTTCTTTCCTCTCATAAAAACAAACAAGCAAAAATACATAAGCTGATGAACTGAGTTTTTCTGATTGTAAAAAATGATACACTTTTACATTCATTGTAAATTTTGGAAAGTCTAAGAGAGTATTAAAATAGTAATAACCAAAGATTTAAAAAAGAGAAAGTGATAGCCATCAGTGTTAAATACAGTTAGTTTATAGTCATTCAGAGCTGGAAATGCAGCTTTGCATTTTGTTTGTGACTGTGTTTGTCTTTACTTTAAAACCCACTGTCCAGTGGTTAGGGCACCAGCCACATGCACCGGGGCTGTCAGATTTGAACCTGGCTTGGGCCTGTTAAACAACAATGACAACTATAACAAAAAAATACCCGGGCGTTGTGGTGAGCACCTGTCGTCCCAGCTACTAGGAGGCTGAGGCAAGAGAATCACTTAAGCCAAAGAGTTGTCATGCCACGGCACCCTACCCAGGGTGACAGAGTGAGACTCTGTCTCAAAAAATAAATAAATAAAATTAAAAAAACAAAAATAAAACTCATTGTGAGTATTTTCTCATGCCCTTAAAATGTTACTTGAAAGCATGGTTTTTAATGAAGGGATTTGATTATACATTATCTAACTGTCCCTTTGTTGTTGAGCATGAAGGTTATTTCTGATCTTTAGCTATTACAAATAATGCTGCAATCAACACCCTGTGTATAAAGCTTTTTTTCTAAAATTATATTATAAGGTTACATTCTTAGAAATGGAACTTTATAGTCAAAATGTATGTGTGATTTAAGGTTATTGCAGGCCTCTCTATCTCTCGCACTGCTCAGCCATCAGTTGACAGCTAATACAATGTTGTTAATATTACAAGGACTCTTCCTGAGCATGTCTTGTCTTGCCACCTAGAAGGTAAGTTTCTGTAAAGCAAGGGCTACTTGTCCCCTAAGAACCTCACACTGTGGTCCAGAGATGTGTGCTGAGGCAGCAAATTCAGACAAGGAGATTTCATCAAGTTTCTTTCTGAAGTATCAGTCTGGAGTTCAGCATCACACAGGGTGTGATTGATATCCAACCCAGGGAGTTTGGTTACTCAAGATCTGAAAAGACCTTGCTATTACTTGGTCTTGCCTACAAAGCAATCACACATGGAACTTTAACCTCCTGATGGTTTCATATCTGCCTCAAGAAGAGCTTCCTGGCCTGAGATGAATTGTAAGCACCATCCCATCCGAGACCAGGGATTCTTCGTGATTGTCAACTCTCTTAACCCCAAGGCACAGCAGCCTGCACTAAGGACTTTCTCAGAAAAGGCTGTTGACCAGATGACAGAGTCTTTGACCAACTCAACAACTGACAGAAGTAGGTTGAGGGAAAAATCAATGAGGTTCATAAACCTAAGGAGCCTATAAAATCTTTTAGCTCAGAATCAGTTACATGGTGGTTGTATAAATCTTCTAAAATAGCTCCAATATTTCATGTCAGTCCTGGACCTGCTGCAGGAGGGAGTGAGTGCTATGCCTCCTGCATGCTAAATTTCACCCAGGAAGGCTTCAGTACCAAAGGGCCAGAAAGTGGGGCAAGCAGGACTGCAGACCAGACATACCCTTCTTCAACTGAAGGAGTTCCCCAGTTCTCTGGTCTGAGACAGACCAGAATGTGGTTTAAGAAATCTTACCACAACTAATAAGTAAGTGAGGTGATGGTTATGTTAATCAGTTTGATGTAAGCATTCCACATTGTATATCAAATCAGCACATTGTACCCCATAAATGCATTAATGTACACAGTTACGATTTAATAAAGAAAAAAAAAGAAATGCAACATATCCTAGCACTCTAGGAGGCTGAGGTGGATGGATCACTAAAGCCTAGGAGTTCAAAGATAGAAAAACTAGCCAGGCATTGTGGCAGGCACCTATAGTCCCAGCTACTACAGAGGCTGAGGCAAGAGGATCACTTGAGCCCAGGAGTTTGAAGTTGCTGTGAGCTATGACATCACAGCACTCTACCCAGGGCAACAGAGTGAGACACTGTCTCAAAAAAAGTAAAAATGAAAGAAAAAAAGGAGAAAGAAATGCAACATAATTACACTAATTCAGACTAACCAAAGCCAAATGAGGAATGCTATTTATTCATTTAAAAAAAAAATCATTGACTGACAAGAGAAATGCAGATGACTACTTGGAAGTACCACCAGTAAACAGATCCAAATTAGTGGCTTCTTGCCTGGGAGAGCCCAGGGGCTCACTCTGGGGCAAGAGTACACCGTGAGCACTGTACCACGCTTGGGGAAGCGTATCATAGCTTCCTCTAATAAAGAACTTGTTCTGTCTTTTAAATCCCCCTTTTCAATTTATTTAAACTTGATTTATTTGCACCCCTGGAATATCCATGTGTTGGGTGAAAGTGGGCTTTGAACGACTCTTCTTTGAATTGTCAAGGCTCTGAGTTGAGGTCAGAGTAGATAAGGTTTTTCTAAACCCAGGAGGTTTTTCCAGTTTCTAGGCATGGCATGGGAAGCAAGGACCTTATGATCTGTCTCCCCGGCATTCTGAAGCTTTGCAGAAAGAAAGAGATGGGGCAGGCAGTGTAATTAATGTGGTGCTATTATCCTCAGCAAGCAAGGAGTGGATCAAAGGAGCAGGAATGCTACAGCCATCCTATGCCCAGGAGCAGAGCTGACAGGGAACAGAGGAAAAGAGCTTGGCTTATGTTAATTAATAACATCTTCTGCTGTTCCTTCCCAGGAAAGGCAGGGACCACAACACATCTCAAACTTGGGATATTTCAGGTAAATCTCAGGGCTCTTCCCTGATAGCACATCATTGCCTTGGTCTCACTCCCATTTATGCTATCTAGAATTGAATGATCTGCTCTGGGCGGCAATTTTGTTACAATTTCCTCAGGGCCCAAACCCCCAGGGACTCTTGATCTTCCTGCCAAATATCTCAGCCCTCCTAGTCATCTTCAGAGCCACACTGGGACATTTATTGAGTGAGTTGCTTTGGCTTGTTTTTCCCACTTTCATTCCACCCCGCCCCCCACCTGAGCACCCACAACATGTTCATTAATGAACACATTTAATCACGTTTATGAAGTCTCTTTATTACCAATACCCCTAATCACTCTTAATTGCTGCATCATTAGTTCAGCCACGCTCGGATGTAGCAGTTAGGCAGAGCAGTAAATGACAACTCCAGAAAAATGACTCGCTGCCTGGAAGCCTAGGAGGAAGGAACTAACAGGAGAGGCAAAGGAAGGAGAGAGAAGCGTGAGAGCACTAGGCTGTGCACAAGGCCTGCTGCTGGGAAGAGCTAGGTGGGGAGATGCCATTAGGAGGTTCGGCCAGGTGTAAAGATGCTGGTGAGTCAGTTTTGCATATTATGAAACTTTGGGGAGTTCCGCAGCAGCGGCAATGTGAGTGAACATTCAGCTTGACAAAAGTTGATATCATGTTAATATCTAGCACCTGCTACCCTCAGGGATCTCCAAACCCTCTGCAAGCTTCCTCATGTTCAAAGCCAAATGTGTGGTAGGTAGAATGTGAAGGATGCACCTTGTCAGAGGGAAAGCAGCAAGGGGTGGCCCGCTGCAGGTCTTGGTTGAGGCATTAACTCCCCTGCCTTGCAAATGTTCCACTCCCTCTGCACAGTCAAAGAGACCCACTGAGGTGCCTCAGGTAGTAAAAAGAGGTAGTGAACTTCATGTTCCTTCTGTTGAATTAACCTCCTCAGGATGCAACCCTAACTCATGGTGTTGTCTTAAGACAAGAAGTCTCTAGGGGATGGAGCAAGATGGTG
>NW_003852497.1:1843760-1846035 GCF_000181295.1 Otolemur garnettii | reverse complement strand
GGGGGGCTGCTATTGTTGGAAGGTCATGAGAAGGTCTTAGCAGGGACCTAAAGCACAGCTATCTTAATTCCGCCTGCTGAGATCAGAACTCCACTCTTGGGACAAGCTAAAGGGAACTGGAGTAAGGGGACACTGTGAAACCCACCCCTGAAGGATTCTTATGAGCTTTAAGATCCCATCCAGACAGGGTCTTAAGACTGAAGAAACAATCAGGCAATCACTGAAGGCAACTAAGTTTGGAATAAGGACCATAGAGGTTGCTGGCTGTGCTGTCTCCTAAAAATACCACAGTGCCACCTGGTGTCCTGGCAAAATACTATCATCAAGAGCAAGGACTTCTATTTTTTTGGTCATGAAGAAGAGTTTGGCTTTGCTCAGACTGAGGCCACTTTAAGATGTAAGCTCTGAGAGGTAATTTGAAGCAAAGAAGGAAGTGAGAAGGAAAAAGGAAGACTGTGAACAAGAAGAAAGAACACATGAGGAGAAACTAACAGAAAAATTTGGGCAACATGAAGAACCAAAACAGAGGAACTCCCTTAAGGGACCAAGAGGTAGCTACTGCAGAAAACTCCACTGATAAAGAATTGATGGACTTGGGGCAGCACCTGTGGCTCAAAGTAGTAGGGCACAGGTCCCATATGCCAGAGGTGGCAGGTTCAAACCCAGCCCTAGCCAAAAACTGCAAAAAGAATTGATGGACTTGATAGAATGGGAATTTAAAATATGGATGATAAAGACAATTAAAGGAATAGACAAGAAAATGGAAATACAGAACAAAAATCTGGGTAACAGATAAGTAGAATATAGAAAGGATGTGGAGGAGCTTAAGGAAATGAAGGAGACAATCAGGGAATATAAAGATGCAGTAGAAAGTATCAAAAAATAGGTTAGACCATGAAGAATGAAGAACCTCAAAGCTAGCAGATAAAGTTTTCAAGTTAATCCAGGTAGTTAAAGAGGCAGAAAAGAAGAGAGAAAAAATGAAACAGGCACTTAGAGAACTATGAGATTTCATGAAGCATTCAAACATGGGGATCCCTGAAAAGGAAGAAGTTGTCCCAAAGAAATGGAAGCTCTACTGGTGACTATCATAAATGAAAACTTCCAAAGTTTTTCTAAAGACCTTGACACACTCCTTTCCTCATCTACAGAGCCACACTGGAATATTTATTGAGTGAGTTGCTTTTGCTTATTTTTCCCACCTTTCATTTCACCCTGCCCCCACCTGAGCACTCACAACATGTTCATTAATGAATATATTTAATCACGTTTATAAAGTCTCTTTATTACCAATACCCCTAATCACTCTTAATTGCTGCATCATTAGTTTGGCCACACTCACCTCAATGCAAACAGAACTTCTGTAAGACACATTGTAATGAACCTGTTCAAAGTCAAGATGAAAGAAAAATTATGGAAGCAACGAGGAGTAAATACCAACTGACCTACAATGAGAGAGCCATTAGGATGATAGCAGACTTTTCAACTAAAACCTTCCAAGCCAGAAGAGCATAGTCATCCATCTTCAACATCTTTAAACAAAACAATTTGAGCCCAGAATTCTGTATCCTGCTAAACTAAGCTTCAAAATTGATGCAGAAATCAAATATTTTGCAGATATACAAATTTGTCACAAGATTAGCTCTAGAGGAAATACTTAGATGTGATGCTCAACACTGGGCATCAAAATGGACCACCAGCAAAGTAAACACACACACAAAAGCTAAAGGTCAAAACTTAGTTTCCACAAGGGCACAAAGGATAAAACTACATAACAGACTTTCACAAAATATGATGAATAGAACTTCACCAGACTTGTCAATTCTCTCAATAAATGTCAGTGGACTGAATTCTCCACTGAAGAGGCACAGGCTGGCTAACTGGATAAAAAAATCACAAGCAATCCT
This sequence comes from Otolemur garnettii, assembly GCF_000181295.1. Taxonomy (NCBI): domain Eukaryota; kingdom Metazoa; phylum Chordata; class Mammalia; order Primates; family Galagidae; genus Otolemur; species Otolemur garnettii. The sequence continues at coordinate 1,844,128 of NW_003852497.1, read as the reverse complement.
TATATGCTGTCTCCAGGAGACACATATAGTCTTGAAGGACAAAACAACACTCAGGGTGAAGGGATAGAAAACAGTATTTCAGGAAAATGGAAATCAGAAGAAAGGAGGGGTTGCAATCTTATTTTCAGATACAAGGGAACTTAAAGCAACTAAAGTTAGGAAATACAAAGATGGGCAGAGGCAAGATGGTGGACTGCAGCCAGCTTTCCGCAGAGGCTCCCATCCAGAAGGAGAATTAAAAGACAGAAGTTTAGCAAGTAAGCCAATGGTTTGGAGCTGAGCCAAGAGAGAAGGTTGAAGAATGCACATCAACCCTGCTGAGGCAGGCTGTGACACCAAGGATACAAACAAAAGGTACAAAATCCATC
>NW_003852497.1:1839987-1841761 GCF_000181295.1 Otolemur garnettii | reverse complement strand
GCAACTGAAGATCCCATTCATAAACACATGGCTTAGATGACAGAAATCAAATTCAGAATTAGGATTGCGAATAAGATTAATAGAATAGAGACAAAGTTGGAATTAGAAATTCAAGGAGCATTTCAAAAGTTCTCTCAAGAATTCAATGAATTCAAAGATAAAATCACCAAAGATTTTGACACATTGAGGCAAGAGCTTGCAGCCCTCAAAGATCTGAAAAATACAGTAGTATCCCCTGGTATCAGAATGGAGCAGACAGAAGAAAGGATCTCAGACATTGAAGACAAAGCTGTAGAACATTGCCAAGCACTCAAAGAGGAAGAGAAATGGAGAGGAAAAGTGGATCGTTCTCTCAGAGAAATTTGGGATAATTTGAAGAAAACTAATATTCACCTTATAGGAATCCCTGAAGGGGATGAAGTTGCTTCACAAAACACAGAGGCTCTTCTTCATGAAATTATGAAAGACAACTTTCCAGACAGGCCAAGAGATTCTGAAATACAGATAGCAGACATTTTCAGAACCCCAGCTCTATTCAACCCAAAGATATCCCCCAGGCACATCATAATTAACTTCACTAAAGTTAATACGAAGGAGAAAATTCTGAAAGCAGCCAGATGTAAGAAAACCATAACCTACAAGGGGAAGAATATTAGAATGATTGCAGATCTCTCTGCCAAAACTTTTTAGGCCAGAAGAGGGTGGTCATCAACTTTTAATCTCCTAAAGCAAAACAACTTTCAACACAAGATCCTGTATCCAGCTAAACTGAATTTCATTTATGATGGCAAAATTAAATACTTTAATGACATTTACATGTTGAAGAAATTTGCCATAACTAAACCAGCTCTCCAGGATATTCTCAGACCTATCCTCCATAATGACCAGTGAAATCCTCCACCACAAAAGTAAACTCACTCAGAAACTTTTGATCAAATTCCAACTTCCACAGTGATGAAAGGATTAAAAATACCCACTGGACTTTTGAAAAACTCGATACCCAAAATTTCACCAGGCTTATCAATATTCTCAAAAAATGTGAATGGTTTAAATTGTCCTCTAAAGAAGCACAGGTTGGCTGACTGGATACAAAAACTCAGGCCAGATATCCGCTGCATACAAAAATCTCATCTTACCTTAAAAGATAAATATAGATTCAGGGTGAAGGGATGGTCATCTATATTCCAGGCAAATGGAAAACAGAAAAAAGCAGGTGTTGCAATTTGATTCACAGATACAATAGGCTTTAAACCAATAAAAGTAAGCAAGGATAAGGATGGTCACTTCATATTTGTTAAGGGTAATACTCAATATGATGAGATTTCAATTATTAATATTTATGCACCCATCCATAATGCACCTCAATTTATAAGATACTCTAAGAGGCATGAGCAACTTGATATCTTCCAGCTCCATGATAGTTGGAGATTTTAACACTCTTTTGGCAGTGTTGGATAGAGTCCCCAATAAGAAGCTTAGCAAAGAAATTTTAGATTTAAACTTAACCATTCAACATTTGAATTTAGCAGACATCTACAGAACATTTCATCCTAAGAAAAGTGAACACACATTTTTTCTCATAGGCCCGTGGAACATACTTCAAAATTGATCACATCTTAGGTCACAAATCTAAACTCAGCAAATTTAAAAGAATCGAAATTATTCCTTGCATCTTTCTTGGACCATCAAGGAATAAAAGTTGAACTCAGTAACAACAGGAATCTACAGAGTCATACAAAAACATGGGAGCTAAATAACCTTATGCTGAATGATA
>NW_003852497.1:1835947-1836196 GCF_000181295.1 Otolemur garnettii | reverse complement strand
TTTGGCCAGATTAACTAGAAACAGAACAGTAAAATCTTCAATAACCTCAATCAGAAACAATAAAGGGGAGATAACAACAGATGCTACAGAGATACAAGAGAATATATCTGAGTACTACAAGGAACTCTAAGCCCAGAAATTTGACAATGTGGAGCAAATGAATCAATACCTGGAATCACACCCTAGACTTAACCAAAAAGAAATAGTTCACATGAACAGACCAATTTCAAGAACTGAGATCAAAGAAAC
>NW_003852497.1:1833169-1835805 GCF_000181295.1 Otolemur garnettii | reverse complement strand
ATGCCTTCACACCAGAATTCTGTTAAACCTTCAAAGAAAAGCTGATACCCATACTGTAGGAATTATTCAAAAAAATTGAGAAGGAAGGAATCTTTCCCAACACACTCTACAAAGCAAACATCACCTTAATAACAAAACCAGGAAAATACCCAACTAAAAGGAGACGTTTAGACCAATTTCACTAATAAATACAGATGCAAAATTCTCAATAAAATCTTAGCCAATAGATTACAGCTACACATTAAAAAATCATTCATCACAATCAAGTAGTTTTCATTCCAGGAATGCAAGCCTGGTTTAACATATGCAAGTCCATAAACATTATTCACCATATCAACAGAAGCAAAAACAAGGACTATATGATCCTCTCAATAGATGCAGAAATAGTATTCAATAAAATTCAGCATCCTTTTCTAATTATACCACTTAAGAATATAGTCATAGGTGGCACATTTCTTAATCTGATCGAAGCCATCTATGACAAACCCACAGATAATATGATACTGAATGAAGTAAAACTAAAAACTTTTCCACGTAGAACTGGAACCAGATAGAGTTGTCCTCTATCACCACTACTATTTAACATAGTGTTGGAAGTTCTAGCCAATACAATCAGGCAAGAGAAGGAAATAAAGGGCATCCAAATGGGAGCAGAGGAGGTCAAATTCTTGCTCTTTGCTGATGATATGATCTTATACAGCATACAGACCCCAAAGTCTCAACCACAAGACTCCTGGAAGTGATCAAAACATACATCAATATCTCAGGATATAAAATCAATGTCCACAAATCCGCAGTCCTTGTATACGCCAATAGCAGCCAAGATGAGAACTAACAAAGGACACATTTCCCTTCAAAGCAGCTTCAAAAAAAATGACTTATCTGGGAATATACATAACAAAAGAGGTGAAAGACCTCTACAAAGAAAATTATGAAATCCTAAGAAAAGAAATAGCAGAAGATGTTAACGAACAGAAGAACATACCATGGTCATGGCTGGGAAGAATCAACATTCTCAAAATGTCTATACTTCCCAAAGCAATCTACAGATTCAATGCAATCCCCATTAAAATACAACCATCATACTTTCAAGATTTGGAAAAAAATAATTCTTCATTTTGTATAGAACCAGAAGAAACCTCATATAGCCAACATAATTCTTAATAATAAAAACAAAGCCAGGGCTATCACCATACCTAACTTTCTGCTATATTACAAGGCCGTAGTGATCAAAACAGCATGGTACTGGCACAAAAATAGAGACATTGACATTTGAACTGAATAGAAAACCATGAGATCAAATTAACATCTTATAGCCACCTGATCTTTGATAAACCAAACAAGAATACATATTAAAAAGAATCCCTATTCAATAAATGGTGCTACGAGAACTGGGTAACCACATGTAAAAAACTGAAACACCTCTCATCACTTACAAAAAATTGATTGACAATGGATAAAAAATTTAAACCTAAGGTATTAAACAATAAAAATCCTTGAAGAAATAGTGGGGAAAATACTTGAAGATATCGGCCTGGATTTAAATTTTATGAAGAAGAAAGCAAGCCCAGGACCTTTCAAAGTGTGCGATAGCTCAGACCTCATGCCCATGAGGCCAACCCAGCACACGCTTCACATGTATGAATTATATTCCCAAACACATCTTGATAAGCATTTCAAAGTCAGAAAATGTGTGCAGCTTGTCCACTGTATTTAAAGTGCCTGGCACACTGACTGGCACAGAGCAGGTCTTACATAAATGATCGTGGCCATTATATTATTATCTAGTAATTATACTATTACCTAGACACATCTTCATAAAAAAAATGTGAAGGAGGCAAAGGACCTTGGTGTCTAATAAGTGCTTCTTTATTCTCAAACACATAGCCCTTTGGTGTCCCCACATCCTGAGGCCAGCCAAAGTCCCTCCATGGGGAAACTGTCTCTAGGTTGTTCCCAGGTATTCACAGGGTCAGACCTGCTCTAAATGAGAATGTTCTAGAAGTTTCACCCTCAGCAGAAAGAGTCTGGAGATGTTGAAGCATGAGCTCACCAAGCTGTTCCCTTTACCCCAAATTCTTACACACCTGCTCCATCAAAGGTGACTGGTCTATTTCCTGGGTTCTGACTCATACAGTGGCTGACAATGACCCACACTTCCTAGGGGCTAGCCCCACTTCTGTACCCCACCCAGGTAATGGCTGGAACTCCTGCTCCAGGCCCAACAGCCCACCTGAAGCTGTAATGCTCACCTGCCCTCTTTTAAATGGGTATCATCTCTGTCATGGCCACTGGAGGCAGCTTGCCTGACTTAACAGGCTCCTTATGTCAAGAAGCTGCACAAAACTTAAATTTATTGAAGAACAAATGAGGTCTTTTTGTTGTTGTTGTTCAGGACCTAGCCCTTGACACCATCATGGAGTAACCCATCGTCCTAAATTTTCATGCTTATGAATAACCCAATTCTTGTCCTCTGAATACAAGGAGGATTATATTCTGTGCCCAAATTGTGCCCACATGCTACTGAAGTTTGTGAGTTGTATCACAACTAATGTCACAGACTTCCAATGCTTAGAGTAGTGGTTCTCAACCTGTGGGTCACGACCCCTTTGTAACAATGAAAATACATCACAGCA
>NW_003852497.1:1830564-1832653 GCF_000181295.1 Otolemur garnettii | reverse complement strand
TAAGCAATCTGTGTTACTTCACATTTGTGTAGTACTACTGCATGCATATAAATGGGTAAAACATGACATCAACTCTTTATGCTTCTGGATGGATCTAGATATTGCTTTGAAAGTCAGTGCAAATCAAGATATAAGTGGTAGTGACTTATACAATGAAAATGATCAACTCTAATATTTTCAGAACCAAGAATAATTTATCATATGTGATCCATTTCAATGTTTGAACAGGACATGTGAAATTCATTTTATTTCTGAATCAACTTACCTCTTTAAAACTGTTGCTACTGCCTCCTCTAAGCAAAATTTCTCCACGTTGAAATTAACAAAAGACTACATAAGAACTACAATGATTCAAGAAAGTTTGCTTCTTTTAGCCTTGCCAATGAGGAACAAATTGTGTGACGAATGCCTATTCTAACAATATAATTAGTGCTTTCACTGAAATAAAGACAAGAAAAAATTTAATGAGATAAATATAATTATTTTGAATTGAAAATGTCTTTTTTGTCACTCAAACATCACTGACCTATCAACAGAGTGCTGAGATGTGCAAGATAATTAAATTCAGTCATTTTTTATATTTGCCAACTGTCTTAAACAGTTTGGCTGCTAGACCAAAATACCTTGCACTGGATAATTTAGAAACAACAGATATTTACTGCTCACAGTTCTGAGATGCCAGCAGAGTAACATCTTAGGAAGGTTTGCTCTCTGCTTCGAAGATGGCACCTTCTTGCTGGGTTCTCATGGTGGAAGGGGTGAGGAGGCTCCCTTGAGCCATTTTTATAAGGGGCACTAATTCCATTCATGAGAGTGGAACCTTCATAACTTAATCACTGCCCCAAGGCCCCACCTCTTAATACTATCACATTGGGCATTAGGTTCTAACATAGAATTTGGGGGGCGGGGAGTGGAAACGTCAACATTCAGACCATAACACCAACCATCAGCCAAAATGAAGACATAGTTTTACCCATGTTAGAAGATATACGAGGGCTCTCTGAAAAGTTCATGGAAAACACATATTATGAAAAACTCTCCACGGATTTCAAAATTTTTGGCACCAAAAATCATACTGACTTGTCATATATGTAACATATCTGAACAGGATCTAGTTTGAAGTACTAAGTAGGATGAGACATGAGTTTGAAAAGAGCCCCTACCAGAGAAACATGAATTTTGGTAAAATTAAAGTAAGAACTAACATCAAATTTATGGGGAAGCGTGGGTGAAAGAACGATGAAGTCACTTATGTTTCACAAAAAGTTTGTGAGGAAAATCCCCCAAAGAAATCTGCAGTTTACGAACGGGTAACTGGTTCAAGAAGGGACAAGATGGTGTCAAAGATGAAGCCTGTAGGTCATCCACATCCATTTGCAAAGAAAAAATTAATCTCACTCAGGCCCTAATTAGAGAGGACTGAAGATTAACTACAGAAGCAATAGCCAACACCATAGACATCTCGATTGGTTTAGCTTACACAATTCTGACTGAAAAATTAAAGTTGAGCAAACTTTCCACTCAATCCATTGCATCCTGATCAACTATAAACAAGAGCAAAGATTTGTCCCTCCAGAAAGCCAACAAACAAAATGCCTTGATAATTGCAACAAAACAGCTGCCATGAGCAAAGATTTCAATGGAAATTTTAAACAAATAGGATCAAGATCCTGAAGCAGTTTTTCGAAGAATTGTAACAGGAGATGGAACATGTCTTTGCCTGTACTACCCTGAAGCCAAAGCACAACCAAAGCAATGGCTACCAAGAGATAGAAGGGATCCAATCAGGGCAAAAGTGGACTAGTCAAGACCAAAGATCACGCAGTAGTTTTCCTGCAATTCTCACAGCATTTTGCTTGTTGACTTTCTGGAAGGCCAAAGAGTATGAGTACCTGCATATTATGAGAGTGTTTTGAAGAAGTTAGAAAGAACATTAGTAGAAAAACACCTGGGAAGTTTCACCAGTGAGTTCTTTTTTTCTTTTTCTTTCTTTCTTTTTTTTTTTTTTTTTTGTGACAGAGCCTCAAGCTGTCCCCCTGGGTAGAGTGCTGTGACATCACAGCTCATAGCAACCTCCAACTCCTGGGCT
>NW_003852497.1:1809344-1830544 GCF_000181295.1 Otolemur garnettii | reverse complement strand
AGTCTCCTGCCTCAGCCTCCCAAGTAGCTGGGACCACAGGCGCCCACCTCAACGCCCAGCTATTTTTTGGTTGCAGCTGTCATTGTTGTTTTGGTAGGCCTGGGCTGGATTCGAACCTGCCACCTTAGGTGTATGTGGCTAGCACCTTAGCCACTTGAGCCACAGGTGCAGAGCCCACCAGTGAGTTCTTCACTGTGACAAGGTTCCTGTTCATACCTTTCATCAAACAGGGAAATTTGCGAGAACTTTAATGGGAATCAGTAGACATCCACTCTACGGTTCTGATTTGCCTTCTTCTGACTTCTTGTTTCCTAATCTTAAAAATATCTGTTAAAGGAACCCATTTTTTTTCTGCATTTCATAATGTAAAAAAAGACTACATGGGCATGGTTAAATTCCCAGGTCCTCAATTCTTTAGGGATGAACTAAATGGCTTGTATCATATGTATAAAACTACCTTGAAATTGATGGAAGTTATATAAAGAAATTAAGTTTAAATTTTTTATGTTTATATTTTAATTCTATTTTTTCCACAAATGTGTAAATTCCTCTCATACTTATCAAGGTAGGAGAATAGAATATTTTTCATCTTAGCAGTTCATTAGTTTAATTTCTACCTTTTACACATTGAGACATGTATCCCCCAATTTCCACTCTTGCCTTCATCCTTGAGAATGTTAGGCCCAGGCCTGCTAAGTTTTGATCCTGACCTATCAGGTTTGAATGAGTCATAGTCTCTTAAAAGAAATCCCTAACTGGGAGACTTTCAGGCCAGCTAAAATAATTTCTCTAATATATAATATATCAGTTAACACTGAATATGGATCTCTGCAAATTTGTGAGATTATTTCCATAGAACAAATATGCAGTTGTATAGTTGCTAGGTCAAAGGTATAGCAAATTCTTATAATTTTATGTTGCCTCAGGATCCATTTTGAATACAGGTTTAACTTTCTTACACAGAAGTGTGGCTCAGTCACCCTGGACACAATCTCTCCAGTTCTATACCATACTCAGTGGCCAGGAATAAAAACTCAGAGGTGTCTTTCCCATCTGGCGTACTGGGCTCCCCATTTTCCTGTCTCTTCCTTTAAGAGGAACATTCAAGCATTTGCCTGCAAACAACGACCCACACCATCTTCTCTTGTGTATTAGCTGCTACCCTCTCTCTCTCTTTGCCTGACTATTTATTCCTGCCTCATGTGACCCAGGAAAGGAGGACTGCCCTCCCAATTCATTGTACAGATTACTGTCCAGAATCTTTCAGTAAAAAAATCTTTGAACTTGAATCCTATTGTTGTCAGGTGTGGAGATCAGACATCAAGCTCATGTTCCTTGGTTCTTGGTTCCCAGTACCAAAGCATGGTCACTGATGATGAGCTGTCAGCATGAATGAGCAGACCAGGCAGATGCAAGCAGGCAAGTGTCGAGCACAGGATGTTACAGAGAGAGAGCACAGCTAAAGTATAGTACACTCTCAAAGTCAGTAGAGAGCAGACTTCTTCAACAAGGAACAACATCACCCCAGGGTTAGGGTACGTCTTCTATGCTAATCCCTAATATGTTAAGCTGGGTAGTAATACTCAAGAATTTTCTGGGAGAGGAGTAGAGAATTCCCAGAACTGGGAACCATCCCCATTTCTGACCTTACAAGGTAACTTCAGAGGGCTTCCAAGGTGTTTGTAAGTTGTCATGGTACTGGTTGTAAGTTGTCGTGGTGCTGGTTGTAAGTTGCCCTGGTGCTGGTGGGTGGGATTTTTACATGTTAATGAGAGTAGTTCATTAAAGGACACTGTCACCTCAACTGTGCACATGCTCCAAAGACCCCTTCTGTGGCCTTGATTATATCTCCGCTTAGTGCTTTCTCTGTCTCTGTCTCTGGTTTCTCTTAGTCCTTGGAGACCCCTTAGACGTGGCATTTATTCCTTCTTGGAAGCCTAGTCTGGTCAGTTTGTTCCTCTTACTGTAGACAAAGCATCAGCTAGTGCCATCTGCTTCTCTGCCTCCTTATCCCTACCTAACATTGTCATGATGTATTGAATTTGCTCCTTACGTCTGAAGAACCAGGGGCTTCCCTGGGCTGGGTTTTCCCTGGGATGTCCTGGAGAGCCCAAGGTCAGGTTCTCACCATCAGAGCAGGCATTTCCTGGATCTGGTCAGACAGGAGCTGCAAGGGTGCATCTGCTGATATAAACGAGCTCCTCCTGGATGCTGGTTGCACAATTAGGCAGTAAGTCATCTGCCAGGTCAAAGAAGCACCCAGTAAAAGGCTGTATACACCCACCTCACTTCCACTTAGGGCAAGGCTGCTAGCTGCTCTGGTTTAGAATCCAAATTTAACTAGAGGCTTCCAAAACAAAAGGGAATTCTCATTTTAAATTTGATACATATGGATAAGTTGCCTCTCCAGATGATTATGCAAACCAATTTATGCCCCACCAACATCATATATTTCCACACACTCTCAGAACACAGGCTTTCCTACTATTTCTGGGATGTGGAAAGTGAGATCTCACCAATTTAATACACATTTCATTCGTGGAATGTCTTTCCTTGCATTTTCTTGGAAATTTGTATGTCTTTTTCTGGGAACATCAATATTTTACTGCTATTTACCTTTTTCTTACTGATTTTTTAGTCCTTTATACATGACAATTGTTAAATCTTTGCCACATAATACTTATTCTCACAGTTTTTTGTCTATTAATTTTTTCAGTGATATCTTTTGGTGTGTAAAAGCATATAATTATTGTACATTTCTAATCAAATCTGTTGACTTTTTAAAGCTTTTCAGCCTTGATGTAATTCTTCAGAAGACCTTAGTAAGATCTGCTCCCACACCAAGGTGAAAGACAGTTTTCCTATATTTTATAATGTTGCACTTAAATCCAAGTCCTTTTGTAACTATTATCTTTGATAAAATAATTAATCAATGCTTGTGCCAAGAAAATATTATTTAATTGCTATGACTTCACAACATTTGATAGATGGCAAAACATTATTCTATTTTCCAAAACGTATTAACTATTTCTACGTATGCACTCTTCAAGATGAACTTTAGAATCAACTTTTAAAGTTCAAACATAACAGATTTTTCCTGGCATATTGGCTCATGCCTGTAATCGGAAGGGAGGCCAAGGCAGGAAGGTCACTTGAGTCCTGGAGTTTGAGACCAGTCCCAGCAACATAGCAAGACTCCATTTCTACAAAAAATAAAAAAAATTAACTAGGCATGGTGGTGGGCACCTCTAGTCCCAGCTACTTAGGAGGCCAAGGCAGGAGAATTGCGGGAGCCCGGGAGTTTAGGGCTGCCACAGTGAGCTATGATTGGACCATTGTACCACTCCACTCTAGTTTAAACAAAGAGAGACACAGTCTCCAGGCGGAAAAAAAAAATAGGAGATTGTGAATAGCATTCCACAAATGTGTCAATAAAGCTGGGACAAAAGACGTATTTGGAAGAATGAATATTTCCAGGAAGAAACAAAGTACGTTTCTCAATTTTTTTCTGTTATTTTCTTGGCTCCGTCAATAGCACCTAATAATGTTCTCTGCATATACACATGTATCGCCCGTACTTGATGTTGTTAGTTTCTAGCCGCTAGTCTCCGCTGTGATTACTATCTTTTCCCTTTGTTAGCCCTCAGTGAGTTATTGTTGATGCACGGGAAAGCTATTTGCCTTTATCAGTTTAACTTTCTAAACTCGCTTATCTAGTAGAATCTTATTTGACTAACTTAAATTTTCTAAGTTTGCAATAATACTGTAACCAGTAATAAAAATGTGGGGGATCACATTTAGGCAAGAGAATCCTAAGCCAAGGAGTTGGAGGTTGCTGTGAGCTGTGACACCACAGCACTCTACTGAGGGCAATAAAGTAAGACTCTGTCTCCAATAAAAAGGGGGGGGTGTCAATAGTTATCTATTTTTACTTTTGTCTTACTAGTTCATTGGGCAAACCTCAACAATAATAGGTGACAACAGTTTTGCAGAGGAGCCTTGATTTATTCATCTCAGCTGTTCTACTGGTTCCTATGATGATGACTATTGTTTTTTGATACTTGTTTGTCTTAAGAATTTATTTTCTGTTTTTAATGTGTTATCTAAGTTACAATTTTCAGTACTAGATGTTGAATTTTGTGATCAATATAACTGATCATATATATTTTTCTCTATTAACCTATTAATGTAAAAGATTATCTTCTTTTTTTTAAGAGAGTCTCACTCTGTCACACTGGGTGGAGGCGTCATTGCAGCTCACAGCAACCTCAGTCTCTTGGGCTCCTGAGATCCCCCTGCCTCAGCTTCCTTAGTAGCTGGGACCATAAGCACCTGCCACAATGCCTGGCTAGTTTTTCTGTTTTTAGTAGAGATAGGGTCTTGCTCTTGCTGAGGCTGGTCTTGAACTTGAGCTCAAGCAATGATTCTATTACATTTTTAAATTACATTAATAAATTTTCTAACATTGAACCAAGCTTTCATAATCTTTCTTAGAATAAAGCTTCCTTCTGACATTTTTTAATCTATTTCTTTTAATAATTTTAATATTTTATTTGTTAATATTTTCCCCAGGATTCTTACATCTCTACTCAAGTGACATTGCACTGTATTTTTTCTTTGAAAGACTTTGTGTAGTTTCATTATCAGAGTCAAGAAATGAAGTTGAAGATACTCCATACATTTTATGCCCTTAAGAAATTTATGTGATCTGGGTATTATCTTTCAGATAAAGACAAAGTAGAATTTGCCCATGAAACTATTTAGACCTGGTGACTTAGGGGTGAACCTCTGGAAGAAGGAAGAGTCTATTGTTCAATTTGAATTTTTTACATATTCTTGAGTCAGTTGTGGCCATTTTTATTTTCCCAGAGTAGAGGACACCATTCATCTAGATCAGTGATTCTCAACCTTCCTAATGCCGTGGCCCTTTAATACAGTTCCTGTGGGTCATGACCCACAGGTTGAGAACCACTGATCTAGATAGTCAGATTTATTAAAAGCATGTTACATACAATATTTCCTTTATACGTGAGGAGGTTTTGTCTTAATTTTTCCAGCCTTACTGAGGTATAATTGACACATAAAAATGGTATGTACTTAAGTCCTACAAAACGATATTTGGATATAAAGTATACCTTTTGAAATGCCATAGTCAAGCTAATTAAGATGTCCATCACTTCACCCCCTCACACAGTTACCTTCCTCTTGTGGTGAAAATACTTAAGATCTACCCCGAGATTAACATTTTTAATATTTAATTTGCAAGTTTTTGTTGTTATGAAGTGTGGTTGGCTGAATAATGATTCCCTAAAAGATAAACATGTCCTAATTTCTGGAAACTATGAATGTTACTTTCTATGGCAAAAGGGACTTGAGGATGTGATTAAGATGGAATTCTCCAGGTGGACCTCCATGCAATCACAAGAGTCTTTATAAGAGGGAGACAGGAAGGGCAGAGGATCCGTCATTACCAAGGCAGAGGTCACAAGCCAAGGAGTCCAGAAGTGCCAGAGGTCTCCAAAATCTAAACGCAAATAAGCAGATTTTCCATAGAACCCCCAAAAGGAGCCAGCCCCACCAGCGCCTCAACACTGGCTCCAAGAAACTGACTTCAGACCTTTCACCTCTAACATGGAAAGAGAATAGATTTGTGTTGTTTTAATCCACCAAACTTGTGAGCTGTTACGCTAACGGCAGAAAACTAATACATGCAACATGTAATCATTTCTTTTTCAAACCTGTTTCCTATCTGATGGGATATTTTTCTTGGTCACTTTTTTTTTTGTCATCCTTGCCAAAGTTTAATCTGTTTTGGTTTTGTAGTTTTAAAGAACCCACCCTTTTTATTCTAATTCATTTGTTTCTGCTCTTTGCTAATTCTTACCTCTTACTTTTCTTGGTTTTATTTTTATTTCTTTTCCCTTTTTGAATTCAATTATACATCATTGACTTTTTGTTTCTTCTTAACCTAAAATAATTTCAGGATCTGAATCATCTTTTAAAAATAGATTTTGCCACCTTCCATAATTTGCGCTATGCAGAGTTTCAGACTTCCAGACTTCGAATAATTTTAAACCATCTATTATTTTAGTTTTGATTTCTTCTCTGACCCATTAATTTTAAAAAGTTGTTTTAAGTTTTGAAGTTTTTTTAATTCCATATTTCTAAAGTACTTAATAAATATTATTATTCTATTAGGAAGTTCCAAAGTTAAAACATTGTAGTCCGTGAATGCGGCCAAGAAACTTTATACTTCAGGAAGGTTATTATTAGGAAAGTGCAGTTTTTGTAAACATTCTGCTGGCCTTTTGGACACCTTGGTTTTGTGAGGAACATGGTCTCATATATTAATGTAACTGGTAAGTCAGACTCTGTAATTCTATTATCTCTTATCTTCACTGTCTTTAGTTACCCCCAGCAAGGAATTCTGTCTTTATCCCGGAGGCAGGAGGATCTGAGGAGGGAGTGTGACGTGGAGAGTTTGTAGGTTTAGAAAGGTGGCTCCGGGGGAGCAAGACGGAATATGGGTCAAAGGACCAGTAGGGGGCAGCGAGGCGACCCCCACGGGCCACAGGGCAGGAGCGCCCAAATGAAAACCCCCAGAGCAGGTGCAAAGGTCCTCAGAAATCATCTAGCCCAACTCTCTAATTTTATGGAGAGCAAGGCCAGCCAGAAGATGTAAATAACGTGCCCAAGGTCACAAGGACGCCAGCAACCGCAGAGGGGACCCCGCCCCAAGCCCTGGGCTGCCTGTCTTAGGCCTCCACGCCGCACCACGCCGCAGTGTTGGACACCCAGGAGGAATCAGTAATACGTAATTCTTTTCTCTTTCCCTGTTCCTTTCTGCCTGAGCACCTGAACCTCCTCATTCTCCGTCTTCACCATCAAAGACCAGACTATTCAAGGACTTTCTGCGGAAGAGTCCATTGTGCCCCACCTTGGTGACAAATCTGTGGGGCACGGCTCTGTGGCCGTTCAAGACACTGCACAGCCCGAGACGGAGGACACGGACGGTGCCAAGCGCGACAAGAGCTTTGGAACAGTGTCATGTCTGCGCCCTGCAGCACCGGGCGGAGACTCGCACGCAGCACGGAGCACGCCCACTTTAGGAGCAAACGCATTTTGTCGCACTTAAAAGAAACCCAATTGGTTTCCGATACTAACGGCCTCCATAAACGTCGTGCTATGTTTTTAGTAGAATTGAAACGTTTTTTCCTTACTCTGTGCTGTGCTGAGCTCTCAGGGCCCTTGCCTTCCCTTTCTGTCCTGCAGGTGGGGAGCAGGCCGATGAATTTTTGTACGTCTAGGTGTGCCTTAGGAATACAGCCGTGCTTGCTATCTCAGTGGTTCCACTGTCCCCTTTCAGGCGTCCTCAAACTACAGCCCGCGGGCCACATGCTGCCCTCCTAGGACATTTATCCAGCCCGTGGGGTGATTTTTCCACCACTGCCTGTCCTGCTTAGCAGCCAACTCGTCCCGGGACCCGCAGTCCAGCCCTCCAACAGTCTAAGGGACAGTGAACTGGCCCCCTAAAGTTTGAGGACTCCTGCATGACTATTCTCTTAAACTATGGGCCTCAGTCTCCTAATCCAGAAAATGGGGATAGCTTTGGGGATGAGTGTCAGAAAGATTAGAGAGATAAGATTAGATAAGCTTGGAGCATGGAGATTTCTAGCAGCGTTACTAAGGACTAAGTTACTACTAGGTCCGACAGTCAAGTTCCCGAATTCATGGTCAAAAAAGTGCTGCACGCCTCACTGCTGATATCACCACACTCACCTTGGCCAAGGGGAGGACTTCAAAAGTGACCGTAGTGAAATTCAGTAAGGAAGCATGCAGCACTTTTTCTAGGATGAGTTCAAGAACTGAGTTGTCCAAGAGACGACAGCTTTCATGGCCATTCCAGAAAAACGGTTCTAAAGGGGGGACTAGGCACCGGCACTGGTGCACAGCTTCCCAAGGCGGGGACTTCAAAGGCGGCTGTGGGGGAACTTAACTGTCCAACCTCAAATGTTACTGTCGACTGGTAGTACGGTAGCTGTTACCAGTCTAGTTTAGTAATTGTAGTAGGTGGTAATTTTCCAGAGAGACAAAATGCCTGAGCCACACAGCCAGGCTCAGAGAATCAGACTAAAATATCTTTTCTCTGAGAGACAAGTTCATATCGTAGGGACTGAAATCAGCCAGAGACCCAGGGTGGAATCTCACCTCTGTCCTAGGTGGAGCTGAGATGTCTCGGACCAGTTACTTAGGACCTGTGAGGCTCATTCTCCTGTCTAAGAAGTGGACAATAACCCTGACCCAGGAGGGTCAACAGACATACGGATAGAAAAAAGGAATCCCAGCACTGCCCACCCACCACCCCAACTTCCTTACTCAAAATTGCCTCTGCTTTCACTCCTGGGTAAACCCACAAGACCTACTGGACAAAGCAAAACAAGAGATTCCCTGCTGGGACTGAGGAACCTCAGGCAGGGGAAATGCAAATGTGAGCGAGAGGGCTGGGCTGCCTGGCCAGGAACTCTCGGGGATGCTGGACACATCCAGGCCCAAATGCAATACGCACAGACGGTTCGGTGTGAAGAGGCAGGGAGACACAGGGCCAAGGAAAAGCGTGGCGGTGCCCCGTGTCAGGTCCACTTGGTGGGGGCTGGAAATGCTGCGTGTGGAGGGAGAGTTGGGGGGGCAGCAGGGAGACAAGTGTCTTAGGCAAAAAAAAAGTATCAAACTCAAGGCACCAAACTCTAATGAACACAGGCCTGAAACCGGAATGTCTCAGCGAGTAGAGGTGATCTTGTTACCGCAGGCAGTTAAGTAAAAACAAGTGAAAAGTAAAAACCCAGCAAGTGAAAACCCAGCAAGAGGGTTGTGACAATGGGAGCCTTTTCAGTAAAATGATGACCTGTGTGCTGGGCGTGGCGGGCTCCAGAGATGTGGTCACCAACACACCCTGTTCCTGCTGTGATTCACGGCGTCTCCAGACAATATTCCCCTCCCTTCCCCAGGTCTGGTCACCTTGGAGAGATGTGACAACACGGTGTGTGGTGCTGCAGAAAGTGTGCAAAAGACTTAAAAACAGCCTCTCAGATGCAGCTGGCAGGGTGGACAGCAGGCACCTGCAGGGAGGGTAGACCAGGCACTTCCCAGCTCTGCTCTGCGGAGGGCAGGACGTGAACATGGACATTCAGACCTATGAGCAGGGACATATGTGAGGGCATTGTTCCCTGAGACAAGCGGGCCCATGCACCTGAATGCAGAGGGCCCCAGCCTGGGTTCTAGAGCACAGGGGGCCTGCAGACAGATGTCCCCCCCATCCTCACCTCTGTAATTCCCATCTCCCTCCTCTCCCACCAAGGTGTCCAGGAGAAGGAGTGACCCAGCTACGAACAGGGCAGCAACATCAGAAAATACATCACAGGTGACTATGTCTAAGGAATTGGAAAAGGTGACATTTCCATTATGGCCCAGTGTGTCGGCGCTAATATCCCCTTTTCTGAACCACAGGCTGTCCACCCCTCCCACGGCTTCTTGACTTCTCTTGTAATAGGCACCATGAGGAGCTCACGGAGAGGTTTTGTCTTGCTGACATCTCTTATTTCCACTCCTGTGGGCATGGACCAGGCTACTTTGTTTTTGTCTGAGTCCAGCTGGGTCACCACGGGGCCCTTTCTGAGGAACGGAAATGGCTGGAAGCTTGCTGCCACCATGGCCGGCCACTCTGCAGGAGACCTGGGGCCAGCTCTCTCCCACCTCCCCCGCAACACTCCTGGTCCCAGGTTCCAGGGAGAGGCCCCAGCTCAGTGTGCTTTGCACAAACAATGATCAAGAAAGCCCCGTGCTTGCCGGAGATGGGAAGAAAGTGAGAGCTGTGTGTAGGCCACGGGCATTTAAGCAGGAGCTGGTGATTCAAAACAAAGGACAGGAGCGCTGGAGTCAAAAATTATCTGTGCTGTGTTCAGTTGCTCAACAAGACATTATCCACTGACCACCATGTACCCACCGCCATGCTAAGTTGCTGGAAATATGACAGTGAACAGCAACTCAAAGAAAGGAAGAATCCTTGCTCACATGGGGACAAGCGCCTCTGGGATAAACAGCTGACCATCATCTTAGGGGCGGCTGTGCCCTTCTGTAAAGGGCTACACACATGTCAGTTCCCGTCACTAATATTTACACCCAGCAGCAAGGTTCCTAAGAGAAGAGGCAGGAGAGTGGAACATGGTCATCCTGACCCTCCCCGGCCTGCGCAGTGCAGCAGCGGCCTCAGGCTCAGAAGCTCCCGAAGCCGACCTGAGGTCTCTATCGCCTCTTCCTCTATGGTCACTCGTGCTCTGTCCACCTTTGTCATCGTGTCGGACACACTGTACGCATGTTAATAATAATAATCTATTAGGAATAATCTAATAGTAGTAATCTGTTACTCTAACAGCCTTGAGAGCACACTCCCTCTCTGATTCAACCACAGATCCCAGCACTGGCAGAATGATGCTGTCTCACTTAAATACTTAATAGGTATTTAAGGCCCGCGAAATACAGAAGATGAATTGTGACTGAGTAGGAGTGAATGAGTAAGGGGTCTCTCTGTGGCATACTCACCGCACCACACCCTGCAGGAGCAAAATACACAGCTGATTCCACAGCCGCCGTTGTCCTGCGAGCTCGTCATCAACTCAGTGAACACAGTCAAATGACGGAGCCCGTGTCCCAGGTACACCTCCATTCTAAGCCCCTCCCTCACGGAGGCCGATCCTAGGCTTTCCGGCCATGGTGAAACACTGAGCAGCTAAGCCGAGACAGGGTTGACAGTCTCGGATAAGGTGCCACACCAGATGACTTTGGTCATCCTATAACCAAGGCCACTGGGAGCGTCTAGAAACCAGGGTTGACAGAGCCCAAGCTGGAGCCCGGTGCGTGGGTGCCATGCTGTGCAGGACAGGTGGAGGGAGAGGAGAGGTTTCTTCTCACTTTCCCAGACACCTGCCCCATGGTTTGGTTTAGGTCCCCCAAAGTCTCAGAGGCGTTCTAAGCATGGCCTCTTGAACTTGGACTTTGAAATCAGACCAGCCCAGTCATGAACCCTTCTCTGCTATACATTCCCTGTGACCAAGTGACTTTTCTTCCCTGAACCTTGCTGGGTTTCTGCATTTACAAAGTGGAGCTAATAATGTTTATGCTGATGTTTATTGAGTATTAAAGAGGTAATTCATGTAACAGGAACTCAAGTAACTCCTGTCACTCAACGACCCTATGAGTGGGTCATTTAAATGAGGATCAATATACATAATAAATATATGAATGACAAACTCACATAAATATAACTATCCAGATGATTAAAAATAATAACTATATAAATAATAAATATAAATATTGTCTATAAGTATATAAATCACAAAGAGAAATCTAAAGCATAAAGATGCTAAGTGACCTTCCTGAGTCTGGGTTTGCACCCTCAGTCCCCCGACTCTTCAGTCCCCTCTCCTGACCTCTATGCTCATTACGCAAGTTCCCTAAAAGTGCTCTGCCCCACCAGCCCCACCTGGGCTACGTAAGAGTCACACGACATCCTTAGCCTGGTCTTCCCTGGATGAAATATAGGGCCTCCGAGTGCTGTTATGGGGCATGTGGCCCGTGCTTGGAAGAGGAAACCCCAACCAGTGAATCCACTCGCTGCTTCCGAGAAGCTGCCTCCCATGTGGCAGAGCCCAGAGTGAAGGCTCTGAGACTGAAGGAGCCGCACAGTGGCTGGAGGAGGGAGCCCCAGCATCCTCTGCAATGCGAGGCACTCAGGGACAGCGAGAGTCCCCGTCACAGGGCTCAGGGGGTCGGGCTTCAAATGACATTCTCTCTTTTAGCTGCTGGTATGAACCAGTGATCCAGACAAGAATGTTGCCTCCTGTGTGACAGATGCACTGGGGAACCCAAGAAAATCTCAGCTTAATCAAAGCATCGGAAGGCAAATAGAGAACCAGAGGGAAGGGGCTGATTCTCTTCCCCTTTAGACTTCACCTAAAGGCTTGGGCATCTTAGTAGAGTCTGAGCTATATTTTTATTTTCTCTTGCACACATTCCAACTCCCTCTCTAAATTACAACTCTCTAAAATAAAAACAAATAAATTAAATTAAATACAGCTCTCCAGAGGACATCTGTTCACCTTATGCATCATGTGGCATCTACTCTTAAGTGCTGTCCATCAACTACTGGGAGTCGCCCAGTGCGGAGAGCAGGGAACTCCACAACATGGTGAGAGGACGCCCTGCCAGGAGTGAGAACTGGTCAGGGAGGGAATTCATACTTCTGGGAAACCACAGAGCCTCCTCTGCCCCATCTCAAGGGAACTATGAGCTCCCCAGAAATAAGACATTCAACACCCAGTGTACGATGTCTCTAAGCCCTCAGTGAGGACAGCTTGTCTCTGTCCCCTATTCTTCCCTGGGTAGCCTATGCCTGGCCCTGAAGGACCCACTGAGTCCTGCAGTCCTCACGCTGCCAGAGAAAGCCTAAGCCCGGCTGAGTGCAGCTGTGGCTGCTGCCTGAGAGCCTTCCCTCGTGCAATAACCTCTCATTATATTTTAATGTTGTTGTAACTTTATGGCTTAATCAGTATTTGCAATTTGTTAGTAGCCTGGGCGGCCATAAAATTGTTTTCCAGGTACTGAAACATCCCATCAAGGTTTGTAAAGCAGTGGTTCTTGGTTTATCACACCCATAAAATGCCCTGGCAACTTGACAGATATAATAACTTTTTTTATCAAGTGTCTAATTTGAGAGGAAATTAAGCCATACGTTACGCACAGCTCACACTGGGCTTGGGAGCTCTTCAGGCTCCCGTTCTCTCAGGGACAGCCCTCTAATCACCCCATCTGTCCCTTTCTGCCACGGGCTGGGTTTCCCTCTTGTCCCTTGCCCAGAAGACCACACAGCTGTGGCAGGTGGCCCTGTGCTTGCTGGGTGGGCCACGCAGGACAGAGTGCTTTTGCATTGAGGCTCTAGCAATGGTTGAGAAATTAGTCCCAAACAAAGCTAAAGCCCTGTTAATCTCACTCCTGTGTGTCCCCCAAAATCAATGCTCCCAAGGCCTCCCCCATCATGGGTCTGTATGGGAAAAGAGCAAGGTTGGCCCTCTGCCCTTCACTGGGGAACCCCATCTTCATTTTCCATCTCCATTTTAACCTCTTCTACTTTTTCTTCATGTATTATCCATGTTACAAGGGGAAAGCAATCACACCAGAAGACACATGGAAGGATAAACCGTCCTACTTCCCAGGGACAGGGCTGTGTTTGCCGCTCTGCAAGTTCCCATTGTTCGTTTCTCTTAGGATAATATGGAACTAAAGAACAACTTCAGCAAAGGCCATATCGTGTGTACACACCTCTCCACCCTACCCAGACCAAACTATGATTCACCCACAAATTCCCAGCATCAACCTTTTAGGTGGCCCAGAAACAAGGGTCTAGCTCATTTCACCTCGGCGGTGGGCAGCTGTCATCTGCCTTTCCAATAGCTAGCTGCCAAAGTTTCCTCCCACCGTACTCCCAGCCTTGGGTGGTCATACTAGAAAATGGGATCTAGGCCACCTTGCAACATCTACCTTTTGGTCAGCGTACCAGACAACCACTACGTGACCAGCAGGGCCCTAAGCTGTGAGGGGTGAAGGCATAGTCTCTCCCCTCTAGGAACTGACCAGAAAAAGTAAAGATCAGAACTTCAGGGGAGCTGTGGGGACACAGAAGAGCCCACAGTGTGGCCTGGGCTGGGGGGAGATGGACTCCAGAGCAGGCTTCTCAGTGGTAATGACCTGAAACAGGTAAAGAGAGAGAGAGAGGGAAAAAAAACTGGCCTGGTACACAAGGATGGAGAGAAAGGACTTTGGATACAGAAGGATCTGCAGATTTTCAAGTATGAGAGCTCAGAGGCAGAGAGAGTGGGAACATGGGACGGAAATGTCGTGGAGCAGACACTATGTGTGGACTGTGGGCTGCGGCCATACGACACCTGCTGAAGCAGGCAAGGGCCAGGTTCATAATTCTCTGCTATGCCGGGCTAAGGAGATAGGAAGAGGATCTGAAATTGTGAGGAGCAATCAGAGAATTTTAGGGATGGGTGGTCACATGATTACGATAGGATTTTATTTTATTTTTGCTTTTTATGTATTTATTTTGGGGGACAGAGTCTCAGTCAGTCATCATCACTCTCAGCAACATCAAACTCCTGGCTCAAGTGATCCTCTTGTCTTAGCCAGCTGAGCAGCTAGGACTACAGGTACTAACCGCAATGCCTGGCTCGTTTTTTTCTATACTTTAGCAGAGATGGGGTCTCGCTTTTGCTCAGACTGGTCTTACACTCCTGAGCTCAAATGATCCAAGCGCCCTGGCCTCCCAGAGTGCCAGATTACAGAGGTGAGCCACAGCACCTGGCGTCCCATAGAATTTTAGATCACAATGTCATCAAGGTAATGAGGAGGTGGGAAATCGGGTGGCCAGAGATTGGCATCACTTGGGACTGTCTAGAATCTAGCACTGTTCTCCACATCCCCCATCCTGTCTTCCTGTGAGCACCCTGACACCCCTTTCAGTGGAAAATCTCATTTTGTGTGGTCTTGGAGGGTTACTGTTGTCCCCCCATCATGGAAGGGCCAGGATTCTCTGTCTCACCACCCTGGAGAAGCCAGGCTGATGTCAGCCACAGCAAATCCAACAGTCCTTTTAGAAATGTTGGGTTTGGAGAGGAACTAAATAGCACACTTTCACAGACATGGGGCAAATTGTATTTTTTTTTTTTTTTTTTTTGCAGTTTTTGGCCGGGGCCAGGTTTGAACCCACCACCTCCAATATATGGGGCCAGCCCTCTAACTCCTTTGAGCCATAGATGCCGCTTGCACCATTTTTAAAAAATGGCCACAACAATATTTCCAATGCCACATGCTCTACCACAACCTTGCCACTCTGCAACAAGAAGTGGAATCTGTGTCCCAGGTATAGAAACAGTGGAGGTGACATTGCAAACTTCAGAGACAACGTCATAAGCAGTGAGACGGCTTCCCTCTGCCTCTTATCTCTCTGGCCTGGAAGCCCACCCTCCGTGTTGGGAGGAAGCCCAGACCACACGGAGGGGCCATGTGCAGGTGGGTGTCCCAGCAAACAGTCTTAGCAAAGTGTCCAGCTGACAGCCAGCATTGGCCATCAGACACATGAGGGAGGCTGGGTCCAGGCCCTAGGCTTCAAGTCAGCCCAGCGGAGCACAAACAAGCTGTTCTTTCCAAACCATGCCCATATCACAGACTCATGAGCAAAGTCAGTGCTATCCTTTTAAGACAATAAGTAATTTGGGTAGTTTGTTACAGAAATGGATCACTAGAACAGTGACCTTGACTAGGGATCTGGCTGCTTGTCTCCAGAATTCTCTTGCCTCCTGGCTGTTGTCTAGACCTGATCCTCCAGTTTCCCTTGGTGTCTTGAGCACCACATAGCTTTTCAGTGGACACTCAGGATTGGGTTTCTGTTGCTTGCAACCACCATTCCCAGCCAAGGAGGAGCATTTTGTCACAGGCCGAGAGATGGATGTCGAGGGCCAGAGAACAGACATGGTGGTCGGGGAGGCTGGGAAACAGCGAACATACAACACACAGGATCCTCCAGGACTCAGGAGGGTGTTGGATGGAATGGAGGTGAGAATGTTCCTCAGCTTTCTAACTGGGCCTCTGCGCAGGCATCTGCCATTCTGTAAGGATTGTCTCCCAGGAAGAGAGAGCAGCTGTCAAACTCATTACACGTCCAGTCACCAGCTTAGAGGGTTTGAGATTCCTGTGGAAACCACACCCGGACCTGGGGTACGCAGCAGCTCAATCACAGCTTGCTAGCTTCACCACAGTGGCAGGGACCAAGATGAAAGCCTACTGGAAACTCGGGCATCCTAGCAAAGCTGTGCCATTCCGGTCCAGGCTGAATCTTTAACTTCCAGGAATTCTCTCCACTTGGGGAGGGGGGCGGGTCGTGATCCTGAAAACACATGGGGACATTCGTGCTTTCTCAAATTATGGGTGAAAGGCCGGCAGCATTTTCTGTTTCTTTCCTGGTCCCTCCCCCGCAGTGTCCCAAGGACCAACTCTGAAGGTTGATAACAGACTTAATAGAGCAGGTGGAGAATGTGCATTTATGTAAAGCCCTTCTCTGAGGAGCTCTGGGCACTCTGCAGATAATGGACTTATTTATCCTCAGAGCACCTCTGTGAGGCAGTTACAGGACAGGGGTGACCAGGCTCGTGTAATAAATGATGCCAAGAACAGCACGAAGCTCCGCCAGCCTATAACTCTGAGGCCCCAGGCAAGGCGGGTGGGCCCAAGGTCACCCAGTGAGTTGGGGGCAGGACAAGCCTCTGTGCTACGATGGTGTGACTCATGTTCTCTGTGAGTTTTCCCCAGGCTCGCACAGTCCTGTCACTTGTGTGGTGAGTCTCTGACTGTATGGGCTTAAGAGATGAATCTGCCAGGCTGACTGTGAGGATAGGTCAGCACTTCCTTTTCCTCGAAGGCCAACAGGCACAAAATGACTACCTGGAAACCCAGAGACAGAGTCCACACAGGTAATGGGGGAACTGGCCTGCCCAACTCAGCTTTAAAAAATATTCCCATCACAGAGAATCGCGAATCCATACACAGGAGATGGCCCCCAGCCTCACACGCAGAGACCCATGGCTGTCCCATGAAAGCCACCACAATAGCGTCACCCATAAGCCTCTCTTGGCCAGAATGGGTTTGCTCCAGAGGCTGCAAGTGAACACAGAAGTCGAATAAGAGCTCTATACTGTATTTGCTTAAATTTCATGCCAGCGAATGTCTGTGATGCAGGAGACAGGTTTATGGAGAGAGAAATAAAATGTTGACAAATGGC
The DNA here is from genome assembly GCF_000181295.1 of Otolemur garnettii. NCBI lineage: Eukaryota > Metazoa > Chordata > Mammalia > Primates > Galagidae > Otolemur > Otolemur garnettii. Next base: position 1,813,656 of record NW_003852497.1, on the reverse strand, counting down.
CCTGTAATCAACTGGAACATGCAATAAATCATTAGAATGCCAATAACACTTCCAGGACAAGCTCAGAAAGGTCATTACTGTGTCACAATCTATCTTCCAGCACCAAACAAAGCAAACAGAACATGTTGGGAATAGGATTATGGGGGAAGCATCTGTCAGTCCTAATTAAGAATTAACTACAGATCGTATCTTGGGAGATGTATAATTTATTTCCCCTCTTCTTCCTCCCGACACACTCACAAAAGGAAAAATAAATCAATAAAAAATTTAACCCATTCAACATCAGAGATGATGTCAAAGACGTCAGTACAAAGCAGGAGCCAGGAAGAGCCGAGACCCCAGGCAGCGAGACCCCAGGGAGAGCCGAGACCCCAGGCAGCGAGACCCCAGGGAGAGCCGAGACCCCAGGTAGCGAGACCCCAGGCAGGTGTGGTGCAGTCCTGGAGCAGAGACCCTGTGTGGGCCAGTCCTGGCCCAGCCCGAAACACTCTGCACCCTCAGGAATGTGGGGGTTATTCAATACTTTGGCAACTGAGTATCATGAAAGAAACAAGAGGAAGGTTAAAAATTAAAAAAACAAAAAGGTACATTCTACCTGAATATACCAGTTAAGATTGAATTTGGCTGCGAGTACCCAAAAACCCTCAACTCACAGTGACTTAAACAAAAAAGTGTTTACTTTTCTCCCATAACAGAAGTCCAGAGGTGGGAGGTGCTGGGCCACTTTCTAAAGGTCTGCCTTATAATCAGCCAGATGTTGGCTTTTGTCCTCCTTGACTCCACGGTCGTGAGACGGCTGCTGCAGTGCTGGACACTGTACTCATCTCTAAGGGGAGAAGGATGGGGAAAGAGGGCTCTAGGCCACATTTTCCCTGCTGTCGGGAAAGCCAAAGTTTTTCCAGAATGCTCTCAGCCCCAGAAAACTTAGCTGTTTATCTCACTGACTAGAATTTCATTCAACTGGTCAATTTGGTCAATTGGTCCATTGTTTCATTGATGAAATGGCATCCAAGGAGCCTGAAAGACAAAATGGACACATTGTCACCCCAAATAAAATCAATGTTCTGCTTACCAGCAAGGAGAGAGGAATGGGCCTTGTTGTGTGCACTAACAGGGCGTGCCAGGCTGGTAAAGTGGGATTTGGGACGGAGCAGATCCCCCACAGAGGAGCGGCCAGTTGGGAGTGTGCTCAGCTCCTGCCGTTTACAGAGACGGCCTCCATCCCACGAGGAGAAGGTGCTGGGGGTGAGCTCAGCTGCCCAGCTCTGCCCTTGCCCTGATCACCCCTGCCAGGTGTGCATGGGCCCAAGGTGTTCTCAATGCTCAGCCTTGGAGAAACTCAGGGTATTCAGAGGAAAGTCAGTTCAGCCTTCCAAATGCCACCACAGAACAAAGGAGGAGGCATCCACTCCCTCACCAGAGCGAGCATCCAAACGGCGCCCTCATCGCGGGCAGCCGCACACAAGTCCCCAAGATGTCGGTTATTGTTTGTCTGGGCTTCACTGCCTCCCGCGCCCTCTCCTCTGTTGGGCTGTGTGTGTGCACATAGGTGTGTGTGCAGGCGTAAGTGTCTTCCCCTCTAATTGCCCCATGCCGTCCCCTTCCTATGCACTGGACCCTGTCCTACGATGTAGACAACACCCCCAAACATGTTCAGGGAGGTTTCCACACACCACCTACCTTGTTATGTTATGAAGATTGCTTTCACCGTCGTTACCAGCATTGCCATTGTCTCTCTCTCTCTCTCTCTCTCTGTCTTCCCCTTCTTAGGCCTCTTTTTCTGCTTGAGTTTGCATTTCTCCCTTTATTTTATTTCATTCTTTTCTGCTGACAGAGACAAGAGCTCGTCCTAGTTCACCATTTCAGGATTTGTTGCAAAATTCAAGGTACGGGTTTACGGCCGCTGGTGTCCTGGGTATAGTGCAGTTCTTGCGGGTCCTAATAAACTCGGCTGCTCTGGGGGCCTCTTAAATTCTGGCATGAAAGATAGAGGAAAGGCATTATTTAGTTCCTGTTACACTCAGGGATCCTCATCCTTGAAGGCTGAGGATAATGTTTCTTTCTTGGGGAGCAGAAGCCCATAACTCTTGAATGCTGCCCAGGAGCTAGAGGGTAAAAGAAAAGTCCTTTTCTTCTTCCTCATGGCCCAGATGGACGGCAAAGGGGAGACGGGGTTAGAGCCAGAATGATGGGCACAAAACAAGGATGAAATGCAACGCAGCGCTGTTTTGTTTTGTTTTTTCCAATCCCCAAAGCCTATCCTTAGAGGCTGAGCATGCGAGTGGGTTAGGACAAATTAGGCTGGTTGAAAATCCCACAAGCACAAGCTTGGCACAAGCACAGCCTGTGGCCCTTCTCAGGACAAACCCAAGACCTGCCAAGGGCACCACGACCGAATTCTTACATACAGGCTTCCTGGAAATGCTTCCACTAACCTCTTTATAAGATCCTTGTAGTGAATATGATTGTTATTCCTATTTCACACATAAGAAGCCAAGGTTAACAGTAGGCGGGTACTAGTTCAAGGTCACGCAGCTGTTTAAGTGTCAGCTGACTCTCCAACTCAAGCTGCTGCCACATAACCCAGGGCTAATTCCATTTCAACAGGCTTCCTCTAAATTGGAGGTCAGGGGCTTCTGTGTCTGGCTGACACAGAGGTTTCTGCGCCCATCTCTAGAAATTGCTGATGAGAAACCACCTTGAGGAGGGAGGTGGTCCTGCCTCCACCCAGAGCCAACGTTCTTGAGAAAGTCATTTAACCTGTCTGGGCTTCAGCGTCCTCATTTATAGAGTTACACCAATGATGTAAAACTCTAGAAGGCCTCAGGGCCTGCTGTCCTGGGGGGGAGGTCCTGTCCATGAAGTTCCATGTAAAATATGATGATATGCATGGGATTCTACTGATAAAAAAAGGATTTGACGTTTAAGACACCTAATCTAAGACCCCTGTGCTCTGTTCATGCCGTCTTTAACATCAACCAAACACCCGTGGTTGTGTACTTCAGGGGGCTTAGCCAAATGCCCAGCAGGCAGCTGGTGCTCACACTGACAGCTTTGGGCCAGGCATAATGTCACTCCTGCAGTCCTAGTGACTTGGGAAGCCAAGCTGGGAAGACTGCTTGAGCCCAGGAGTTTAAGACCAGCCTGAACAACATAGTGAGACTCCCATCTCTACAAAAATAAAAATAAAATGTGGCCAGGCACGGTGGCTCACACATGTAATCCCAGCACTCTGGGAGGCCAAGGTGGGAAGAATCCAGTTCGAGACCAGTCTGAGCAAGAGTGAGACCCCATGTCTATTAAAAATAGAAAAATTATCCAGGTACTGTGGCAGGTGCCTGTAGTCCCAGATACTCAGGAGGCTGAGGTGGGGAGAATCACTTGAGCTCACAAGTTTGAGGTTGCTGTGAGCTAGGCTGATGCCACTGCACTCCGGCTTGGGCAACAGAGCTCTGCCTCAAAAACTAAAAAAAAGTTTTTAATTATCTAGGCATGGTAGTACACACTTGTGTTCTCAGTTACTCAGGAAGCTGATGAACGAAGATCCATTGAGCCCAGGAATTTATCACACCACTGTACTCCAACCTCAGCAATAGAGCAAGACTCTGCCCCCAGCCCCGCCTTGAACTGTTAGTTCCATAGTGGCCCTCAGGGTGAACACCCATGAGTCCACGAGGGGCTGCCTCTTGTGCGTAGTGAGAGATTTCTGAGAGTATCATTCCACATGCTGGCTGGTAGGGTTGGTGGTCGAGGAGTTTGGCCATTTGGTTTCATCTTGAACATTTGACATTTCAGGCCATACCGCTGGTGCCATGTGATTTGTGATTTGCGTTCAGACACGGCTTCAAATGTTTTGTGTCCACACTGGAGTGGTTTAGCCCACAGAGTGATTTTTTAATTAATAAAGTTGTGCAATTTGGAGAAGTATTTCAGGTCACCTTAAGCTCCCCCGTAGAACCTGGATTTTGCATTAAATAAAAACTATTAGTATTCGGAAATGCTTTAGCATGCGAGTGGCCATGTGACCTTGACCTCTGTGTTTATGTAAACGTGTTTTCATTACCACCCTGCCTGGGAGGGCGGGGGACTGGGAGGGGGGCTGGAGAAGAAGAAGCCCTGGCTTGTTAACACCGTCCTTGCGAATGTTCTGTGATTAGCGGCAGCTCGGGTCTAAGGGGTCGAACACTGCGCATTGGTCTTGAATATCTCCCTTCACAGCGTGTGCCTGGCTAGAGGACACCAGGGCAGGGTGCAGGGCTCAGAGGATCCCGTGCAGCCCTGGTCAGGCTCCACTGTCCTCACATCATCCTGG
>NW_003852497.1:1806749-1809212 GCF_000181295.1 Otolemur garnettii | reverse complement strand
GCACAAAAATCAAAAGAAAGACAAATTTCACAACACTTGGAAAGGAGTCACATTTCAGTGTCCATTGGTAAAGTTGGATTCGATCACAGCTACACTCAGTCACGTACTTGTCCGTGGCTGCTTTTGTGCTGTAACAGCCAAGTCAAATAGTTATGTCAGAGGCCGTATGACCCCCAAAGCCTAAAACAGCTGCCCTCTAGGACAGTGATTTTCAACCTGTGTGCCACGGCACCCTGGTGTGCCATGAGATCTTAGGTGTCCCAAGGAAATTTTTAAAGATCATTGATTAAATTATTTTCAGAAGAAGTTCAAAGCATAGTAAGCATATTCTTTTTTTTTTAACTCTTTATTTTTTTGATCAACATAATTTAAGTGTACCATGGAAGTTTAACTGTAAGTTCAAGTGCACCATGAGATTAAAAGGTTAAAAAACACTGCTCTAGGCTTCTGCAGAGAAGACGCGCTGACCCCTGAGCCAGCCCGACACTGGCTCCACTCTGCTTCCTTGGCCCTCAGTCACTGACACCTGGTCAATTTCTCCCCAGTGTTCATGAGACCCACCTTCTTCCCTCACTGCCAGGTAAGACCCAAGTATCTCTCCCCAGGACTCCACGGCAGCTTCCAGAGAGGCCTCCCGACTTCTAGACTAGCTACTGGAATGTCACATTGGTGTCCCCAGAGTGTGTAGAGTAACCAAGAGCACAGACCAGCTTAGTTTCACATCTCAGCCCTTCCCCACTTACAGTCTCTGTGGCCCCCCAAGTCATTTCACCTCTAAGCTTCAGTTTTCCCACCTACCAAACCAGGATACGAATAGTATCCACCTTCTAAGGTTACTGCAGGGAGTATTTGCAAAGCACTTAAAATGGTGCCTGGAGCAATGCCAGTGCTTGCTATGATCATCCATGAAATAATCATGTTTGGCCACATCACCCGCCACCTAAGAGGCTTCAGCAGCTCTTTGTCATTTACCAGATAGAGCCATCATGACACACCTGCCCTGCGTGTTCCCATCTCCATCACCTTGTGTCCAGGCACCTCTCTCTCTGCTCCCAGCCCCCAGTGGTCTACTCTAACCCTAATTCCTCACACTTCCCTGCTCTCTGCTGCTTCCCGTCCCTGTCACTCCTTCCAGGCCCTGCGCTGCTTACACCTCCTCCAGGAAGTCTTTCCTGACTGCCTGTACCACACCCTGGGTGGGACTCCAGCACCATTTACACACCAGATCAAGGCTCTTGCTGAATCTCTTGCCACCTGCAGACACTGAGCTACTGAGGGTGGAGAAAAGATCCTAGGGACTCAGGTGAGAGAAAGGAGAGACTCTTTCTAGAGGGTGTATCAGGAAAGGTCTCTTGATCAGAGGCCCCTTAGAGCTGGGTCTGAGAGGTCACATAGGACAAAACCCTTGGTCACTCTGGGGTTTCTTGTGCCTGCCTGTGCCTGACTCACTGAGATTCTTCCTCCGTGTTTGTTGAACGACTGATGCATTAAGTGATAAGCTAATTACTTTTCTCTACTCGCCCGCCAGGAAACTGTAGCATGACGTGGGTTCGTCTCAGCTTTCTCTCTCTTACCCTGTACCTTTAAATTAATGGTTTCAGACTGAAATATAATTCCAGGCCCTCCAGTAAGCAGGGGGAGAGCCTGGAGAGGACTCCTGTTCTTCCCAGACACCAAGGCCTGACTTGCCCCCAAAGGCTCTGCCTGGGCCCACATCAGTGTCCTGCTCCCAGACCCTCCGCCTCCTCTGGCCTGCAGAGTAACCAGACCCTGACAAACAGCTCCCAGTCTTGTCTCCCCCGACTTCTCCAGCTTGCCCTGGGACACTGTCGAACAGAACTATGAGCTCTTCAGCTCTGCCTTTTTCTGAGAAAGCTCAAACAGTGTCCAGTGGGGAGAATGTTTTGCAATGTCGGTTGTTACTGCTATGGAAGGGAGGGCTGAATCAGATAATTTACATGGAAACACGGCACTCAAGTGGACTCATCCTGGTTCCCTTTTACGAAGAATCATTGCTGTGTGTGGCCCCTGCAGCCTTCAGGGGAGCTGGTCCTCCCCTCAGAGTAGAGGCTTCCCCCTCAGATCATCTTTGACTCCACGGCACTTCCCACCTGCCTTGCTTTGTGGCTGTCCATACGCAGCCTTTGGGTGGCTGTCCATCTGCGAAAGTCCTGGGCCCTACCTGGAGGCTGATCCCCAGGGGCTCACACAGCACTGAACAAATGGGGTGAGCGAGTGAACAAGGGTCTGTGTCTCTCTGTCCAACCCCCAGACCCTGACTGAGAGAAGAAATCCCTCTGTCAGGTCCCCAAGTTCGCTTCTCCCAGGCATCAGGGCTTTTGTTCCACCTTCCCCATATCCCTCAGGTCGACTTTAGAGAACCCATTTTACAGATGAAGAAACTGATGCTCAGAGAGGCTGGCTACTCGAGGCCACGTGGCTAGTGAGTAGCAGAAGGGGAAA
>NW_003852497.1:1806008-1806614 GCF_000181295.1 Otolemur garnettii | reverse complement strand
CCCCCCCCCCCACATCACCACATCATCTCACTTTCCTGCTCCCAGCAGCACGGAACAGCGTTTGAGGTGAATTGTGTCTACACGTGTGCTTGTCGTTACTGTTACAGATGTTTGCAGGGAGGCCTCAGGGCCCCTCCACCATCACTGTCCACCAGGCCTCCTCTGGACCTGTGTGGACGTAGCGTCCACCACGGACACTTCAGCAGGTTTTGACAAACAAGCTACAAAGTGCGGGAAGTAAAGAGAAAAGGTTGTTGGTGGCCCGTGTTGTTAATCATCTCTCCGTTACCCTCTGTAAAGCCCACACGGTGGGGTTCCCTGCCTGTGCGTGTGCGTGTGTGTATCTGAGGACATCCTGTCCCATCACACCAGCAGGTAAAGCGTAATCATGATGCGACCTGACATGAAACTAAGCTGTTCTCACCCACCTGGTGGTAATGCCACACCATCAGAGCAGCTGTCACCAAAATGCGTAAACTTGTTTATTACCTGACAAGGATTTTAGTTGACCACAAGTTCAGTAGGAGCTGAGAAGGCAGCGTGAAGGCTGAAAAACAGGCTGGATCAACTCTGGGCTTCCTTAGTAGAAGCAGAAGATTCAGACCA
>NW_003852497.1:1799577-1805337 GCF_000181295.1 Otolemur garnettii | reverse complement strand
TCTGAAATGCCCGTGGTCTCCCCCACCCCAGAGTCTCACTTCCCTCCCCCAGGCCAAGCCCCCGCCTCCCCCTGGTTTCTTTGTCTTTCCTCTCCTCTTGTCTTCCCTCCTCCTTTCTGAGAAACACTTGATTCCCCCCACTGCCTCGTGCAGAGTCACCCTCCTTCTCTGCACCTCATGACAGCCATACTTACAAAGTCACCCACACCCCCACGGGCTGCCCAGGGTTTCCTCCAAAGGGAAGTTCCCACACCAGATGTTAGGAAATCAGCATTTCAACAATACTAGGAGACCCTCCGGAGGGAAGTTTCCGTGGGCATGTAAATTTGCAAAACTGCAAACTGAAGAAGGCACCTTGGAGATTTCACAATATAAATGACCTTGTTAAAGTATCTACAAAGTCCTCCAAGAAAGAACCCGTTTAACTCCATGAAACCAAATATTTATGGAGCTTATTGGGCCATGAGTGAATAAGAACACCTCTGAGTTCTCACACACTATGCGTTGGGATGTATGAGAATGTTCGTCCTACTCCCAACTTACTGAGTGACCTTGGGCCCATCCTATCTCCTCCAGGGCCTCAGAATTATAGGCTAGTTTGGGCTAGTTTGGCTTTATGCTGTTCTTGGCATTATTTATTGCATCAGCCTGGTCACCCTTGTCCTGTAACTGCCTCACAGAGGTGCTCTGAGGATAAATAAGTCTATTATCTGCAGAGTGCTGAGAGCTCCTTGGAGAAAGGCTTTACATAAATGCAGTTATTCTTGTGCTTCTATTAAGTCAGTTATCAGCCTTTTGAGTTGGTTCAGTTCTTTGCACAGGTTATGTGTAGTAACAGGCAAGAAACAGGTGATGCAGCCACCAGCCAAGGGGAGTGACTTTCCCTCCAACTTGTGATTGTTTGTGTACACATCTATTCACTTCATACAGAGAGAGAGACACACACACCCAGTGTACAATATGGAGGCTAAACATTACTGTTTATCTCAGTCTGTTTTGTGCTGCTGTAAGTTAGCACAGACAAGTTACTCTCTAATGAACATAGATGTATTGGCTCATAGTTCTGGAGGCTGAGAAGTGCAGGATCAAGGTTCTGGCTCTAGGGCAGACCTTCTTGCTGGGTCATAGCCTGGTGGAAGGCATCACGTGGCAGAAGGGGAAAGAGAAATAAGGAGAGAAACAGCGTGCGAGAGGAGGTGAGCTCACACCTGTGACAAGAGCGTTGGTCCAGATATGAAGGTGGAGCCCTGAGGACTTACACACCTGCTAATACCATCACCATGGCAATTGAACTTCAACATGAGTTTTGGAGCAGGCCAAGACCCAAAGGACAGCACTCTTTCACTCCCATCAGATTCCTTCATCTACAGACTTTTGTTCTGATCTTGGGATCCTCTGTCTACACGATCTTGTTTTAAAAAAGGAAAACTGAGGCCAGAGAGATGAATTCTCAACTGCCATCTCATGGGGATTGATGGCAGGACAGGCACAGGGAGGTGCATCCTGCTGCTTTTTCCCCAGGCTTGCATCCGGGTATCCAGGCATCCTTTCAGAAAGAGCCTGCTGCCCTCTCCACAGTGCCATGCTTCCACACAGGGATCTTTACAACGGCTGGAGCTTCTCAGTGACCGATGTTGAGCTGACCATTCCTGAAGATATCAGAGTAGGGGCCAGAGTCTGCCAGAATGCAGTGGACAGCTGGAATGTGGAGCCAGATGCTTCATTCATCTGTGTACCTGTCCAACATGAAGTTCTCACGTCCTACCTGCCATGAACTGTTCTGTACTCTGCCTGGTCATGGGCAAAACACAGTCTCTCATTTGAACTTACATCCAGTGAACTTACATCCAGCACACTTACAACGTGCATACGTTCATGTAATTGTATGTGCTAATGACACATAAGGACAAGTGCTATGGGGAAAACAAAGGCAGGGAGAGAGGATAAAGGATTGCCAGGCCTGGAACAGAGAAGGGAGAGGGTAGCCAGGACGGACTCTCTGGGAAGCTGGCATTTGAAGTGAGAACTGAAGGATGGGAGAGAAAGAGTGAGAGGGGACTCATGAGTGTTGAGGGGATGCACTTTCCAGAGAAAGGCTCTGAGCTAGGGTCGTGCTTAGCTGAGGAACAGTGGGGAGGCAGGTGTTGTTGGAGCAAGTGTATGTGGGAGGCATGGTAGAGGAAACACAGTAAGCCACATGGGAAGGAGGCAGTGGGCAGAGTTCAGGTCCGGTAAACACAGCTGCAATGGTCCTTCCAAAGCAGATTCCATGACCCTGCCATCATGGTGGATGCTACCAGCACCTGATTTCTAAATATCTGTTTGACATGCTGGCTTAATTTCTGACCTGAGTAATAACCTATGCTATCATGATCTGGAAAATCACCTTCCTCCTGGGGCAAGAGATCCAGACTTTGAAATAAGGAGTCTATTTTTTGATTACGAATTTATGCAAGATGTTCAAACAATCCAACAGAGAGACTTACCTTTTTTACTCAAATGTACCCAAATGTAAAACACTCAGACTACATTTTAGATGTTTGTCTCCTCCAAACCTCATGTTGAAACTTGATCCCCAGTGTTGGAAGTAGGGCCAGGTGGGAGGCCTGTGGGTCACAGGGAGGTCCTCATGAATGGCATTGTGCCACCCTTGCAGTAATGAATGAGTTCTTGCTCTGTAAGTTCTCACAGAGCTGCTTGTTAAAAAGAACCTGGAGTCTCCTTTTCTCTCTCGCTTCCTCTCTCACCAAGTGATCTCTGCACAAACAGCCCATTTCACCATCTGTCACAAGTGGACGCAGCCTGAGGGCCCCATGGCAGATGCTGGGCCATGCTTCTCGTGCAGCCTGCAGAACCGTGAGCCTAATAAACTCAGGGATTCCTTTATAGCAACACGAGTGGACTAATTCAATATACCCTATCATGCTATCTAAAATGCACTAGCACTTGTAAAATACACCTGCTGTTTCTTTGGATTCTATGGAATTCTATGACTTTCATCAATTCTATGACTTTCAGCAGGAACAGAATTCAGCATCTCATCTAAAGCAGAGTTTGACATAAGTTTAGAATATTGTATGTCTAAGGGACAAGACATGACTCCTCCTTGAAAGCACCAAGAGCATAAGGAAGGGACCCAGAACAAAAGGCAATGAGGGTACCAAGAAGAAGCCGTGACCCCTGTAATAGTGTGCAGACTTAACCAGGACCAGCAGCTGAATCTGAAGATGTATGACCTAGAGTGTCCTGTTTCCTTTCCAAACATGGTGATGGTCTCCAAGGTAGGGACACCCTGTCCCTACAGTGCCCAAGGTCAGAGGGTCAGGTAGATGGTGGTCACCTCCACAAGAGCCATGACATCTTTCTGATTCACTCCTTCCCTACCTGCAGCCAGTTCTACACACATCCCTTATCTTCCTACACCAAAAGTGTCAAACCAAATTCAATGAAGGACTAGAGATGAGAGCAGGGCAAGCCACTGCCTACATTCTGTGTTTCAGTTAAGTCCAAGAGCCACAAAGAAGAAACCTCAATTTACTTGGTTGGGGGAGTGTGGTGGACTCAGGCCTCCCTCCCATATGAACCCCACGAGGCAGAAGAAACATGCACAGGGAATACACGGTGAGCAGCAGGGATAGTAGACAGTAGCTCGGGAGGACACACCGGCCTGCTCCCCTGCTCTGCCCTCCTGAATCAAGAGGAATCAGAAACATCCACTGCAGGGAGAAGAGCCTCTACCTGGATCAACCGCTGAGCTTTCAGAGGAGCTGATGTGCTGGAGCCACCTGTGACCAGGGACACCTGCGAAGCATCAAGTCCAATTTGAAATATGGGATAAGTGAAAAATACACCCTGGGTTTCAAATGCTATGTACAAAAACAAACATAAAAGGTTTCACTGCTGTGTGTATCTTTCCATATTCCTTACGTTTTAGATCTATTAGGTTAAATAGCATGTGTTATTCTGATCCACTTTTTTGTTTCTTCCCTGTTTAATGTGTCTGCTAATAAATTGAAATTTACACATGAGTCTCACATTCTGTTTCTACTAGACAGCCCCAAACTGGGGGATAAATCATCAATGATGGAGTTAGATGAGGACTACTAGGCTATTACAGTCTGAGCTTCCCACGTGTAGAATGTATGTAATGCCGAGTGTGCCTCAGTTTACCCAACAAATGTGAAGGTCAACATAAAGAAAGGAGAGAACCATAGGCCTCAGCACCAAGCGTCCAGGCCCCAGAGCACAACTAGCCAGATGTGTGACCACGTCAGGCAGTCAAACAACCCCAGGGCCTCCCATCAGCCAGTCGCTACCACCTACACACCTTCTTCTCAGAAGATCTGAAGTTCCCCAATTCCAAAGACCTCACATCCAGCAACTCCCATCCCATCACCATAGATGGCTACTGTAGGCTTCCAGAATGTCAGAATAAACCGATCAGAACAGGCTCAGGATTAGATGACCTCTCACGTCCTCTCTGGATATAGCAGGGAAAATGTGGGATTTGGGACTGAAACAATCTGAATTTGAATTTCAATTTTCCTATCTACAAGCCCTTCAATTTCTTTCCATCGTAATTTCTCCATATGTGTAACAGGTAAAGTGAAACAAAGCTCTAACTAAAAATTCACTGAATGCATTCAAGTATTTACATAGAACCCAGCACATACATGGGAGTCATCATTGGTCTACGTTGCTATGACATTGTGTATTCTTCCTTTTGCTGATTAAATCCTATTTTTAATGCAGGAGAGGAGAGGATACCTGCTCCACATCCCTGTCTAAGGAGGAAGAATCTTCGCTGAAGGAAAGAGCTCCCAGATTTTCAGTACCAGTGTTCTCATACCTACTTAGGAAACCTTCCTCTGCTCTCTAACTAGCTCTCATCCAATCGAGACTTTTCATACCTGGGCTCTCACCTTTTCCTACAGTGAGGCACGTGTTTACCTAACTCACCGTCTACTACAGTGCTACTAGCAGGTTCCTGATGCAAAACTTCCCCTTCATCCCCGATGGTGATGCATACAGAGAAGTGCCCCTAACTCTGCTCAGCTCCAAAGGTTGCCACAGAGGCCCGGTCAGGCTGGGAGGGGACCCTGTGCTCAGTGAGGAGGAGCAGGCCCAGAATTGGACCTGGGAGTTTAGAGAACAAAGAGGGGAAGAAAAAACAAACACAGCTTTAATTAAACGTCGTGTATCTAAATCAAAGAGGTATGCTCAGAAAGCGAGGAAGGGTGAAATGGAATTTTTAGAAGGAAACAACTTTCTCCACCTTCTTAGTCTCATTAACATTGAAATGGGCCCCCTGAGGAGAAGGAACCATGTGCTGCAGAGGAGCAGGGAAGCCCCCCTGAGACCCAAAGGGCCTTTGTGCTCCTATGGACTTGATCTGTGTAAGATCAAGGGCTCCCCTTCTCTTCCCCTGGGCATCGCCCCTGCCTCTGCATCCAGGCAGTGAAAGGATTCCATTTGGTCCTACGTAGCCAGGCAGCAGAGCCTGCTGAGCAGAATGGCAGGGATGGGCCCAGGATCCTTGCTTCCCAGCTCATCCAGCCCCTCCTTATTCTCCCTCCTTTGCAGAGCAATCCCCATCACTGGGACACGAGGGGGCCCCCCGCAGAGCTGCAAGTCTCTGCATCTCTGCTCTCCCCTTGCACAGAAAAGTTGACGCTGTCCAGGAGGCCGCCCTTCAGGTCCTGCCCCACTAGACACCTGTGAGATACAAGTGATTCCAGGCCCACCACCCACCACAGGAGC
>NW_003852497.1:1798302-1799289 GCF_000181295.1 Otolemur garnettii | reverse complement strand
TGCCTGACCCACACATTAATGAATGTGTGTTGAAGGAGCGTATAATTGGATGACAGAACCTGACTGGGGACTGGAGAAGGCTTCAGGAAGAGCCAGCCCTGTGGACGTGAACCCCACGGTGCCCAGCTAAGGGTCTTTGGGTTTTGTAGGAATAGCCTCCCGAATTATGGCAATTTGCCTTGAAACCCCTTTACTAAAGGACCAATCTCAACATTGACACTCACTGAAACGCTGGCATCCTGGCCAAGGTCAAGCACAGGAGCATCTGAACTGATTCAATCTGCACTGCATTTAGAGCAGGGGTGTCTGGAGCAACACAGGAGAAGGAAGCTCTATTGTAGATGCATTTCCTCCGTCATTTAATACTGTTCAAAAACTTCCATTGAACTACCTCACTGAGTGAGCCATCCAAATTTCCTAAATGCTTTCCAAATAAATGCCCATAAATTTGAATGCACATTGAAGGTCCCTGAAGCAATGAAAGACATCCATGAGGAAAATCTACAAGACAGATGGGGGGTTCTACCCAGGGTAATGCATGAAGAAGAGCATGAGAATAAAACATTCAAAACAAAGCTCCAGTATCATTTAGTTTTGCGTATTTAATAAACGCATATAATAGCATTTATTTGTATTTCAGCGTCTCATTCAATTTCAACATCAAGTTTTGGTAGTTTTATGGCATAAAAAAGAAAATTTCCAGAAATGGAAGTAAAGGTTCAACACCATGATTTTTGTATAAACAATTAAGAATAGAAATAAGAAGATATGGAGGTTTCAAATAGTTCCACTGATTCTTTATACATATCCCTTGAAGAAGTCAGCCTTAGTCTCCCCTCCTTGAGAGTGGGCTGGACACAGCGATCCACTTCTAACAAGTAGGAAGAGGCAAAAGTGATGCCATGTGACTTCCAGAACTAGGTCATAAGAGGCGTTATGGTTTCCTCCTTGCTATCCCAGATCCCTTGCTTTACAGGAAGCCAGCTG
>NW_003852497.1:1796972-1797779 GCF_000181295.1 Otolemur garnettii | reverse complement strand
CTTGTCCACCTCTGACCTCCTGCCGTGTGACCCAGTTCCTTAACAGGCCATGGACTGGCAACCGTCTGTGGTCTAGGAATTGGGGACTGCAGCCTTAGCCAATGTTCTGACTGCTACTTCATGAGACACGCTGAGCCAGAACCACTTACATAAAGCAGTTCTCCAATCCCTGTCTGTCCCACAGACATTGTAAGGTAGTAACCACTAAGATTTGGGGTAATGCTGTACGTAGCACTAAATAACTGGTAAGTGAAGATGAGCTACTTCAGGGCTCCAAGATTAGAATCGATGACCAAGAGTTTTCCATACCAACCATCAGCATGAGCTCCTATTCTAATGAGAGGAAAAAGCTTGCCTCTCTAAGGCTTCACATTGTGGGATAAGTCCTCCTATGTCACACATGAACCCCGTAAGGACACTTCCATAGCACTGCCAATAGCTGTCAGCTTCAGGGTATGGAAACCAAAGACCTATATTTGGACCTATGAAGAGCTCTTTTCCTGGTTCCAGACAGAATCTTAAAGAAGATCCCACCTGCCAACTAGTTAAACACACTTGTGTCATCACCATCAAAAAGCCCTTCAAAGCAAATCCCTCCACTCTTGGGACCTGGACAAGAAATTCCTCAGCTTATAGCTTAGAAAACAGCACAGTCCACTGGCATCTTTCCACCTTCCCAAATTCTCCTTTAAAATAATATCTATTGAGTTGAGTATAAATTATTCAGTACACCCATCTAGGAAGCCAGATACTTCTAAGAATTGTTAAAAGGCGGGAACTCTTTTCTTGCCCTGTGAATAAGTTCCC
>NW_003852497.1:1766126-1796871 GCF_000181295.1 Otolemur garnettii | reverse complement strand
CCCAACTCCTCCCTCTTTGCCATTCATTCCTCCAATTCCTGGGCGTGTGAGAAGCCCCCCTCCTAAGGCTCTGTCCTAATAATGTGGCACAGACCTCTCGTGTGAGTAGGTAGCTCTCCCGCAGAAGGCAAAAGAAGGTCTGTCCTGGTGAAAATTAACTAGAGGAAAAAGGATTATAAATCGCCATAGGACCAAACTGGATTCCCTTTCCTGCTTTTTATACAGTATCAGCAAGATCAACAACAATTGCTCTACAGCATGGCAGGTATTAGATTCACCTCCCCATGATCACTTTGTTCGTCCAATGAACACTCATAACAATAAGAGAGGGAAGACTCCTCCAGAGTCCCGAAGAAAGCCAAGTCTCTGTCGGGGTCTGTAGACCGAGGTTAGGAGTGACCGGCAGGCTGCCTCTTTCTTCTTCTCTAACTACGGCTACACTGGGGTTTCTGAAGCCCCACATGGCGTGAGATAAGGGGATAAATTTGTGGTGGGTAGGGAAAAAGAAAAGGAATTAGTATTGATAAGTGCTTACTGTGTGGTGCATGGAGCTTTGATCCTCACAAGTATTGCAGTGGTATATTACTATGCTGCCCATTTTACACCCATTCTGCAGGTGAGAAAACTGAGCTTCAAAGAAGTTACTGGCCACAGATGATGTCTTCATCCACTTATGTTGGGATAAAAGAATGCTTAAGGATGGCTAATTTATAAAGAAGAGAATTTTATTTGGGTCACAGCTCAGGCTGCACAAGAGGCATGGTGCCAGCACCTGCTTCTACTGAGGGTTCTGGCTGCTTCCACTCATGGCAGAAGACAAAGGGGACCCACGTGGGCAGAGATCATGTGGGGAGGGAGGAAGCAGGGTGATGGGGCAGGAGGTGCCAAGCCCTTTTTAACACCCAGCTCTCACAGGAACTAAGAGACTGAGGATTACACACACCCTCCTGCCCAGGGACCATTAGTCTGCTCAGGAAGGGTCTTCCCAGATGACCCAAACACCACCATAAGCCCCGTAGCCAACATTGGAAATCAAATTTCAATATGCACTTGAGGTGGAACCAACATCTTAACCGAGCAGACCATATAGCTGGGTAAGTGGTAGGACCAGGATTTGAGACCCACTCTGAAGGCAAAGTCTAGAAGTGCCTCCTTAGATGACAGATAGGAAAGGCTTAAGACTCTTGGGTGACAGTGAGAAGTCAGCGGGGGTTCCTGGGACACCAAGGCTTCACATCGCTTTCAAATAATCCAGTGTTTGGCAGCTCCACGGATGCTAGGTAGATTTTTTCCTCAGTTTTTTTTTTATATATGAGCCAACACATAGTCCTATAACAAGAAAAAAAAACTAAAATATTATTTTCCAAATTGAGGTTCAAATGAAAATCACAAATGTCATGAGGCTGGTGGCAGGGGGAGCAGTTAGTTGGTCATGTGAGCTTGCTACCCCCAGCACCCAAATCTCTAGGCTGTGTTCCCGTTCTTAACACATGCCACGTGCACTACAACTCTCCTGAAATAATAAAAACTTTCCTATGCGAAAAATAAATGGCCACTGAATTCGTTTTTAAAATGTCTAAATTGTGAATGTTTTTTAATAAACTATAAGTCCTGATGGAAACGCTCTTGGGGAAAAGCACAGACGTGCCTTTCTCTACCGGGCAAAGGGGGGGGCTGAAA
Source organism: Otolemur garnettii (assembly GCF_000181295.1). Taxonomy (NCBI): domain Eukaryota; kingdom Metazoa; phylum Chordata; class Mammalia; order Primates; family Galagidae; genus Otolemur; species Otolemur garnettii. The sequence goes on along the minus strand of NW_003852497.1, from coordinate 1,795,191 downwards.
AGGCTGGGGGGCTATGTTTTCCAGAGGTGTCGGGGGTGTTTCGCAGAGCAAACCCCCACACCGACTGCTGTGGGGGGACGCAGAGGAGTCAGACATGATCAAAATCTCAGCCCCTCCGGAGCCGTGTGAAGCCTTGAAGGGCACAGAAGAGCCGGCACAGAAAGGAAGACGACTGATTATCACCGAGGAGGGACAGACACAAGTTCTGGACGCTCCGAGGGCAGCCCACTCAGCCTGGGGGTGGAGAGCAGGCGGTTTGTGTGGAGGAGGTCAGCGTAGGAATAAAGAATAAAACTTGGTCGTGGGTCCGTGGGGCACAGGAAGAGAAGGAAGCCTGTCACGTGAGCCACCTTTCTGCCGAGCCTTCTACCTCCATATGTGTTTCAATATATTGGAAATTTTCCAATTAAAAATGATTTTGAAGTCATGCACCTTACAGGCCCTAATTATTGTCATCTCTTTGCACCCATGGGCTCCATTCCTATGAGTTCCATGGACTCGATCAGGTCAAAAATATTCAAAGGAATAATTAGCCAGGAATGGCTGATTGCGTCTGTACTGAACATTTACAGACTTCCCTTGTCCTAACGATTCAGTACAACTATTGGCATGGAGTTTACACTGTAGTAGGTATGATAAGTAATGTAGAGATGATTTAAAGTATACAAAAAATATGGGCATGCTGAAAATACTACTCTATTTTATATTAAGAACTTGAGCAGATGTGGACTTTTGTATCTGCAGGTGGATTCTGGAACCAACCCCCATGGACACTAAAGAACAGCTGTACGGGGTTGGACTAGAGCTGGGATTCAAAAACTCTTTTGAGTTACAATATTCCAGTCCCTAAAATGGTGTTCCAATACTTGTGCATATGCGTGTGTGTGAAGACGCATGTGTGTGCAGATATGTGCTCGATGCCTCCTAGGTATATGGTACATTTGTCTTTCTAGAAAAGCTGATATTGGGGGAAGCAAAATGCCCCCTCCATCTCTCGCACAGGTGCTCAGTGGGCTCCCAGCTGCTCATAGGCACCTCCCCTTCCATGGAGGCTGCAGGGGCCTCTTCTGGTCAGAAGCAAGCACAGGGGCAAACTAAAGCTAAACGCTTCTCAAAGATTTCCAAGAATGGGGGGAAGAAAGATGGCCACAGTCATTAGCAAACAGCTCTCAGCTCCCGGATCTGCAGAGCCAGGGACCTCATCGGCCTGTGTTGTTGGAGTAACATTCCCTGGAACTGCCACCCAAGCCTGCCTGGCCAGAACCCAGCCCAACGGTAGCAGACAGAGCTCCAACCTCGGAGCACCTCTCCCCTCCACTGGGCAGGAGACTGTTGCTGAATATAAAACTGCAGGTAGGAAGAGAAGTCATCTCTCCCCTGTGTCCGGTGGTTTCTAGGTCAAGTTTCAGCTTGTCCCAGAGCACCCAGCCAGCCTCCGTCCTGACAGGTGGCCTTCCCCTGTTCTGCCCCAGCAGACTGTCGGGGAAGGATGCAGCCTTCTGGCCTTCTCAGCTGAGAAATCACCAACATCTCCATCCTAATAGCTCTTTAAAAATAAGTCACATTTTTTGTGTGGGTGGAGTTTGCCAAAGGGATCGTGGGGAGGAAAAATGTAAAGCAGAGAAAAGGTGAAAAAAACAAAGGCACATTATCAGCCGGCTTTGATCTCAAGACTGGTTCATTACTGCTCTCTGGGTTAAAGGGAGAAGGAAAAAAACAAAGCAACACTTCAGGCAGGAAATGTCTATTATTCAGAAATGTAATATAATTACGTGTCTGCTTGGCCCGTTTATCAGCGGCGTTTTCTAGAAAGGATGTGGTGGAGTTAGACACATCATCGCCTTTCCTTGCCAGCTCCCCCAACCCTGCACCCCCTCCTCTCCCCTCAATCCTTTTTCTCCCTCCTCCAGGACACTTCCAATTTCCCAGGTTTCGTGACCACTTACATGTCTTTCCTGAGTGTTTTTATATAGCGTAGGAAATTGGGTAATGAAAGCCAAGTCATACATTTCTGCTTTATGTTTCCAAAGAAGCAAGTGTGACTGTCAGGTTTACAAAAGATTGTTTATGTTCACTGGCGTGAAATGGGGAGCCAGCGTTGGGAGCAGAGAGAGAGAAAGGCCGACCGGGCTGGGATGACAGCAATGCATTCATCCTCCACGCTACAGCAGACAAAGCACGCTCCCTGCCTGACAGGGACCATAAATCATGGGCGGGAGTTGCTGTACCTACAGCTTATACCATTCCAGATGACAAACACACAATAATCCACACGGCACCCAGGCTTCCTCCCGGCCCTGCTTCCTCCTCGTCCTCATCTTCACTGCTCTCCCTCTCCCCTTCTTTCCCCCCTTTCCCCCAGCACCTCCTTGGTTTCCCCCTCCACCCTGCTCCCTGCTGTCTCCTTCCTCCTCCACTCCTGTCCCTTTCTCTCCAGGGCTTGTCTCACTGGCCTGCCCTTCACTCTTTCTCCTGAGCCCTCTCCCACCTCCTTCCTGGAGGGTGACTTACTTCTTTGGGGGGAATTTCCTCATTTCCTCTCTTCTCCTTCTTTTCATCTGTCCCTTGCTAGTCTCCCTTCATGTTTGCAATCTTTTTTTTTTTTTTTTGAGACAGAGTCTCACTTGTCACCCTGGGTAGAGTGCCATGGCGTCGTCATAACGCAGCAACCTCAAACTCCCGGGCTCAAGCAATCCTTCTTGCCTCAGCCTCCAGAGTAGCTGGAACTAAAGGTGCCCGCCAAGATGCCCAGCTAGTTTTTCTAATTTTAGTAGAGACGGGGTCTTGCTCTGGCTCAGGCTGATCTTAAACTCCTGAGCTCAAGCAATCCACCTGCCTCAGCCTCCCAGAGTGCTAGGATTACAGGTGTGAGCCACCATGCCCAGCCTGTATTTGCGGTCTTTATTTCCTGTTATTTTATCTTTTTTTCTACCTTTTTTTCTTCCTTGTTTTATGTTTTCTCTGCCTCTCTCTCCCCCACCCGTCCTCCAGCACCCCTTCTGGCTCACCCAGAACCACAATCTTCTAAGACCAATTGACCTCCCTCTCCCATGCCATTTCCTTAGTATGGGAGCAAAGAGAGAAGAGAGAGGGCATGGTCTCCAACAGCAGGGCCCCCACACTGCGGCCATGCTGGGCCCCTGGGGGAGGACAGTGTGAAGGCAGAGGGGTCTGGCCTATGACCAAGTGATCTGGGCTGAGCTTGCCCCTCAGCAGTCATGGCAACTTGCAATCTGAGAGCCAGGGCAGAAACAGAGTAGGTCCCGTCCCCTCAACAGACCAGGGGTTGGTGGGCCTTTAATTCTGGACATACCCAAGGTACGGTTCTATGTCTGAGTTTATTCTTCTCCAAGTCAAGGAAAGTCTTTCCTCACTCCAGATATTGCTAAGATATCCAGAGTTTACTTTGGGACAACTCCAGAAAGACATTCTCAGTATTGGTACCTGCTATTGCTGCCTGTAATTGTTTATGGGGAACTCGGCAAATGAGAAAGGGTGTCCGTGTACGTCAGAGTCCCCCTAATTTAGTCAATTGTGCCAGATCTTTAGCATGACCCTTGACGTGAAACACTACACCTGAGCGACTTCTCTTGCAGACCTTGTTTGCTGTGTGTAACTCAGCTCTCAAAGTCGAGCTATCAGGAAGGCCAACCAGAAGCCAACCCCCCAGTGTCCCCTGTCCCCTAAGGAGCACACTCCTTGCCACTTAGTAACGGGACTCTTGTAAGCTAAGGGGTAAAACAAAAACGAGTCTCTTTGCTTTTAGTTCAAGGCTCCCCAGACCAGGATTTGAGGTTCCTCCATGAGTGGTCACACCCTGATCCCCAGACTAGCTTGATTGATAGCTCATTTCTTGCTTAACTTCACACGAAGCTCCAGAACCATCACATATAATCAGCAATGCAAACTTAGATCACACTGATGAGGAGAAAAAGTCATGGCTTCCTAATGCCTTGTGCCTCCAAATTATTTTCGCTCATTAATCCAATATTTACAAATCCTAATCTACTGGTGCTCAAGGAATACTCAGTCCAGACTCCATCTTTCCAGGTCCTTCTGAGTGATGCATCTTCATCTTTTTTGGAACTGGCCTGCCAGCTTCAGACCAGGCAGCTGGACCCCCAGACTTCTAGGACCAAAGTGAGTTTGGCCCAAAGTGTAGGAATGGTTGGCAGGATGGGTAAGGCCACACACCAAGTCAGGGACCTTCATTCTTTTAATGTTCTCATGACCTTAAGTGGAAGAGTCTGTTTGACATTGGGTCGGTGCCGACCTGGGCAAGGTAGGGATGGCGGAGGTGGTCCCTCGGGAGATAAGCAGCCCTTATCCAGAGAGTTCCTGCGCAGTCCCACTGCCAAGATCCCACTAAAAGGAGAATGATACATTTGAAGAAAAGTGAGTGACCGTGTTCCGGGGTAGTTAATGAAGCCTAGTGAGATAGCAACCAGCAATCAAGCCAGACAGAGACAACGCCTCCCTGCCGCCTGCCTCTGCCGTGACTTGCTGGGGAGGGGAGAAGGACTACCTGCTTGGACAACCCTTCAATCAATGCATTCTAATTAACAGAAGATTTAACTCAGCAAAGTGACAGCAGCTCCATTTGTATCAGTGGTTCTCAACCTTCCTAATGCTGCAAGCCTTTAATACACTTCCTGTGGGTCATGACAGGTTGAGAACCACTGATTTATATCATCACCTTCAATGGGGCTTAAGGTTGGGCTATGGGGTTTATTCTCTCTCTCTCTCTCTCTCTCTCTCTCTCTCTCCCTCAACCTCAGCTTTCTAATAGGGCTGTGGCAAGATTTAAAGAGGAAGGTAATTTCAAGCAATGAGTTGCTCTACTGTCTCCCCAGTGCCATCTTACTAGGCCTGCTCAGCCCTCTAATTCGGCCTGGAAAACTGTGCAAGCCTGTTCCAGAAGGATGACAGCGAGGGCAGCCCAGAGGCTAACCAGGGGAAACAAGAGGGTCCCCACACAGGCAAGGAACCAGCTCACAGACGCACCATCACAGATCAGGCAATAGCACTGGCAGACCCTTAGAGAGCCCCTCATTTTACAGGTGAGGACCCCACAGCTGGAACAGAGAGAGTGCAATGCGCCAGACCGCCTGGCTCAGGAGGAGCAGAGTAGGACCCAGGCCTCCCAGAGTCGGGGCTCTCTCTGACACACCCCTCTTACTGCCACCTCCCCGTGATGATGACATGTGGCAGCTGCCACCAGGTACCCTCGCCTGGCACACAGCTCCCCACCACACCAGCTGCTTCCGTTGGGTTGAGACATTTTCTCCTCTAATCATTTTTTATTATGATCAGTTCTGCTAATCGTCTTTGTTAAAAATAGTTAACATTTATTAAACCCTTACCACGGGTAAAGTTCTGTGCTACATGTTTTGCCTACGTTAATCGACATTATAAGGGGGGGGTACTACTTCTTATTCATATTTCAAGATGAAGAAACAGACTCAAAGAGATTAAGTGACTTGCCCAAGCAGAAGAGGACTAACCACTAAGCCCATTCTTTTAGCCACAAGCTATAATACCATTTTCAAATCAAAATTACTCCCACAGGGTATTAAATTAAGCTCTTTACATTTTCGTGTGGATGAATTTAACTGGAACTTGTGTGTGAAGAGACATTTCTCCAGCCCAGAGCAACTGGAGAAATGCAAACTAAGAAACAAGGCAAAGCCTCTCTGTCTTCTCTGGTTTGCCCAGGCTCCAGTTCTGCCCCCACCCCCAGGGGAGTCCGGGGACGGGGCATGCAGCCTTGCAAGGCCCACATTTATGACATAGCCAAACTGCCAGAATCGGGCAGCCTGCAGCTGTCCACTGGCAAGCCCTCAGTCCATAGAGCCTTCTGGAAAACATCTACTTCCACCCCTTTCCTTGCCTTGGAGATAGAATTCCACTCGGGCTTGGAAGACCTTGAATTATAATTGAATTAATTGGGCCCATTAGATTCTGGAGTAAGGGAGAAAAGAAGAAAATAAAAATGGGTCTTAGTCCCTCCTCCTCAGGCCATTAGTCATTCTCTGCAGAATACAAGACCCAAAGAATAATCCCCTTCCCAGCAGCAAGGGTGGGGGGGCCAGCAATGCGGGCCGAGCGCCGTCTCAGCCGGGCTGCGCTGTGCCCATCAGTCAGCCCCGGGATGAAAGGGCCGTAAAACCAACACGGCGCCCGAGACTGTGGAAATGCACATCCTGATGTGTCAGGAATACCTGGCGCTCCTTTAACCTCAACTTCAGATGAACCAACACGCCTCGGAGCACATTTATATGCAAAGGCATATAATATGTCCCCTGTATCTAATTATCTGTCAACCTGAGGCAGTTTGTTTTCCAAATCGGCCTCTCGGCTGTGACTTTACGAGGTCATAAAGAAAACGATGCCACTCTGCTCTGAAACGCAGGGAGAGCCTGGATCAACAAATTACACTCCTTAACGGTGTCTCTCGGCTGGAGACTCAGGCCGGCCGGAGAGAAAGAAGGCACAGCCCTGGTTCTTTACCCCCTGCCCTCTGGGGGACAGAGGAAGGGGCGTGTGAGCATGAGAAGACCCGACAAGAAGTTATTTCCTTCTCTGCCTCCCCTTCCTCAGCTCTGCAGCCCTCACGTGCAACGTCTGTCCGAGAAGTCAGATGCCTCCAGAAACACAGCTGGGGTGAAGGCTCCCCGGTTTTCAACGCCAGCCCTAGCTTTCTCGGATTGTCCTATGATCTAAGAGCTTCTTTGCCTCCAAGACCCCAAGGGCCTTCGATTCCAGAAGGAAAAACTTTAATCCCTTCTATATCGGATAAATATTATGTGTACATCCTGCCACCACCAACCCAGATATCAAGGCTCCATATTCCGCAGGAAAGTGGGTTGGAAGATACAGTATTCCAACCTTGTATCTGGGGAAGAAGGCATGGATGACTCTCTTAAACTTCTAAGCAAGAGGAGAAAATTCCTCCTCCCAATCCGGGGAAGGTAGGTGGCAGCAGCAGCAGCAGGAATGAATCCTGCTGAATTGCAAGTGAGGACATTTTTCTCCTGCCAGGCTCAGCACTGCATGTGCACACACGCTCACACATGGGGGCACACACGTACACACACGTGCACACGCGCACGCACACACGGGCACACATGGGCACACACAAAGGGAAAGGGCAGAGGGGTGGTCCCAGCACGTAGTCTCCAGCTCCTTTTAGTCTTCTTCTGATCTTTAGCAGATTAATTAAGAAGTTTGTCAGGAACCAGCCGTGAACTCCAGCCGCTCCTCTCTGGGAGCAGCAGCAGTGCCAGCGCAATCTAAGCCACAGGAATTCCTCTACCCACGCTGCTCCTATGATTAATGATAGAAAGGAATAAAAAAGAGAGGTCAACAGCTGAGTGCAAAGCAAGTTGCTAGACAGGGAGTAATTAAGATACTTGGGTAAATATGATTAATAAGCTCAAACTGGCAGGGTGTGCAGTAAACAAGGACTAACCAGATGGTCCCCTCTCCTCGGAGAAGCCTGGGCACTTGGAGACGAGCGGGGAGGGGGAGACCAAGCAGGAAGGGAAGGAGGGTGACTTGGAAGGTGTGACGGCATTGTTACTGTCTTTGGTTGGTCCTGTCTGGAGGCAAAGGTTGGGGCCCAGGGAGGGATCAGGCCAGGGAGGTGGCTTGGAGATGTGCTCCTCCGATCCTGTCATCACAGGCACCAGACAAGTAGCTGGGTGCACTAAGATTCCTGCTCAGACCCAAGGCTGCTCTTCCAAAGAGGCTCTGGCCCTGGACCCTCCCTTCTCTCTCACTCATCTGCTGAAACTGGCTACAGACAAGACTTGGAATGCACAGTGTTGTGCTACCACACACCACAGACCAGGAGGCTTGAACCACAGAAATGTACTGCCCCATAGTCTGGGAGGCCAAAAGTTCAAGGGCAAAGTGTAGGCAAGGTTGGTTCCTCCTGAGGGCCATGATGGAGAGCCTCTTCCGGCCCTCCCCCTCTAGCTCCCAGTGCCTGGCTGGTCCCTTGCGATGTTCCTTGGCTGAGACACGTCACCCTGGTCTCAGCCTTCATCTTCTCATGATGTTCTCCCTGTGTGTGTTTGTCCAAATTTTACCTTTTTATAAGGACACAGTCATGCTAGATTAGAGCCCACCTAATATGATTTTGTTTTAGTTAATTATATCTTCAGCCACCTTACTTCAATTAAGATCAGATTCTGAGACGGTGGGGGTTAGGGCTTCAGCATAGGAATTTGGAGGAGAGGAATGACTCAACTTATAATAGTCACTTCTGAGATTAGAAAGCAAAGCCAGGAAACAAATTCCTACTCAGAAGGCGCTTGAGGGCTAAAAATTTTTTAAAAAGTGTACTGTCATAGTTTGGAAGGTCAATATGGTACAGACCCCCATTTCTCAGCTCATTGCTGAAAAATATGCCTCCTTCAAATTGTCAGTGGTGCCTTGGAAAGAGCATCCCTTTCTGTGTGACGTTGGAGACACAGTCTGATGCTTCCAGAGATGACACTCAGAAAGAGTTGAGCTCAGGTGTCGCCTGACGTCCTGTTTAACAAGAAATATCTGCAGGCCCTAGAAGAGGCAGCTCAGAAGATTTGCCTTAAACAAGCAGAGACCTGCGGAGACAACTCCCCCCACAGCCGTGGGCAGCTCCAAGCTAAAGACAACGTGTTGCTGGGGAGATGAGAGATGTACAGGTTAGCCTCTGCCCTGAAGGAGCTGACAGTCTGAGCTCCTGTTCTAGTTTCCTGTGGCTGCTGTAACAAATGACCAGAAACTTGGTGGCTTAAAACAACAGCAACTTAGTTTTTCTCACAGTTCTGGAGGTCAGAAGTCTGAAATCAACACCTTGGGCTGAAATCAGAGTATTAGCAGGGCTGTGCTCCCTCCAGGGAGCTGGGGGAGAATCTGGCCGCCCCTGCATCCCTCGGCTTGTGGCTGCATCACTCCCGCCTTCGAGGCTGGTATCTTCACATCTCTCTTCTGTTTTTGCATCTCCTTCTCCTCGGTGTATAAAATGTCCTCTTTCCTCCCCTTTGTAAAGATGCATATGTTTTCATTTAAGGCTCTCCTGGATAATCCAAGACAATCTCCCCCATCTCAAGATTCTTAATCACAACTATAAAGTCCTCTTATTTATCTTTATTTTTTTAGCCTACCACATTTCCCATGGGATTTTTCCCCCTAATCACTTCTCAGTTGGTCTGTGAAGAGCTAACAGCCCAGTATCTGTCCCCATGTCTCAGCTAAGAGAAGCCAGGGGTGTGCAGGGCGGCAGAGTGTAGGTCCTCACAGCAAGTCAGAAGCAGGCGCAGATGAGGACTCCCTACATACTTACTCTGTTCCTATAAACCAGTTCCTTATCTGTCGTCTATCAAATATCTATTAAAAAAAAAATCTCAAACAGGGTGTTAGGAATGACAGGGTTGCCAACTTTTTGTGTGGCTAACTAAAGGAAAAGTGTTTTAAAACCTATCATGTAGCCTGTAATCCTAGCACTCTGGGAGACTGAGGCTGGTGGATCACCTGAGCTCAGGAGTTCGAGACCTGCCCGAGCAAGAGCAAGACCCCGTTTCTGCTAAAAACAGAAAATTAACTGGGCACCATGGTGTGTGCCTATAGTCACAACTACTCAGAGAGGATCGTTTGAACCCAAGAGTATGAGGTGGCTGTGAGCTACGGTACCATGGCATTCTACCCAGGGCAACCAAGTGAGACTCTGTCTCAAAAAAAAACCTATCATATGTTTTTATCTCATAAAGGAAGATACCTTAATTGTAATAACCAAAGTATGAGAGACTAATCTCTGTTCTCTAAAAAAGACAACTGGCAGCCTTACACCCTCATACACACCACCCTGTGCTTTATTTTATGGTGCCTCAGGTTGTGACAATCTACTACTAAAGACCCGCTATTGAGCAAACCCTTCTCTGTGCCGGGAATCTGCTGTGAACTGATGACTCGGTTGGGCCTCTCCCAAGCAAAATGCCCACAGATGTCACAGAGACCAAGGGGTGAGAAGGCAGGGGCTAGAGGGAGGCCTTGCCATCACCCTCTGGCTCTATCAGGAACATTCTCAAGCCCCAGAGGCCAGTGGGGCACTGGCCAGACCAGGCTGGAAGGCCGAGCAGCGCATGGAGGCCGGGTGCCCTGTCAGCCTGCAGACAAGTCACATCAGAAGACTTCTCACCCCGCGGCTGGGGTTTCTCTTTGCAGGGACACACTCAACACGAGAGGGGTGCAGTACCCCAGCTGGTGAACCCCGTCCTGATCACTTTTCCTCTCTCACCCTGAAACAAAGTGAAGTGATTACAAAGCAAGAAGTGAACGGCGTCATCCCAGAGTTAGGCCGTGGCAAAGACTCTGCTGAGAATGTTAGCCGCCCTTTCCAACATCAAACTTCGCCAGGCGGGGTGACAGTGCCGCTCCGATGTCCCACATCTGACCAGTGAGCCAATCTGAGGATACTCGGCAGACATCTAATTCACGCCCACCGTGACGCAGAGCTCCATCCTCCGTCTTTCTCGGGGCGTCAGCACTTGGCAGGATGGGGCGATACTTCCCACATCTCCTGAACTTTCCTCCCTACTTGTCATTTGTAACAATAGAATCAGGATCAAAGAGAGGAGATGAGATTCTGTGCCCAGCCTCACAGTCTCTCAAAGCGTGGCCACCGCAGGGTGACTGCTCTTGTCGTCTGGCTACAGAGGCTCTGCGCAAACTCCTTGCCACCAGGGATGGCAAGAGGGGCAGAGCGGGCAGCAAAGCCATGATCGTTCGTGAACTTCATTCTTTGGTGCAAGACGAGGACCTTAGCTCCTCCACCAGCTGTATGAAGACCAAAAGTTCTTTAAATTAGGAAAATGAGTATGAGAGAATCAGCTCAGCAGAAGTCCAAGAGCCAGATACGTGGCCGGCACTGCCCCAGGCAGCGTCCCTCTAAGGCCACCGCGGAGGAGGAGAGGGCAGCAGCACGTGGATGGCCAGTGGCGAATCCACAGAGCAGGCTCAGGCAGACCATGGCAGGGGAGGGCTGTTCTCAGTCTGGGTTCCCCAGAAGCAGACCCCAAAGCAAGGAATCAAGTACAAATAGGTTCTTTGGAAATGAGCAGAGAAAACTCTGATGGAGGTGAGGAAGTGAGAGGGGTGAGAGGCTGCTCAGGGACCATCGCCCCAGTTACTTCTGCACAGGGGGGCAGGGGGCCCAGTTCCACCGGGGCCTCTGGGAGCTGCACCCAGGTGAGGGACCCACAGTCAGCTGTTGGCAGAGGGTGACTGTGGGGACATAACCCCAATACCCTCTTACCCCCCTGCACGTGGGCAGCCTGGGCAGAAGGAGACAGTCCTCAGAAAAGGAATGGCAGGTGGTGGCAGCAGGAGGTCGCCCTGGATGTGCAAACCTGGAATAATGCCACAGGGGCATGGGAGGGGAGGCGGGAGAGCCCAGGAGGCAGCTGTGGTGAGGAGGGGTCAGGGAAGTTCACAAAGGAGACCAGACATTTGAGTGGGGCCTTGGCAGACGCCTTGGTGATCACCCGGGAGGTGTGGGCAGAGGAGGTCAGGGGCACAGGCATTTGTTATAAAGGGGAACAGAGTCCCGTAAGTGCCTGGCTGGTTTCTGCAGCTCCAGGTGAGGGGTTTCTAGCTACTATGTGGACAGGAAGTCCAGACAGGCAGCTGGGGGACAAGGGCCAGACTGTGAAGAGCACAGCGTGTCCCACAGACACACCGGGGGAGACACAGACCCAAGGAAGGCTCCATGAACCTGCTGGGCCCATGCTGGGCAGTGCTGGAGGTGAACACAGACCTGCCATGGTTTTTGCAGTGCCTGGCCTGTGGGGGGTGGGGACTCATCAACCCAAGGCTCTTGAGTGTGGCTGGTTAGCGTGTGGGCTTGGTAGCACTTGTGAAACCAGCGCCTCAGGAAACAAACAGCTGACACAGGCATTTAAATGCATGAAAATAAAATAGACTTGCCCAAACTGATGGCACAGTCCAGGACAGGTGAGACCCCTGCTTCAAGGCATGCTGGAGTCACCCCATGGGATGTGATATCTGCTGGGCCAGGCTGACCAGGTGATGGCTTCTCTGTGTGCAGCCAGCACCATTCACGGGCCCACAAGCTGACCACAGTCTCCATGTTCCCAGCTTCCAATTCTACCCTACTTCTGCCTGGGGAGGAGGTGCACCAGGACAAGAGAGTCCCCACCATTGTGCTGAAAGTGTTTCCTAGTCTTTCCTCTATCATCAGAACCACGTGAGTCAAGGGGAAAGCAAAGAATCACAGGTTGCCCCAGTGCCGGGGCGTGTCCATTCCTGATCATTCACTTCAAATGCCAATGATGTGCTGTCCAGATTAAATTCCATTTAAAGTCCATTGGCTGGGAACGTGATTCAGGATAGCATCCTCCCAACCGCCATCACAAAGCTTTAGGAGAGACTGCCCATTTCCAAATAGAAATCAGAAAATGAAGTTATCAGGCCCTGCCGGCTTCCCTACAAAGGAAGACTTGTGGTAGGCGGACTTCTAAGATGACACCCACTGGTCTGCGGTTCCTGGCAGGTACCTCCTGGTAAAATCTCTTCCTCTTAAGTGCCATATAGATCTGGTGACTCACTTCCAATGAATGGAATCTAGTGAGGTGATGGGCTGTCTCTTTAGAAATTAGTAACCTAATAATGTAACCTAAGGCTGTTTTCTCTCTCTCCCTCTTTCCCCCGTCTCTCTCTCTGTGCCATATGAAGCAAACTGCTATGCTGTTAGCTTCTTTAGCTGCCCTGTGGAAATGCTCACATAACAAGGAACCGGGGGCAGCCTCCAGCCAGTAGCCACTAACAAACTAAAGCCCACAGGAACTGAGTCTTGCCGACAACTACTTGATGAGTCTGGAAGTCAATCTGCCCCAGTGAAGCTTTAAAATGACCACCAGGCCCAGCCAGCACCTGGACGGCAGCCCCAGGAGAAACCAAGAAGCAGAGGGCCTGGGTACGTGACACCCAGATTCCAGACCCAAGAAACTATGAGACGAGAAATGTGGTTTTTTTCAAGTTGCTACATTTTGGGATAACTTGTTACGTAGCATAAGATGACAAATATATCAATTCGTGGAAAAGACAGTGAAGGAATAAACAGATAGACTCAGGAAGGTTGGAAAGACATCTGGAGAACGCTTAGAGAACTAAAAATAGACCTGCCATTTGCCCCTATAATTCCTTTACTAGGTATTTATCCAGAAGACCAAAAAGCACACTACAACAAAGATATTTGTACCAGAATGTTTATGGCAGCCCGATTCATAATTGCTAGGTCACAGAAGAAGCCCAAGTGCCCACTGACCCACAAATGAGTCAATAAATTGTGGTATATGTACACCATGAAATATTATGCAGCCATAAAGAAAGGTGGAGACTTTACCTCCTTCATGTTTACATGGATGGAGCTGGAAAACATTCTTCTCCCCAAAGTATCTCAAGAAGGGAAGAAAAAGTATCCAATGTACTCAGCCCTACTATGAAACTAAGTTATAGTTTTCATAGGAAAGCTATAACCAAATTATAGCCCAAGAATATGAGGAAAGGGGAGAGGGAGGGGAAGGGGGGGGAGAATGGGTGGAGGGAAGGTGATTGGTGGGATCACGTCTATGGTTTATCTTTTAAGGGTACATGTGAATCTTTCTAAATGAAGAATATAAATGTCTTAACACAATTAAGAAAATGACATGAAGGCTATGTTAACCAGTTTGATGAGAATATTTCAAATTGTATATGAAAATAGTACACTGTACCCCATGACAGTATCAATGTACACAGCTATGATCTAATTTTAAAAAAAAGAAAAAGAAAGAAAGAAAGCTTAAGACCAAGAGGAGGTTAAAAGTTCTGCTGTTATTATGACATGTCTGGGCAGGGATGGGCCTTCCCAGTGGACAGCCAGGCTTCCATGGGATGCAAGAGCAGAGACCCTGGAAAAGGGCTCCGTGATTTGTTCCCATTTGCTAAAATTCTACCATTGGTCTTCTCTTTGCCTTAACGTTCTTTCCTCTGATTAAAACCCACTAAATTTGGAGTCAGAAGACATAAAATCGAATCTAGCCCCAGACCATTACTTTATTAACTGTGTGATTTTTGATGAGCACATTTACACATGCCTCAAAGTAATTTATGAAATAAAAACATGAATTTTGAAAAGTTGTTTAGCTTTTCTATGCCTTTATTTCATTTTAAAGAATAAGTAATGCCCACCTTATATAACTCACAGTGTTCTTGAGATGATTAAATGCAATACTATGATTGCAAATGTCTTTGAAACTGTGAAGAACTCTACACCCCAAAAGAGCGTTTTAAATCCTCTTTCATGCTTTCCCATATGGGAACTCACTCAATGGTCATTAGACTGTTATATGCATAAAGTAAGATGGACTTTTATTCAACCTTTTCCCAGTAGTTTTAGAGAAGGAGATGGAGTCAAAGCACCTGGAGGGAGGGGGAGGGTGGGGAGGGAGAAGAAGCCTGGACTATCCCCAACTTCACAACTTTTAAAGGTTCAGTCCCGAGAGCAGTAATGTAGGAGTTTGACGCTGACTCTCAAGAGGGCCCTTGCCAGGGAGGGCAGGGCTGACAGCAGGTCGTGATTTCCTAGGTAAGAGGGTTTTCTTGTGCTCTCTGCTCTGCATCTTCCAGGAAGGTGATTTCTCTCCCTTCTCCTTTGTTTCTGTCTTCCTATAAAACACGCTGTGACACTTCACACAAAGAGCCACGTACACAAATCAATTGCAATCAGATGTATTTCTCTCCTGATGTTAAAAGACTCGTAAAGGAAAATGCACTTGCTTCAAACACCCTTCCCCGACACTAAATCAACTCTCTACTGGTGGTGGAATCTCTGCACAAATTGAGCTGGCCCCGCACGAGACCAGGATTTACCAGTATAAATCCCAGGTTTGCAAGCTGTCTGGTTGTATTACTAGAAAGAGCTGATCTGGTGGCCAAGTTTCTGGGTGCTGGTTGCATCTCCTCGACTTCTAGTTGAAGCCAGGACACTTAGCAACTCGCTTTCTAGTGAGTGGTGTGGCAGCTGACAGGGGTGTGGTCAGAGGCAAGGGCTACCCTTACCCCATCACACCTCATCCCTGCACCTCAAGGAGATCTCAGTCAGATCTGCTGTCTTCTGCAGAAACGTCCAGGCCTCCTGGTCATAAATTGCATAAGGATGGTGGTTCTGTGATCCAAGACTACTCTGTTTCTTTGATGCCAGTGAGGCATGCCACCACCTGCAGGAAACTGCCTAGTTTCTCTTATTTGTATCTGCCGGCTAACTCAGTTTCCCCATTTGTACAATGGAGATATTGATGCTTTCTCCATTTCATAGAAAGAAATAAGATTCGAAAGGGTCTCCAGAAATACCAACCCTTTCCTTTTAACTATCTCGACAAGGTCATGCAACTTTTCCTTGTGTCCTTTTCACACCGCCCCCACCAACCAAACTTCCTACCACCAAACCAGAAAGTTGCGTGGCAGTGGATCCGTGCTGGGATCAGATTTGCATTCAGAGTGCACGCTGCCAACTAATTTTATTTCCACACGCACATAAACCAGGTGATGGTAGATATAACGCAATCAAAACAAAGACACTCAGTGTGGCTTACCTTTCGTTACATACAGCACTTTGATGCTTTCCTTTTAAAATGAAGATAGATGATGTCGGCAGGAGAAGAAAACAGTTGGAGAATTAAAAAATTGGCTTATATTCACATCTATTTATTTTAGCACCTCCACTTTCCAAAGAGAAACAACCATCACCTAGATAACTCCTTTCTTAGTTGATTGTGGAGATCGGTGGGAGATGAGCTCCTGGTGCCAAGCATTTTGGGCTGGGCCTGGGCAAGCTGGACTGGGTACATGCAAAGTCAGTAGCGATTCTGGGTGTGAGAGCAGCATGCCAAGTTTGGTCTGAAGGAGCTCTAGGAAGTTTTTGTCCCCCAGAAGAAGTCTGAGAGAGGCCTTCAAGGGTAAGTGGGATTACTAGGCAGAGGAGGTTAGAGCAGAGATTTGGAGAAGAAGAAAGCATCTAAGCAGAAAGAGGGTGCTTAGAGTTTGGGGAACAGGGAACAGACCTGGGAGACAACAGCAGGGTCTCATGACATCTTCTGAACAAGACCTTGAAGATTTCTCAGCAAGCGCCATGATCAGAGCTGCATTTGGACCGTGATGGGGCACATGGCTCAGGAGCTGCTTCGGAGCCCTCGGCAGGGATCCAGGAGAAAACTCTGGGTCACAAGCTGTCCCAAGCCAAGCACAGAGTGAGGGTTGGCAGGATTTGTG
Organism: Otolemur garnettii; assembly: GCF_000181295.1. NCBI lineage: Eukaryota > Metazoa > Chordata > Mammalia > Primates > Galagidae > Otolemur > Otolemur garnettii. The sequence goes on along the minus strand of NW_003852497.1, from coordinate 1,778,877 downwards.
AGCATATTTCAGACAGAAACTTTGCTTATCACAAGCTAGATGTGATGCCTTAATTACAAGTGTCCCTAAGAACTAAATATTGAACTTACATCTCTGTGGCTGTGAAAATGCATGATATCTAAGACCTAAGGATACACATGACTACCCAACATGTATTATCTGCTGACTGCTCCAGTGGAGACAGAAGCAAACAACATTCGAGCGGACAGTGGGCGTGGGAATAGAGCCCTTTTTAACAAGTGTCCTGATCTCCCCACACTTCTGACCTTCCCTCCATTATTCAGGTCTGCCCTCGCCCATGAACCTTCTACAGCACACCACGGACATGCCTTAGGAAGTTTGAAAGTAAACTCAATCAACCTGTCACTTTGTTCAAACCCAACAAGAACAAAAGGCTGGGCTAACTGGGATTGAACGACATTCATCTGTCAATCTTTTGTGCTGTTTGTCATAGCATTGAGTAGACAGATAATAAAATTATTCTTTTCATCATGTAAGGAATTAAAACAAAGAGCCAGTACCAGCTTGAAAAAAGTGCTCCACGAACCATTACACTAGTTCATCACATGGAGCCCAGCTCGCGGTGGGAGGGAGGCAGGCTGAGACTCAGGGCAAAATTGCAACTCATTGGCACAGCACATATTTTTCCAATATAAAAGCAAATGGAGAAATCCGTAAATAAATTGACTATATAAAAATGTCCCTTTATATTACCACCTCACTTTTCCAAGGGGAAAACCAAAAAAAAGAAGAAAAGAAAAGAAAGAAAGAAAAGGTTTTATTCCATAGCCCCCATATAAAAATATCATTGCTTCTGGGTGATTGTACAGTGGCAACAGAGTCCATGCCTATTTAAAATACACACACAGCCCCGCACCCAGGCCCCCTTGCACAGACGACCCGGCGACTAGCATGAGCCCCGACTGCAGAAGCAGCTGCCACGTAATTACGACTTCTCATCACACGTGTGAGGAAACAAGTTGTGGCGTTTGGGAAAGGTCTGCAAAAATAGGTGTCAGACCTTAACTAATAGTGATTGTCCTTCTATTCTACTGTAATTTACATTTAATTCACACATTTCATTTCCATTTAAAATATGATTACAGTGTTTTGAAGCACATCTCACCTGTCCCCTCGAATTACAGAGAAATGAAAGTAACAGGGAACAGCAGGGACCAGGAAGGCTGCCGAGCCCTTGGCCACAGGATCAGGGCCAGCACGCTGCCTCTCCAGGGTCAGAGAAGGGTGAATTCAGGAGCTATGGGGCCATCGGGGGAGGGGAGAGGGAAGCGGAGGGCCCAGGAGGAGTGAGAGGATAGGAGGGGTGGGTGGGGTGACAGGCTGGGGAGAGGGGAGTGGCCCCCTGAAGATCTTCTGAGCACTCCAGCGGGTTTGTGTCATTGCCTTCTGGCAGAGTGCCCACCTTCTAGTTCGTTCATTTCAGGTTCATGACCTAATCCTAAATATATGCAGCAGGAAGCAGGTGCCTGTTAACTCCGAGGTCTGGTTTTCCCTGCCCTAGAGGCAGCAGAAAGAGGAGAGGAGAGAGGAGGGCACAGGCTTCAGTGCCTTGATTCCTACTGGATATAGGACACCCTTCAAAACACACCCCCGCCCGCCCTTCGTCCTGCACCAGGGCTTCTGCAGCTGTTGGCAGCAGGTGACATCAGAGGAGCAATTTATAGCACAAGATTCTTCAGGAATTCAGTGACCAAGCCCTTCCAGGTGTAGCAGAAGATGGCCTTGCCTTAGAATGAATTCCAGCCAACAGCACCTGATTCACAGCAGGATTTTGGTGCCTGCTCAAAGGAAGAGGTAAGGAGCCTTTGCCCAGTCATAGCAGTCCCCAAATTCTGTCCTAAAACTCCTGGGAAAGACAACGCAAGCATCAAGAGACTCAACAAATATTAATAAAGCACATCCGGTGTGATTAGTACGAAGCAAGGTAACAATTAGCTCAAATCTGCGCTCTCTCCAAAATTCCCGTTCCTCACACTTCCCTTTTAATTTACCTTTGGTTTTGTAGAAAAAATAAAATAGACACCAGAAGAGAGGAACTCCCCACGTTCCTACCGGGCATACAAATCTACTTAGGCTCCCACCCTCTGCTCTTTCCCTTCCCTTACAAGAAAATAATTGTCCATTCTCCCTGAGGCCAGTCCTTGGATCGGGCTTTGCATATCATCTTCTTCCACCTTGTCGTGTTTTCATATTCATTCTGTTTATCCCTTTCTTTCTTGTGTATTTAACTTCTCTCTTTGAATTGGATCATTCCCAGTGGCTTTAAAACATGCACCTGTCTCTCAGATTAAAAAGAGAAATGCCCTCAACTCCTCACCTCCATCCGGCTTTGAACAAATCACTCTCCTGCCATTTAATGCCAACTTCTCAAAAGCATTATCTCCATGGCGGCAGAGGTGGCTTGTTGCCCAACGAGTGTCACAGCCCTCTTCCTAACCCAGAGAGTTGGTGGCTGCCCAGGCAGAGATTATATTTCCAACCTCCCTTGCATCTAGGTAGGGACCTGTAATTAGTTCTACCGGTGAAGTATGAGCAGAAGTTGTGTGTCACTTCTAGGCAAAGGCTTTAAGAAGGAGCCTTCTCTCTGCTGCTTCCCTGTGACTAGTCGGATGCACACAGCTGTGGTGACAAGGTCCCACTAGGGGAGGATGCCGCCATAAAAAGGGTGAAGGTGGGTTCCTTGGATCACAGCAAGAAAGAACACTGCCCACTAACCAAGAACACCCACATGCAACAACAAGGACAGCAATACATCAACTTTTATTTTGTGAAGGCCCCGACATTTTGGTATTTATTTGTTGCAACAGCTAGTATTGCTTTAAACCAATAAACTCACCTTCCAATCATTCCTCCATCCGCTCCACTCTAGTTTCCAATTTGTTCCCGGGGAAGCAGATCTCTATAAAACCACCAGTGGTTTCCAGGTTACTTCATGCAATGGATACTTTTTAGTCTGGATTGTACTTGCCCCCTCAACAGCATCCCACAGAGTTGTGCCCTCCTCTCTTCTTAGCAGACTTTTCTGTCTTGGTTTCCATGACACAAAACCTTCCCTCCCAGTTGCTCCTCAGGCTCCCTCACAGGCTCAGGTCTCACCACTTTATCTCAAGATTCTACTATCTTGACCACTGTTTCTATGAATGTTAAGTTAATGGGAACTGGACTTACCCACCTGCTGTAGTAAACAGTTAGTAAATTGCAAACATTGCATTAATAGCTAATTTCAGAAATTTAAAAATAGGCATCACAGGCTGCAATCTCTGAGAGAAAAGAAGTAAACCAGATGAGCTTACAATCACCCCAACTTTTGCCAGAAAGTGCCCTCTAGATTGCATTACGGGGGAGGAAATGCTGGCAGAGCACGAGGAGCCAACAGGACAGAAATCAAATTTGGAGAAGCCAAGGTGACTTGATTTTACAGTGCGAAACAATAAAGAAGAAGGAGTGAGACAGAGAAAGGAGTACTGAGTACCCCACGTTTTTGGCCAAATACTAAGGTGAAGCTCCATGAGCCAGGGAAAGAGTTAGTATTAGGGTAGTATAAGCTAACCAAGTTCCAGAGCTCGCAAAGGGCAGGGAATTGATTGAACATATCAAGTTCTAATCAAACAAACTGGCAAGCCCCTGTTGAATACTCAGGGCACTCAGAAGAGACTCCAAAAAGGTCACACCAGTGAAGCATTAATGCACTAGTCCCAGAGTAAAGGCTCCTCTAAATCCAAACTAATGATGTTTAAAAACAAGCTTTCATGAATTAAAGTGATATACAAGGCGTTTAAATCAAACCAAAATGAATTTTGTGGCTTATAAATGGATACAACAAAACCAAGCACTCAACGTTATATATTCTAAATGTCCAAAATCCAATCAAAAATTATTATACATGAGAAGAATATTCTGGAATAAAAAAGACAAGAGAAACAAGATGACAGAAAAAACTGAAAACTTTTTTTTTTTTTTTTTGCAGTTTTTGGCCAGGGCTGGGTTTGAACCCACTACCTCCAGTATATGGGGCCAGCACCCTACTCTTTTGAGCCACAGGCACCACCCTGAGAAAACTGAAAATATTTTTAAACTGTTGTATGAATATGTGCAAGATTTTAAAGTAAAGCATGAATCCAGTGAGCACAAAAGGAAATACGAAAACCAATAAAATATTACTTTCAGAGATAAAATTTCACTGGAAATTGCACAGCAGATCCACTGCAGGGAAATGATCAGTGAACTTAAAAATAATAAGAGAGAAATCACATAAACTAAAACAGAGGGGAGAAAGACAAAGAAAAAGAAAGTAAACATAGCCTCAATAACCCAAAGAGGTCACTAGATAATCAGAGTCCCAAAAAGATGTGGAATGTAGAAACATTTTGAAGAAACAATGGTCAAATTATTTCCAAATTTGATGAAAGCTATGAACCTACAAATCCAAGAAGCTCAATACCCCCAACAGGATAAACCCAAAGGTACATAATAATCTAATTGATAAATACCAGTGACAGAGAGCCATGTTACAAGCAGCAGAGTAACAGGACACACCACACACAGGCAGGAAAGATGAGAATTACCGCATTCTTAGAAGAAATCCAAACCAGAAGACAACGGAAAAGAACTTTCATATACTGAAAATAACTGACAACTTAGAATTCTATATCTAGGAAAAAATGTGATTCAAAAACAAAAACAACATAAAGGCTACCTCCCACAAAAACTAAGAGAACTCATTGCTAGAAGTAGACAACAAGATCTGTAAAAGGAAGATTTTTAAGGCAAAGGTAAAATGAAACCAGGTGAAGTCTCAGCTCTGCATAAAATATGGAAGGCCATGGGAAGGGTAAATATGTGGCTAAGTAGGACAAACACAAATACCCAATAGGAAATATTTTGTGCAGATTTATGTCAATAATTTGGCAACTTTGATTAAATTTTCAAATACTTTCTAATTATTAACCAATAATTTGATGTATCAGTGTCACAGGGTACAAAGTTAATATTCAAAAATCAATTGTATATTGTACAGTAGCAACAATAATTTGAAAGTGAAATTTTAAAAATACCATTTGCCATGGCACAAAAATACAAATATTGAGGGATAAATTTAATAAACTCTGTGTAAGCCTTATGTGGCTGAAAAAACTTAAAGAAGACCTATATCAGTATAGAAATACAATAGAAGTGCCACAGCTGACCACCTCCCTACACTGACCACCTCCTTAAGTTGACCTAATTTCCATAGACCAGACATGCACCACATGTACAACATATCAGGCCTCATTCCTTATATTGACCACCGCCATTTGTTGACCAGCTTGTTACAGTCCCTTGGGTGGTCACCTTACAGAGGTTCTACTGTATATGATGTTCATGCCTTAGAAGACTTTACATTGTAAAAATGTCAATTTTTCCTCAAAGTGATCTGCAGGTACAAGGCTATCCCAAACAAAATCTAAGCCAGAGTTTCTTATAAAATTTAATAAACTGATTTTAAAATATGTATGAAAATTCAAAGGGCCTGGAATAACCAAAATCATTTCTTTTCAAAAAAAGAAAGAAAACTTTTGAAAGACATGACTACCTGACTTCAAGACTTATTTTACAGCTACCATACCCCCTAAACATTGATATACTATAGGTCAATGGTATAGAATAAAGAGTACAGAAGAGACCCATCTACCTATATAGAGTCAATTTCTTTTGACGTAGATAACAATATAAGTCAATGCAGAGAAAAGAGTTATTTTAGCAATGGTGCTGGAACAACTAAGTAACTATTTTTTTAAATGAAACTCATCATTCATTCACAAACATTAACTAAACATACATCATCAACATAAATGTAAAAGCTGAAATTATAAAACTTCTGGCAGAAAATCTAAAACAAAGAATTTCTTAACAAATTAGATTTCATCAAAATTATGAATTTCTGTTCTTTTGGATAGTATCAAAAAAAACAAAAAAGGAAGAGGGTAGCCACAGATTCGCAGAAAATTATAGCCATATATGACGACAAACTGTCATTCAGAATATCTAATCATATACAGTAGTGAACCTGTGACCTTAGAATGGAGCTGAGAAATTCCAGTCACCCAGTAATGTTGTAGCTTTCGTAAGTTCATTAGGAATGCAACACATCACTCACATATTGGTGGTGATGATTGTGTAAACAAACCTAATGCATTGCCAGTCATATAAAATACAGCACATTTTTATGTATTCTATGTAACCTCTTACATAGAGTACATAATAGTTGATAATAATAAATGACTATGTGACTGGTTCATTTACTAGACTACACTTTACATCATAATTTTAGAATATACTCCTTCTACTTATTAAACAAAATTAACAGTAAAACCGCATCAGTGGATTCAGAACAAGGCATTGTTATCACAGGAGATGACACCTCCACTCGTGGTGTTGCCCCTGAAGACCTTCCAGTGGGACAAACGTGGAGGGGGAGGACAGTGATATTGATGGTCCCGACCCTGTGTAGGCCTGGGCTGATGTGCGTGTTTATTTTTCAGTTTTTAACAAAAAAGTTTTGAAGTAAAAACATAAATTTCAAAATAGGAAAAAAACTTACAGAGTAAGGATGTAAAGAAAGAAAATATTTTTGTACAGTTTTATAATGCTTGTCTTAAGCTAAGTGTTATTACAAAGGAACCAAAAAGTTTTTAAAAAATTAAAAAGTTTATCAGGTGAAAAAGTTAACAGTAAGTGGCGGGGCATGGGGGTTCACACCTGTAATCTGGGAGGCTGAGGCAGGAGGATCCCTTGAGCTCAGGAGTGAGACCAACCTGGGCACAAGTGATACTGCACCTTTACTAAAAGTAGAAATATAACTAAGAAAATGACATGAAGGCTACGTTAACCGGTTTGATGAAAATATTTCAAATTGTATATGAAAACACCACACTGTACCCCATGATTGCATTAATGTACACAGCTATGCTTTAACAAAAAAAAAAGTAGAAATATTACCCAGTTTTGGTGGCAGATGCCTGTATTCTCAGCTACTGGGGAGGCTGAAGCAGGAGGATCGCTTGAACCCAGGAGTTTGAGGTTGCTATGAGGTAGACTGACACCATAGTACTCTAGCCTGGGCGACAGAGCAAGATCTGTCTCAAAAAAATAAACAAATAAATAAAAGTTATAGTAAACTAAGATTAACTTATTATTGAAAAAAGAAAAGGATTTTTTATAAATTTCATGTAGCTTAAGTGTACAGTGTTTATAAGGTCTACATGCAGAGATGCCCAGCTGCATCCCACGAGCCACATGAAGATGATGTGAGGACTGTTTTGCTTATCTGTAGTATCAGATATCACAACAAGTATGCACGGACTTTTTTTGCTAATCAGCTTTTGTTAGTGTTGATGTATTTAATGTGTGGCCCAAGATAATTCTTGTTCTTCCCATAGACAGCAGAAAAGAGTAACAGTAGACACTCCTGGTACAGTAATGTCCAGTAATGTCCTCGGCACTCACCACTCACACACTGGCTCACCAAGAGCAATTACCAGCCCTTCATGGGCAGTGCCCTCTATGAGGAGTACCATTTTTTATCTTTTAAATTTTTTTCTGAACCTTTTCTATGTTTGGACATGTTTAGATACACAAATACTTACTATTGCATTAATATTGTCTACTCTATTCAGGCAGCCACATGCTGCACGGGTTTGTAGCCTGCACCAAGTAGCCGAGGTGTGCAGTAGGCTGCATCATCTAGGTTTGTGTTAGTACACTCTATAGTATTGAGTGTACTAACAACAATGAAATCGCCTAACAACGCATTTCTCACAATGTATCCCAGTTCTTAAGGAATGCGTGACTGTATTCTGAGCTCCTCATACTAAGGTAACTCATACTAAGAAAAGACAAAAAGCACAATGAAATAATATACCAAATTATGAATCAGACACTTCAGAGAAGACCCTTAACATTAGTCATCAAACCAATACAAATTAAAATCACTAAGAGACACCACTAGACACCAGGTAGAAAGACTGAAATTAAAGACTGACAATATCAAGTGTTGGCAAGGATGTTTGGAAACTGAAAATCTCATATATTGCTGGTGAGAATAGAAAATGATGCAACTACTTTGGCAAATTTTTGGCTGTTTCTTATAAAGTTTACTTATACCCTAGCATGCATGCTTTTCAGCCTTATTTATTTACTCAAGATAAATAAAAACTGGGCCACACAAAGACTGGTACACGAATATTCATAGTAGCTTTCTACATAATGACAAAACATGGGGAAAATGCAAATGCTTGCCAGCAGGGTGAATGGTTTACATAATCTGTGGCATGTCAGCACAATGGAATACTAGTCAGCAATGGAAAGAATGAACTTCTGATACACGCAAGGGTTTAGATGAACCTGGAGAACATTTTGCTAAGTGAAAAGAGCCAGACACAAAAGAGTACCTGCCTCGTGATTACATTTGTGTGAATTCTCAAATAAGCAAAACTAATCTCTAGTAACAGAAAGCAGATCAGCAGTTACCTGGGGTTAATTTGGGGAAAAGACGTCAGTTGACTCCAAATGAGACACAAGAGAAATATTGGGGTGATGGAAAGGATGACTACGGTGCTGGTGGTTACATGGGAGTGTACAGTTGTCAAATACCCTCAAACTGTACATTTAAAATGGGTTGCACACTGTTGCACATAAATTATGCCATACCTCAATAAAGTTGATTTAGAAATAAAAATAAAAAGCAGTAGATGCTGGCATGGATGCAGAGAGAAAGGAATGCTTATATACTGTTGGTGGGACTGCAAATTAGTACAACCTCTATAGAAAACAGAATGGAAAGGCCTCAAAGCACTAAACGCAGACCTACCATTTGATCCAGAAATCCCACTACTGGGTATTTACTCAAAGAAAAAAAAGTCATTTTATCAAAAAGACACCTGCACACAAATGTTGATTGCAGCACAATTCACAACTGCAAAGATGTGGAATCAACCCAAGTGCCCATCAACGGATGAGTGGATTGTCAAAATGCGGTATACAATGTGGAATACAATAGCTCATTCACCATGAACAAGGATGAATTAAGGCCTTTTGCCCAATGTGGATGGAACTGGTGACCATCATCCTATGTGAAGTATTTAAAGCAGCGTTTTTCAACCTTTCTTATCTCACGGCACCCTGGATCTTAAGCTAAACTTCCACAGCACACTTAAATTATGTTGATCAAGAGAAAGAGTAAAAAAATAATATGCTTACAGTGTTCTGAACTTCTTTCAAAAACAAATTAATTAATATTCTTTAAAAATTTTCATGGCACACCTAAGATCCTCTGATGGCACACCAGTGTGCCACAGCTCTCTAGTTGAAAATCGTGGACAAAGAATGGAAAAACAAACACGACATGTGCTCGCTATGGAATTGGAACCAACTGCTGAACACAGAGTGATGTCAAAGTTGGTGGAAATCAAGCAGTGGATGAGGGGATGGGTGAAGTCCCATCTAACAGGTACAGTGAACACTGTGTGGGTGATGGGAACACTTACAGCCCTGACTCGAGCATTACAAAAGCAACCTGTGTATCCAAAAACATGCCTGTAGTACTGTGAAATAATTTTAGAAAATGAAGAAGAATCTAGAAGTATTTTGAGAGTACAAAGGAGTGAGCAATATGTCTGAAAGGAACTATGAAGAAAGACTTATGGTCCTTATAGGAGGGAAGAGAAAGGACATTCTATGAAGAAAGTTTAAAATTTTTGAAAATGTGAACCAGGAGTCAGCAGGGAGAACCTGATGAACTCTCTAGAGAGCTCTCATAACTTGACAATGAATTTGATGAGTTCCCCACTGTATCAGGGATTGGCCTTCGGGCAGTAATCGGTAGTATCTGATGTATTTATTGTAGATATTGTGTGTATAGTTGTTGGGCACGTGTACACGTGTAATGAGGGATGTAGTAGTGACTTTTTAACTTGTAACTTTGTATTTTTACCAAAATATGAAGCAAAATAAAAAATATTGTCAAAATTTCAGGATAAAAATATACGATAAAAATTGTAAAAGTTCTAGAACTTCCATAATATTTTTGGAATAAAGACTAAACTCCTCAATATGGCCCCTGTTTAACTCCTGCCTGCCACCCCCGCCCCCTTCCCAGCACCTGTCCCTCTCTGCACCCCAAGCATGCTAACTTTCTTTCTCTGCTGGAAAAGTCATCATCTCTCCAAATGCCAGAGCTTTTTTTAAACCCTGGATTAATCATAATCCTTGATTCATGACATACTCTCATCCTGGGACAGGCGTGGTCTGCTTTATTTCGTTAACTACCAAGGTTGTTTGGTTTTGTTTTTAATGACCTTCTTCTTCACTTTCTTCTCTAAGCACCTTTACCAGCTTCTACAATGCTAATCAATGGTTTTTGTATGTCTTCAGCTAACTCAGCTCCCACCTAAGTTACAGAGCCAGCCCTGTATCCAGCTGTCCATCTGGATGTCTCAAAATCACTCCCAACATAACAAGTTCAAAACCAAATTCACTTTCTTTGAAGTACTTCTCTATAAAGTCCACCATCTTTCTACTTCCCAATCACACATAAGCATCCTCTCTGGCTCATCCCTCTCTTCCTTCCCCATATCAAACCCAACATCAACCTTTTTTACTACTGTGTTTTCAATTCATCTGTTTCTCTCATTACTGCATCTCCATCCTTCTCACCTATGGAGGGTTGATGTGGCCCCCCCACCAGCCTTCCCTCATTCCCCCTCAACACCCACGACAAAATACCCACATTGCAGCCAGAATGAGCCTTTTGACATGTGAATGTTCTGTCCTCACATCACCCCACTTAAATCCTAAACGCTTAACAGGAATGATGAGATCCCACATGGCCGACACCGTCCCAGGCCTGCAGGCCTATCCCACGCTGCCCACCTCTCCTCTCTGCACCCTGGGAACATGAATCCCCTCTCCAAATCCAAGAAATTTTTGTTTCTAATCTCAGAGAAACAGGACCATACCAATCATAATATTTACTTGATGACCCCTCTCCTCCCAGGCCATAAAGGCTTTGGCTTATCTATTTACTTATGTAGCTTTGTCTGTAATTTTTTATAATGTAATAGGTATCCACAAGCCGATGACCAAAGCAAAAGCAAGGATCTTGACAATTCTAATTTTAGTCGTTTATGACTTTATAATAATAGATTCACACTGTATTATTTGGGGACTTTGCTTTTTTATTACATTATGATTTGAAGGGTTTGAGGTTTTGAGGCTCATTCATACCGTTGCATGGTAAGGCGCGTCCCCTACTCGGACTAATGTACAACATTCCATTGTGTGGCTGCGCCATCCACGTGGATCACCAATCACATGGTTTCCTGGCTGGTTTTTGTTATGAACCAGTACTTCTTTGAACCTTCTTGTATGTGCCCCTGCCCCTGCCTCTGAGCCCCCATCCATTTTCCGTTCACCTGCCTTTGTCCCATCTCTCCTCGCTTCCCTCTGTCTTCCTGATTTTCTGTGAGCATCACTAGACCCAAAGAAGGAATGGCATACGTCTTAGTATATATTCCAGAAGACATGGGAATCTGACTTTAGGAAGAAATTCCAAGCTAACTGCATCAATTCACACTCTTCCCTGCAATGTAGAAGGCCCTGTGGTCCCATAGTCTTTGCAACACTTGGTATTGTCAGCCTTTTAATCACTGTCAACCACATGGGGTAAGAGGGTATCTGCACTTCCCCAGTCACTAACTGCTTTGAACAAGTCCATGCACATTTATTAACCAAAGTTGCTTTCTTCCCTATGAAATGTCTCTTTGTATATTTTTTGGCCCATTTTTACAAGGTCATTTGTGCTTTTCTCATTGGCATATAAGAGTCTTAGACACACGCTTGCTTCCAACCCACTATTACTTACGTCTGTTACAAATACGCTCTTGAGCCCCAGGTTGTTCTGTGCCGTTCTTCCCGCTCCACATCACTCGGTGAGCTCTTACTCGCCGTCGGATCTCACCTCAAATGTCACCTCCTCCAGGAAGCCTTCTCGGTTTCCCTGACCGGGTCAAATCCCACTATCCTGTGTCCTCACAGGACCAAGTCACGCCCCTTCTTGGCATTCCCACGGCTCTAATCTTTACACATGTATTTTTATGATTCTTCAACGTGTCCTCCAAAAGGACAGGGAGGTGGCCGTTTCCTGTTCACAGTTTATCTATTTTGCCGGCCATGTAATAACTAAGTCCTCAACAGATATTTTCAGATAAACAAGCACATGCCCCATTTGCTGGCCTGTCTTCTCACATGTCCTCCCATGCAGCCCTGGCCACACCTCTGAGCTCTGCTCCCATCTGTCTTCCATTCACCTGCCTTTGTTCCCATCCCTTCTGGTGAAATAACTTAGGGGACCTGGAAAAATAGACTCAGACCTCCACTTAGGTTAATTAATTGGTAATTTATTTTACCTGCTGCAGGGGCTGCTGCTCTGAGAGACAGTCAGCACCCGGTTAGAGTGTGAGTTACCTTTTATAGGCTTTGTGTAAGCATATTACAGAAGTGAAACATGGCTGGTTAAGGGGGGTACAACTCAGGTAGTCATAGATACAGCAATGGAATAATAATTAATACAGTTTCAGTTGACAATGGATACATTTCATATCACAATGGTTGTGGTTATACAACAGTAATTAATCAAGTCTCAGTGAGTTTTCCACCATTGTTCATCTACTGAGAACTTGGGCTTTTTGTGAAA
>NW_003852497.1:1753486-1766029 GCF_000181295.1 Otolemur garnettii | reverse complement strand
CCCTGGGGGGAGGAGGGACTTGCCTTGTTCCTGGAGTCGACTCTGGGGGGAGAAGGGAGGAGGAGGGAAATGGGCTGGAGAGGGCGGGGGGAACAGGTGAGGGTGGTGGTGGGGGGAACAGGTGAGGGCTGGGGGACAGGAGTGGGCAGGGGAAAGAGGGCTGGGTTACAACACTTGCTTCCCTCCATCTTTCTGATTTCCTGTAAGCATCACCAGACCCAAGGAAGGAAGTCAGCACTCACATGCCTGTTAGATGCATTTGTCATTCATTCTATGGGAGGAAGAAGCAAGATGGAGAGGGACCAGGTCCGAAAGGCACACCACAGCGGGTAATGATGACGCTCTCACTCAGCCACCACTGTACAGGGAAACCAGGATTCTGCACCTTCTTGGCTCATGACAAGAAGGCCTTTGCACAAACACACCTGGTTTTATGGAGACCAAAACCATTTTTGGAGGTGATGGTGAATGGGAAGTGGCTGAAAGAAGGAGGTGGGGCATGTGCACAGGGCACCTGTTGCCCAGCTTCAGTGCAGGCAGAACTGCCCAGTTCCAGCACACAGCCGGCAATCCTGCAGGCAGACCTTCACCGTGGACCTCCCAGTGAGGTCCTGAAAAGGCCCCGGGGTACCCCTCAAGGGCGTCCTATGTCAGCCGTCTCTCTGCCCTAAGACCAGCCCTGAACCTTCCACGCTGGACTCTCCACAGTGTTTCTCAGGCTCTTTCCCATCTCTGTCAAGGAGGAAAAAAGGCAGAGAAGCTATTCTTGACTTCTAGTCCGTCAGGACACCCCTCTCAAGGAAGGGAGGACGGGAACGAGGCTGGGTGCTGCCGCCACTGGGTCAGCAAAGGTGATCCGTCCTTCCGCAGGGGGGAGAATGAGTCTCAGCGTGTCTTTGCTCTTTCCCTTCGTTGGGCCAGTAAACATTCTGGCTGTTTTGAAGTATTATTTCCCCCTTTAGGACAATGTACTTGGGCTCGGGTTCTTTTTGCTTTGTTTATCCAGTAATGGTTACATCAAGAGGGATGCACCTGTTCCACCAGCCCATTAGACTCGGAATTGCTTTTCTCCTGAGCAGAGGCATGCAGGAAAGCCAGCCTTGGCATTGGAAGCGCACTGCAGAAGAGCAAGCGGAGCAGGGGAGACCAAGATGCAACCTTGAGCCATAACACGGAGCGGCTGCAGCGGAGACGGGGAGGTGGCGTGGTGCCGGGAGCGAGGCTGGGGCTTAGAGAGAGAAGGAACGTGCCCAAGGTCACACTGCCAATTAGTTGTGAAGCTGGAGTTCTAATCACAGGAAGCAGGTCTGTGTGGCTCCAAGCCCACACTCTCCCCCAGCTCTTTATATCGGGGAGCAGCTCAGAGAAGACAGAGGCAGCAACAGAAGAGGGAAAACATTACAGCAAAGCTGGAGCAGTGGCTTTGTCCCACGTGCCTTTGTGCCACATCTCCGGGCGACAGAGGCCTACAGGGGCTGCTTACGGGGTAGATGGGAGGGGGTCAAGTCAGGGATGGGGGTGAAAGGGAAAAAGGATAAGGGATGCTTCCCTGTCTCAGACTTGGAGCTTCTCTCAGCAGTGAGTCCGCCGCCTGTCTCTTCCTCCAGGTGCAAACCCACATACCCTCTGATTCAGGGTGAAAAGAACAAGATCATACGTCGTCCTCCATCCAGGACACCCCACGGTGGGGAGCGGAGGGGGGCCCAGGCAGGCTTGTACCGCCTTTTGTTTGGAGTGTCAGAGTGGCAGGCTGACACGGAAGCCGCTCCTGGGCCCTGGTGACTTACTTTGTCATCTGCCGCCTCTCATGCAGGTGTGCGTGTTTTAGATGGAGGAGCCCAGGCATGGAAACCGCTCTCCCTGTGCCCATATATTATCAGGATTTTTTAACATGTCGCTTTCCAAGCAGGTAATGCATTTGCAGAGACAGTGATCTTTCATCGGGAGATTATGATGATTTGTGTTCTCTGTCTAAATTCCAGCATAAATTTCAGAGCCAGCAAGGCATCGGCTTGTGGCGAGAGCCGTGTTCCGAGATGTGGCAGGCTATCTCTGCAAACCCCGGGCTCCCAGCCATTCGTCCTGATTAGGGAAAGGCTTTGAAATTCTTCCTTCTGCCTCACTTTTTCTTTTTTTTTTTCAAACTGCTCTTCCAGCAGGTCACCTTTGCAGCTGGGTTCAGGCAGCCTCGAGGTGTGTTTACTGGGTTGTTCCCAAGCATAATGTTTAAGTAAATCAACTGCTAGAACTCCTGGCTCTGCTGAAATTAGCAGTGTGGGCTGGGTCAAGTCTCTTAACCCACTACGCTCTGTTTCTTCATTAGTAAGTGGAAATAGTGATCCCTGCATTGCAGAGCTAATGGGAGGCTTGATAAAGGGGCATAAGTGAGACTCCTCCTATGGTACCCAGAGCACTGCAGGTGAGACCTGTGCAGGCATCTGCAGCCTCCTCCCAGCAACACATGCATACCTCAGGCCTACACTGGGACCACGCCCTTGTTGACAGTCTCTTCAGCAAGCCCCTGTCCTCTCAAGGGTTACTCTGAAATCCCCAAAGTGTCTCTGAACAAGATGCATCTTAAGTCACTTGGCCATGTGTACTAGTTTGCCAGGGCTGTGACAGACAGGGTGGCTCACCCAATAAGAATGTATTGTCTGGAGGCTGGAGTCCAAGATCAAGGTGTAGGCAGGGCTGGGGTCTTCTGAGGCCTCTCGCTTTGGTTTGGAGAGGCCACCGGCTCCCCCGTGTCCTCACGTGGCCTTTCTTCCTCCTGTGTCCTGATCTCTTCTTATGAGGACCTCAGTCATGTTGGATGAGAACCCACCCTAATGACCTTGCTTTAACTTAATGACCAAGGTCTTCAGAGACCCTATCTCCAAATACAGTCACATTGTGGGGTACTAGGAGTTATGTATTTGGGGGCAAGGGTGGAGGGCACACAATTTAGCCCATAACACTATGACAATAAAAGCACAAATGCATGATGTATAATTTTAAGGACGTCTCCAAGTCAGACCAAGGAGTGATGGGGCTTCCCATCTCCAAGAATAACAATGCCTTCCTTCTGCCTTAGTAATGCTTTGTTTTCAGAGTCCCAGCAGGTCATGGATGCCACCCGTCCCTGGACAAATAGAAAAACTGAGGGGTGATAGCACAGGCGGGACTTACTCAAAGTTACATAGACAGTATCGAGTGACAGAACTAGGTCTGGAGCCAAGTTACATGGCTCCTGGCCTCCCAGCCATGTGAGGGAGGCCCTCCCAGTGACTCTGCCCTGGCACCTTCAGACATTGCTCTCCACGTCAGGAGAACAAGCTGGAGATGCCACATCAGACGTGTACCCTTCAGGCAGGTAATACTCGCTTCCTTGCTTACCAGCCATCCCCTCTGACTCCAACACAGTGGGTACCATCCACCAACTCGCTCATAGGGGACAACTGCTCTTACCCAGGGGCCTTCCCCAGTACTGGGTTGAACTGAACAGCTTCCATGTACCTTGCTTTGGGTTTTGTTCTGTGTAACAGGAAACCCTTCACCCCCAGGCTTTCTGATGTAGTGATGACAGCAAGCCACTGGGCACAAGAGTACAGGGAAGCCTCCTGGTGGCACTAACAGACATAAGATGCCCAGCTGGGAAAATTCAGAGCCAACAGTGGCCCTCTCGGCAAACCCATGGGGACAACGGTGACAATGAAGCAGTGCATAGTTTTACCCTGCCCACCCCTATAACTGACTTCGCGTTTCTAATCTGAAGATAGATCAGGCAGGAAGCCAGACAGACCGACTGACAGGTGGACAGAGCTCCACAGCAACAGGATTTGTCCCAAAATTCCCTGATGCCTTTTATTCACTTGAATGAATGGGTGTTTGGGGAGGGAAAGTGCCCATTCCTCCTGGGCTCCCCATCAGTCACACAGGGAGCAGCAGAGCGACTGTAGAAGCAGGCCCAGCTCAAGGCCACCTCCTCCACTGGCCAAGCCACTGACTGTCACACCCGGCTCCTCAGAGAGGTCATGCAGCTGCTGATAGGATGTTATCAAGCAGGGGCAGTAGAGCCAGATGGGCCAAGTCCAAATCACTGACTAGATATGTGACCGTGACCCCATTGCTTAGCTTCTCTCAGGGATCTCCACCCGAGTGAACACGGAGAGAAAAGGGACGACCTGGCATGGGTGCTGAGACCAGGCTACGAGTCAGCACTGGCAACGCGCTTGTTGCCTCTCCTGCCCTCACCCCTGCGTGGGTGGTCTCACTGTTAGAGATGGAGGTAGGTTGATAACAACTGGAATGTATGGATCTGTGTTCTCTGTAGCCACCAAGTCACCACCTGTCCCAGCCACTCTCAACATAGCAAAGGCCCAATCTCTCCATCTCTTCTCCTTCCTCCCTCTGCTGAGGCCTGGCAGAGTCTCCTAAGACAGTTACTCAAAGCCCCATAACTGCCCAGCAGCCAGAACTACAGGCACGAGGAAGCAGCCCTTCTAGCTGGAGCAAGACAGCCCGTGCCCTCTCCTGGGCTGGTTCTGGTCACTAACAGACACATCTCTTCCCCAGCCCTGCATTCCCGCCTCAGCCTCCCTTGCCCCAGGATGATGACGCAGGCCCTGGCCCTCTAAATGTGACTCTGTCTCCTTACTGCTCTCTCGGGACACATCAGCAAGGCGGGATGAGAGCCCAGGGTGGGCGAAGAGGTTGGAGAGAGGGAGCAGGCAAAGCTCTCCTGAGTGGGGAAGGGTCAGGACTTGCAGCAGCCAAGAAAAGATTTCCAACAGCCAGGACCCGGCGCCTGGGGAGAGGCAAGAGCTTCAGACTTGTTTGATGGTGGAATAAATGAATGTCCAGCCCCTAAATCACTCCCAGGATTTGCTCCCACTATAGTGAGTGTTCCCATTGCACTCACTATAGCTCTCTACCTCTGTGTCATGCCCAAATCAGATGAGTAGTCATGCATCCTAATTCTTTAATAAACTGTAAGTAACCTGAGGGCAAGGACCTAATTCTGGTGCTTTGAAGCTCCAGCAATTGAGAAATTGCTTGGGTAATTGTCTGCTAATTTAACTAAAGGTGGTTGTGCCACCTAGAGCCCAGCCCTTGAGTTCACACGAGGCTCCAGCTGCCTGGGGGCATTTAGTCCAGTTGAAAGTTATCCTTGAGGGAGCCGCTTGTATTTCCCAGGGGATAACCCAGGAGTCATGATGCTGCAGGAACCTCCTATTTCATTTGTTCATTTTTTGTGTAAAGTTTGAGTACTTACTCTTGAATGTACATCACTAAAAAGGTCTCCCTAGAAGTTTAACCACAAAGTACTGTGCGGGAAGCTGGGAGTGACTCTGGGTGGCTCCGTCGTCCCTACTTGTTGGATATAGAGAAACATGTTAGGAGCAATCCCAAACCAACTTTTCCTTTTTATTGGATCTTTCAAACCACAGCAAGTGAGCCCAGAGTGTAACACTTAGAAGCTCCTACCTGGCAAAAAAGTGGGCTCAGAGCATCCAGGTCTGGAAGGGACCTGAAAACCCGAATGAGGCTTTTTCCATCTTGCTACCACCTATGCCCTCTGGACTTTAAAAGAGAAAACAGGGGCAACTGATTTCTACCATCTTTTCCACATCAACACAAAGTTGAATGAAATTTCTAAGCAGCGACTGACAATTGACAAGCACAGTCACACAAACGTGAATAGCTCACAACTTAGCCAGAAGAGAAACAGAGAAGTCACTTCTTATCTAATGTCACAAGCACCCAATTGACAATAAAAGAACAACCCGTCTGTCCCCAACCCACCATTCTTCATTTAAACTGACAAGAGAGAAGTGGACTAAGATGACAGCAGGTGACTTCTGGGGGGTGGGGAGAGAGAGAGAATTGCTTTAAAACGGCACAGCACGAAATTAATTACCCAACCCACATCTTCCTTGTCCTCCACCTCCTCCTCCTCCTCTACTCCATCCACCACACCCTTCCAGAGGGACGTTCAGATCAGAATCTGCTTCAAGACAGGAACACACAGTAAACAGTATTATTAACCCATAGGCTGGTGATGAATCAGGGCAGGAGGGTGACCTCAGCAGGCTGCAGTAATCCTGCATGTCAGGATAAATTTATGAGGCCAATTTTATTGGCCTGCGTGACCCAGGCTCCAGGGAGACTTTGCAGTAACAAATCCAATCCACTTCATTTATGAGCTGAGTGCCGTGGCAGCCGTGGGGCTGAGCCAGGCCACCCTGGCCACCCTCTCCAAGAGGGTGCCTGCAAGCGTGGCCTCAGGGAAACAGTGTACCCGAGCTATCCTGTCACTCCTGAGAGCCGGCCACACTCCCTGAGGACTCCCGGGTTCTTAGGCAGTTCTGCCCCACTCAAGGCCCTTCCACTCTCTGGGCCCCAGTGTGCCCACTGAGGAGTAGGAAGGTGGAGGGACAGCCAGTGTTTCTCACGGGGGCGCTAGAGGCACTGAGGGGAGGAAAACCCTGCTCACTAGGTTTGGTGAGGACCTCTGGTCCCAACTACCATCTGTCAGTAGTTTCATCCAGTCATTGGATCAACCCAAAGGGCCCCTGCCCACATCCAAAAGCTGTCACCTGACAAATACTGATAGACAACATGAGGGCAGGTCTCACTCGGGCACAGACATCCCAAGTGGGTCCATGTCCGGGTCCTTCTCCCTCCACATCCTACCCAGGGAGCAGAAAAGCTGAAACTCCTGCTCTGGCAGCTAGAGGGACCTCAGGTCTGCAGGAGCGTCCCACTGAGAGACAGCAGGAGGCTGGCCACCCTTCAGGCAGAGGCCCTGTGCTTACCTGGCCTTCACCTGCTCTCTGCTGGCTCCGAGAGCCGGGCGGAAGGCGCTTAAGTCTATTTGACTGTCCCTGTCATCGTAAGGTTTACGGGTGGTTAATTTATTCTTTATAGCACAGTCATTGATGGCTGTTAAATCACAAATGAGAGCCAATAAAGGGTGAATTGCAGCTGAAATTACACTGTTTATATGACAGCAGAGTGCCGGCTAAAAGATTCATATGCTGCTGATGAAGTATGTTATAAATTTTAATTACCATAGTTTGTACAAATGACATGTTTGAAATGCTATTGAGTAATGTGACCCTGATAATGAAACTATAAAATAAATCATTAACTTTCTGAATGAGCTTTTTTATTTCAGTGCTGCATAGAGTAAACTTTTCAGTTTATTCCAGATCAGTCTTTTTATGTCCCCACCCTCTGCCTCTGGCCTAACCGCCTCCTGTCTGCACAGGCCTGGCCAGAGCCTGGCAGAAGAGCCTCTAGCAAGACTGGCCCCACCCAGACAGGGCTCAAGGCTGGGAGGGAGGGGGTCTGGATGGGCACCTTGAATAAGCCCCATGAAGTCTCCCACCTGTGGGAAGGAAGGACCCTGTTCTGTACCCTTCACGCTCCACAGATCCCACCCACTGGCAGCTGCGGGCTGAAGCTGAATCACCAGCACAGCCACCTGCAGCAAGGCCCCAGATGTATCAGCCTCTGGGTGGGGCCGGGGTGAGATACTGGAGAGGACACTGGGCCAATTTTACTGGCACACAGCCCAATTAAGAGTCCAGAAGAGAAAAGGCAAGCAGGCGTTTGGTGGCTTCTCCCATTCTTACAGCAGCCCTCTTCCCACGCCCTGATCCATCACTCTTACGAGTGATCCCTTCACAGCCCTCCCAAGGCCCAAGTCCCTGTAGTTAAACACATCTTGCCAAAAGAGCCTGAAGCTGCAGGAAAAAAGCTGGAAGGAGCAGCCCCACCAAAGCCATTCAGGGCAAGTCCCCAGTCCAGGGTTAGGCCCAAAGCTCCCCCCAGCGGGCCTGGCCCCCTTAGTCCTGCAGGGCAGGAAACACGTCACTGAGTTGGGCAAAACCACAGGTGGTAGGATGTTACACATCAAGAGAACTCCGTCCTCCTTTAGTCCTAAAACTCTCAATGTGGTGTACAGAGGACGAGGGGCAGAGAAAACACAGGAGAGACATATGTTAATAAATTCCAAAAGAAAGAAAGTTCTCCAAAGTCCCCGGGTGTTCCTTACACATTCCCAGCCCAGCCCTCTCTATCTGCACCCGAGGAGAGAGCGGCCCAGAGAGGCAGTGGCACACTGGGATTATCACCCTCCCAGCCAAGGCTAAGGGGAGAACAGAGCTATCCCTTTACTATGGTGATTAGCCCAGGCCAGCTTTGGACAGTCAGCATACCATGATAGACAGTATCAAGGCAGCCAGCCGCCTCCCTGCTACCAAGCGCACCCTCCTCTCTGCAGACAGGCGGCTGGTGGGGGCGGGAGGGACTGCTCACTCTTTTACTTCCCAAAGCACATGTGTTCTCTGGAGTGGGCTGTGGAAAAAGAAAGTCAAACTCAGAAGGGCGCAGTACAAAGTAGCCTCTCAAAATCTGTTCCTGGTGATACGCAAAGGACTCTGGGGCCTGGCGAGGTGGCTTGTTAAGAAGTGATGTCATGCAAAGATCTCCTGATGCTTCAGAGGCCTCCCTTCCACCTGGCAGCGACAGAGGAGAAGGGACAGTGACCACACACCCCTCTCTGCAGATGAGCAAACCAGCGAAGGGGTTTGTCTTAGAGTACATGATAGCTGGAGCAAGAAAAAGAGCCAAATGTATTCGTGATCAAGACAAGGGGGTGGAAATATCACTCAGTATTTGAGCAGGTTAAGGAATTATTGTTAACTTTCTTAAGGTCTGATAGCGGTATTGTAATTATTATTATTTTTTTTTTTTACATCTAGAGATGCCTACTGATGTGAAAACAGACGATACGATAGGCAGCCTGTGGTTTACTCCAAAATGGTTTGAGGGGAAGGGATGTGGGATGGCTGGATGCAGCAAGGTAGGCCTGAGATGCTGATGAGTATATGTGGGCTCATTCTGCATCCTTCTGCATGTGTTTGAAATTTTCTATAATAAAGAACATTAAATAAAATACCGAAATGCCCTAGCCCCCAAAGTCCATGCAATGTTCATTTTCCCAGGCATTCTAAGCAATGCCAGGCTAGAAAGATGGACCCTCCTTCTCCAGGAGAATGCTTCCTGGGAGGTGTGGGAGGGCCTGACCTTCTTCTTTCCCTTTGTCAGAGCAGAAGGGCTCAGTAAGGAGGAGCTGGGCCTCAGGATGCCACCGTCACACTGTATTGGACCAAGAAGCCCTATCTCGGAAGCTCCTGGCACAGGCACAGCCACAAGCAGACAGTCTGCCCAGGCTGTCATTGCCTTGAGCAGGTCCCTTCATTTCTTGGAACCCTGGTTTCCTCATTTGTAAGTCCAAGAGGATAGCTCTATCTGCCTGCTTCAAAGGACATGGGGGAGTAACTGAAATAACCAGGAACTCCTAGAGAGACAGTGGTGTCTCTGTACCTAAGTCTCATCTCTATCTTGGATTAGCTCTGCAGTTGAGAGAAGTCTCTTAAATTCCCCTGCCTCAGAGTCCTCTAGGACAGAAGTCAGGTGGTTGCAAGGACTTAATGTATGTCACTAAGAACAATACGATGCATTATACAAGTTATTATTATTGCCCTGTAATGGCATACTGATACAAAACGTCAATAGTATTAAAATAACCCTGGGTGTTCTATTAGAGGGGAATTTGTGAAGTTATTTATCCCAAGCTCCACTTCTCTGAGAATGGTGGAGTTGATGTGACCTACCTGGGGTCATATAATAAGGTAGTGATGGGGCTGAACCTAGAGTAGACTTCAAACCTGGCGTCTGCTCTATACCCCTGGCACATCCAGCCCACCAAGCAGGTGGTCATTACTTCTGCCTATTCCTTCTGTCCATTCATAAGACTGAGACTGACAGAGGGTCATATCTTCAATCCAGGGTATCTTGTTGGACAAGCAGGCCCCAGAGTCCCAAAGCCCCACTGCTTGCTGGGTTCAAAAGGAAGACAACCACATGGGCTGCAGGGGATGCAGCTGTTCCTTGTTCTTGATCTCTGGACTGCAGAGCATGGGAAATCCAGAACTCCAGCCGCGTCTTTCTCCTTCCCTGGTTTGTTCCCAGAGAGTGGGCAGCACCCCCCGAGCCTCCCCTTGGACTTCTCAGCCACCACAAAAACATTTTCAAGGCGATGGCACAAGCTGCCCTACTTACCCTTAAGAGAAAGGACCACATTATTGCGGTTATAAACCATTGATTAAGGTTTATAATAGCAATAATCCCCTCGAAATTCATTGTTACTGCAGTTAATGACCAGTTTATTAGAGCGTTAACCATCCTTGGCAATGGGCTGAGTCGTTTAATGTGGGTAACGACCAATTTCTCAAGGATTATTGCTTAAATAACAATTCTTTGGGAGATGTATGTGCCACCACAAGGTGCGGCTCCGGCTGGACGCTTCTCCTCAGAAATAATTGTTAATTATTTCTTTGGAGTTGCACCACCAGCACCACACCTAACAAACCCCAGACAACAAGCTTCTTGTGGTAATGCTGTAGAGAAACCAAGAACCAAGCACTGGGACCAGGGCCTAGAGCCAGTGGTGTACCCACCCAGAAGGGGCTCAGTGGTGTACCCATCTGGGAAGGGGCCAGTGGTGTACCCACCCAGGAGGGAGCCAGTGGTGCACCCACCCAGAAGGGGCTCAGTGCTGTACCCATCTGGGAGAGGGCTAGTGGTGTACCCATCTGGGAAGGGGCCAGTGGTGCACTCATCTGGGAAGGGGCCAGTGGTGTACCCACCCAGGAGGGAGACAGTGCAGGGTACTCACCCAGGAGGGGGCCAGTAGTGTGCCCATCCGGGAGGAGGCCAGTGCAGGATGCCCACTGGGATGTCCTCTGGTCTCCCAAGCAAAAGTGCCATCAGGAAACTGTATCCACTCCTTCACAGAGACTATGCCCTCTTCTTCACCTGGCTTCATTTCCAGAATTTTCTGCCTTCCCTAATCCCCCACATACCCCCTTCTCTAGATAGAAAAAGTCAGGCCAGCCAGGGAGCTAGGGAAAGGTCTGAAAAATTGTGACCAACCCAGGCCTCGATAAGGCTTAACATACTCAAAGCAAATGTTCACCCATACCTGACTGTCTAGGTCAGCGGTTCTCAACCTGTGGGTGGCGACCCGTTTGTAACAATGAAAATACATTGAGGCATTAAGAAGGTTGAGAACCACTGATCTAGGTCCTTGAAGACCCGGTAGGATGCTGCTGCAGGTGAACAGGGGTACACACCAGTTTGCATGGTGCTGAAGCACTGGGCTACTTTGGGGTTTGCTTCAGCCAACAATTAAACAACGATGTCAGCTTATAAGCTTCATTGCTTGCCTTAGGCTCTGAGAAATTACAGTGTCGTTAAATATAATGGTGAGCCCAGGGGACCTTATAACCATCCAGGCCACACTCCTGGTTGAACAGGTGAGGACGAAGGGTCAGGAAGGCTAGGAGTCCTTGTCACAGGTCACACAGCCGCTTAGAGAAGGGCTAGAATTAGATCTTGGAATCCATCTGTCCTTCACCGACCTCAAAACCTCCCTTTTGGATGGACCCTAATGGAGAACTTTGTCTCAAGAAACAGCAAAAGGACCACAGCCCACCGGGGAGAGAAGGCAGAGACATGGCTCCCTGAGTCCACGAGCACTGAAGGGAGTCTCAGAAGAAGGAGGAGACAAGCTTCTCCCCCTGTCTCCGCCCGCCCCGCTTTCTCTTGACGTCTCACTCAATCCAAGAACTTCATCGCATGATCTATTTCCCATCACTTTACATTAGCACTGGCGTTTCTATGACTGTTTTTTTGACATGATCTAAAAGCTACTGATATGCTTACACTCTAATTATATTCTCTAAAATAAATACTAACAGGGTGTGAACCTAATATAATAAGATTGCAAATTGCTGTCACGGTGGCAGGGTAGGCTAGAGAGAAATCTGCTGATTCACTCAACACGCACATGTCTGGGGCTTGTTGCTATGCGTCAAGCACTGCAGGCCACTTCCTTTTCCCTCATCATCTCCAAAAATTAATTTCGCACAAGAACAGGAAGTAAGTCGTCAAAGCCTCCATGAATCTATGTATCTTTCAACTTCCATGTCTTGAATTCACAGCAAGAATCATCAGGCATAAATAACAACAAAGGACAAAACAAATCTCTCTCTCGGTCAGTGAAGTGAAGCCCAGTAAGTCAATGTTACTCTCATGGTTTGGACACACAAACCCACATTTGTCTCGGAGGCCAGATGAACCTACAGGGGCTTTAGGGGGCCTCTAGAGCTCCCTAATATCAGAGGCACAGGCTCTAGTTAAGACAAGAAGTCCTGCCTTGTCTAGGGTGACCAGACGTCCCGATTTTGGCAGGACAGTCCCGCTTTTCAACAATTTGTCCCGCGTCCTTTGACGTTTTAAAAAAGTCCTGATTTTTGGAAAGAATGCATGAACAGGCTGGAGAACAAGAAGGGAATATACGGTTTTCTGCCGCATATGGCTATTTCACCAGAATATGAGTTTTATATTATTTTTGTTAATTTTATAATGTTAAACTGTAATAAATAATTGCTGAGAAGTGATTATGGAGAACTGCTTATCAAAGTTTGC
>NW_003852497.1:1738156-1753434 GCF_000181295.1 Otolemur garnettii | reverse complement strand
GTTGTCCCGCCTTACAGATATTAAAATCTGGTCACCCTAGCCTTGTCACTCCTGCTCATCTCCCTGAGATTCCTGCCAAGACTCTGACCTCAAGGTGGTGAAACTGGGCCTTATTTTCCCCAAGGTATAAAGTTTATGAATCCAAATGTCGATCACCAAAGTGAATTCTTGATTGTGGGAATTAGATAAATATTCTCGCAAGTCACAATAGTTATATATCTTCCACCCAATTTCACGTTTGTAGGATATTATGAAATTCTTCTTTGCACTCGTGCATGATAATATTATCAATTACAAATCCCACGTAAGCTGCACACAGACTCGTGTCAATCAAATAAGTTAACACATGTAAAGTGGTCAAGAGCCCCTGGCATACAGTAAGGGCTCAACGAACAGGAACAGTTATTACTCCTGGCTATTATGCAAAGCCTGGTGCCAAGGGTGATAAAAATTAGTTTATAATTTTCTACATATAATCATAAAAAAATACAATAAAGCTAGCAACTGAAGTGAAACCAACATAACGTGAGATGTTCAGTAACTTTCTCAATGGTAAACATTTACCGTATGCGTACATTGGTTTCATGTATATACACATACATGAATATATCACACACGCATATATACGGGGCGACTAACATGGCTCATCAGTCACTGCCATCCTTCCCTTCAATGGTGGCCGAGTATCAAGAATAGGTCTTTAGTCTGTGAGCAAGAATCACATTTCTCCATCAAGACTCTGAAAAGCAACCTCGGATTCTTTTCACTCCTCTCCTCCAAGCTCAGTTCCTGTCAACATTTGTTGAGCATTTCCACCACCCCAGAAAACGTGCTAAATGCCAGAGATGCAAAAAAATAGAGTGGCTTCCCTACCGCATGTCAGGGAAGATGGCACAGGAGGAGCTGAAGGGAAGACAGGTGAGAAGCTCTCCAGCCCCTAGATCAGTGAGTTGTCCCTGGTGTGCTGTGAGAGGATCCTGGGGGTGCCTCCATTTTTTTTTTAACATCATTAATTAAATTATTTTCACAAGAAGTTCAAAGCACACGTATATCCCTTTTTGACTCTTTCGTTAATCACCATAATTTAAGTGCGCTTGGGAAGTTTACAAGTTTGAGTGTGTAGTGAAATAAAAAAGATTGAAAAACACTGCTCTAGATTGTACATGAAGGCTGGGGGGAGGGGGAGGGGGAAGTGGAGGTTCGACTGTACAGCAGAGGGGCAATTATTTCTGCCTAGCGAGAGGGGACGTTTCACCAAGGAGGTGACATTTGAACCACACCTAGAGCTCATTTACCAATATGTAGACTAGAGATTTATTGAAGAAACTCACAAAGCAGAAACAGGGAGGAGTGGGAGAGAGAGGAAGAAACAGAAGGAGGGAGGGATGAAAGGTACTTCGGTGTTGCTGAACTTACTCAAAAATTAATTAGAAGGCTCGGCACCTGCCACATGCACCGAGGCTGGCGGGTTTGAACCCAGCCCGGGCCAGCTAAACAACAATGACAACTGCAACAGCAACAACAAAAAGAAGTTGGGTGTTGTGGCAGACGCCTGTAGTCCCAGCTACTCGGGAGGCTGAGGCAAGAGAATCGGTTAAGCCCAAGAGGTTGAGGTTGCTGTGAGCTGTGATGCCACAGCACTCTACCAAGGGCGACACAATGAGATTCTGTCTCAAAAAAACAATAATAATAATTAGAAAATTGGGGGGGGTGCATAAATTGCCGCATGCATATGTTCAATATCATTTAAAAGAAAACTTTTTTAAAGCTTTAAGAACCTATTTAAAAATGGGGGTTAAGGGTGGTACCTGTGGCTCAAAGGAGTAGGGCACTGGCTCCATATGCTGGAGGTGGCAGGTTCAAACACAGCCCTGGCCAAAAAAAAAATAGAGCTTAATACTTGGGACCTAGAAAGGGATGAATGCAGCCCCCATTCGCTCTCAGGCCAACCTCAGAGAAAGCACACAGATGAACAGAGTATGAGGGCCTAAAAAGCACAGAGAACTTGTCGGGCCAGCTTCCTCCTCTGAGGCTGGCCTCCAACCACCCACATGATTTCTCGCCCTTCACTTTACTCCCAGGAGGTGCTTTTCAATATTTAGAGAAGGATTTGCACCTTACAGATGCAAAAAATTGCGGACAGTCCAGAAACTAGACTCAGGTGACCCTCTGGCTTACAACTGGTGGAGAACCACACTTTCTTATTTCGGGCCACTTTCTTTTTCTGGCTCCTGAAATCCTGCAAAGATGCTATGGAGCCTTGTCACCTGGCATCTCAGACAGTGACTTGTCACTGAGCAGAATGATTTTTCT
The DNA here is from genome assembly GCF_000181295.1 of Otolemur garnettii. NCBI lineage: Eukaryota > Metazoa > Chordata > Mammalia > Primates > Galagidae > Otolemur > Otolemur garnettii. Next base: position 1,751,121 of record NW_003852497.1, on the reverse strand, counting down.
TCCCTTAATAGAGGATTTTCTTTGGGGAGGGGAAGAATGGTAAAAGGGACTTTCTTTGGTTTTTAGGGGGACTATTTCAACAGAGCTGGTTTCGTTTTACCATTTAGCTTCTTTTTCTTTCTAAGTTTTTGTTATCATTCTATGTCTTCCTTGTGTTTCTAGCCTGCCTGGATCACAGAGTCAGTCCACAGCCAACCATGTGCCCAGCCCACCCTTCCTCCTGCCCGTCCCTGAGCCAAGCATGGGAATAATGTGGTGAGTCACCTGCCCTGGGCGGGTTGCGGGGTCTCCTGCACTGGGGTGCGTTCTGCATGGTGGGTATCAGGCACTCACACGTCCTCAGCACCGTTCAGCTAGGAGTACTTTGGTTAAAGTCGTGGGGGTGAAAGGTCAGAACAGAATCCCCGTCCAGTGGGTTTGACAGGTGCATCGCAGGCAGCAGAACTGAAAGCCCCAATTCCACTCCGTAATTAAAAACATTTTTCATTCCAAACCTATAAAAAGCAGATGTGCCGCATCCCCCAATCACAGATCCTCGCTCTATATTGGGCGCTGCGGCTCCAATTCTTCTTTCCCAGGGCTGGAAAATATAAGGCCATCAAAGCACAGCGTACACAGTGCCTCTTCCCCGCCTCCTCCTCGGCCCTCCATGTCCTCTTTTGCAGAGAAATATTCATTTGCATCCTCACAGAGGTTAGACGTTTTAACTTGCTCCTGACACCGCCATGCTGAAAAGCTGTGGGGCAGTAGCCCACCTTCCAGGACAGACAGGAGGCAGCTCTTACATTTTATTATTCTAAAATGCCTTTTAACCTGGATTATTTTTTAAGAAAAAGCAGCTCCGACAGAAGTCTTGGCTCAATCAGCCACACTGAGGCTGTGAATTAATTCAGGCCCGCTTCAGCTCACGTATTTAGAAGCAAATTCTTTGGAAGAGAACAAGAGAGCCATTTGCCAAGAGGTGGTCAAATACATGAAATAAATACTTGCCTATAGTGTTTTTCCACCTTGAATGACTTTCTTTTGCTTCTGAAATGCCTGGAGGGAAGACACCAGGTTTGATCACCTACAAAGGAAGTCGCAGTCAAATTCAGAGCAGGTTGCCAATGTTTACCTCTAAATTGGCCCCCAGTCACTCTCCACGGACCAAGAGGATGCTTATATCCATTTGTCTTTGTTTATGTTTCCTTAAAAGTCTTCAAGCCATTTTTGTTTAGGGCCCTCTCTGCTTAATTGCCAATGACAGTCTAAAATACTCAAGGACTAGACTGCCAAGCCTTGGTTTGTAACTATGTCTCCGTGAGGCCCAGTTAATGCCCTTGAACCTCAGGAAGGTTGTTGATAGGTGGGTGTGAGGTTTTCCACCTGCTGGGCCTATTGCCACAGTTTAGGGGCTTTCTCTCTCCGTGGACTTTCCAACTTCCAACCAAATAGTGTCGTCAAACATTAAAAAAAATAATAATAAAATAAAAATGGAAAAAAGAAAACCCTTTGTTCTTATGAGCGATATCAAATATAATCAGTAAACTTGAAGGGAAAGGGAGCCCAAGGCACCTACAAGACACTTTTAAGATTTAATTGCTCCACAGAATTTTAAGCAAGTAGTAGAAAGAAACTAAATTGCATGAAACCAAATATTTTGCTCTAGGCGTCTAATTCATCTCACTTGCTGGCTCCCAGGGGCTGGTGCCAGCCCCGTGGAGCTCAGGACTTGCTGGCGTAGACAGGGACTGCGCTTCCTGCAAGCTGAAGAACCTCCCTGTCTCTTTGAAATGGGACAGTCGATCCAGGTCTCCCACACAGGGAAAACGTCTGGGTTCAAGGACATACTGCCGGAATGAGCTGAAAGATCTATTTCACTAAATGTGATCTTCACTAAATGTGATTCACTAAATTGTGCTGGGCACAATTTCTTATGTATTTCTCAAAAACAAAAGATCTAGAGGGTTTTCTGGAAAAGGAAAAAGCCCTGGGGAGAGAAAGTTGGTACCCAAATGTGAGCTGCATCCAGGCCTGGGCAGGGGGCACCACCAAGAACAGTATCAGTTGCTCCAGGCAGATGCAGACCAGAGTCCTGGCCCTGCAGAGCCTGGGAGCGTCAGGATATTTCTCTGGTTTCTTGCAGGCTGAGGGAGCCTGTTAATGAGGCGTGTCTGCTTCCTCCTGCTAGGCCACTTGGGAAAGAAGGAATCCCTCAATTCCCTGGGAAAATCCTGCCACAAACGCACCACAGACGCTGCACACACACAGAGGCAAGGCACAGGCCGGAGCCCCTCCTGTCCTACCCCAGTGCAAAGAACTCTTTGTCTATTCTGACCACAGATACTACATCCAAAAACAAGCAGGCAAAAAAAAATTTTTTTAACAAGAGTGCCCTTCACTGTGTGTGGGGAAAGCTGCCACAGGGGCCGTGCTCGTTACTGATTATCGCTGCAGAGGGGGTTCAGATGAGAGGATTAGGGTGATGGGAGATGAGGGAAAGGGTCTGAGCAGGATGCCTGCACCCCTGAGAACTGCGGGCAGCTGAGTTTGGTAGAAGCCCAGGCTCCTCCTCTTCCTCTTCCTCCTCCTCTTCTTCCTCCTCCTCTTCTTCTTTTTATTTTTGAGACACAGTCACTGTAGCCCAGGCTAAAGTGAGATGGCATCATAGCTCACAGGAACTCTAAACTCCTGGGCTCAAGTGATCCTCTTGCCTCAGCCTCCTGAGTAGCTGGAACTACAGGTGCCTGCCACACCCGGCTAGTTATTTCTACTTTCTATAAAGATGGTATCTCACTCTCACTCACCCTCTTGCCTGGACCTCCCAGAGTGCTGGGATTGCAGGTGTGAGCTGCCATACCTGACCTAGGCTCTTCTTATCTTTACCTTCTAACCTTGGGAAGGCTACTTAGTTTCCCTAAACTTCAGTTTCTTTATCTGTAAACACAAACCGTCATGGTTCTGGCTCAGTAGAGTTAGTGTGACAATTAGTGAAAGAACCTGTGAAAAGTAGATGAGGCTGTTCCTGGCACATAATGGGTGCTCGATAAATAGTACATATTCCTTTAATAATAATACTCAATAATTATGAACTAGAATGCAGGAGCATGTGGAGAGAGGCCGTGTCTGAGTCTGAGTTCAGTGATCTTGACAGCACTAAAGCAAAGTGAGGGTTTGGGCCAGCCAAGAGGACCCTTCCATCGCCCACACACTCTTCCCAAACGGGCTTTTGCCTGTGTCCAAACATGGTCTTAGTGTCTTTCCAGAGGCTCGATTCAAGAGAACATTATAGTAATAATATAGTTCCTATAGTGCACCAGTTCTTATAAAGAAGGAAAATGCCCTGCAGGACTGAACCTAGACTGTCTCAGAACGTTACCGCCCCGGGTGCTCAGAGATTCTACTGTGAAAATGAGCACGTGAATTTCTGACCAATGCCACAAATATTCTGCACACTCATAAAGTCAACACCATGGCCTCTGGAGGCTGGCTGTCCTCAGATGGGCCAGGCTCTGTCCCCAGCCACCTGTGTGGCCCAGGGTGGAAGCGTGGGTGTGCTGTGGAGTCTGTAGAGGGGTGATCAGAGTGCTTTGCACTCCGTAGGTGCTCAAGAACATGATTGTTTTGCTATTGTTGTTTTCACTATTACTGCTGTCCCCCTTCAAGAGTACCAAAATGTGGCTGGATGTGGCGGCTCATGCCTGTGATCCCAGCACTTTGGGAGGCCAAGGAGGGAGGATCACTTGAAGCCTGAGCTACATAGTGAGACTCTGTCTCTACAAAAGAAATTTAAAACTTAGCCAGTCACACTGGCCAGCAACTGTAGTCACCACTACTCAGGAGGCTGGGCCAGGAGGATTGTTTGAGCCCAGGAGTCTGACGCTACAGTGAGCTATGACTGCACCACTGCACTCCACCCTAAGCGACAGAGCAAGACCCGGCCTTTATAAAGCAAAACAAAAAAAGAACCGAATTTTCAGCTATGGAGAAAGGAACAAATAAGAAAACCCCAAAGGGGACCCATGGAGCCAGGTGTCCCCCCTTCTTCCTTGTCTTCGGATTTAGTCTGACAAATTTGGCATCACTGTAGAGAGTTGTACTTAAAAGCGTAGCCCATGTTCAACTCAGTGGTGACTTGTGATGGTGTGAGAACCAGGTGGGCTTGGAGAGGGCCTGTAGTTTTTATGAACCCAGTGAGCACCCCCCCCCCACACACACACACACACATATCCCAATCTAGTGTAAGCATAGCTGGGGCAGGACTTCCATAAAGGTTTCATTTAGAGATAATCCACCCCCACCCTAACTCTCCCTACACTCAGGGTCCCAGTGCCAAAGAGCTGTGAGTGATGACATGAGCTCTGGCCTGTCAGGGGCGCACTCCCCAGCACTGCCTACCAGACCCCTAGCATTGAGCCGGGTTGCAGCTTCTCCATGGAGGCCCTCCAGCAGTAGGTTGGCCCTCCTCTGTAGAGCCAGAGGCCCCAGCTCTCAGGGGCTGCACCGCTGTGCTAGCGACAACAGAGGGTAGAGCATCCCAAGTCCAAATTCCATCCCTGTTCTGGAATTTGTGCACAGATAGACCACAGGATCAGTCCTAGAAAGCCCCTCTCTCTCCTACAGCCAGTACTTTGTGATAATAACACTAATGGATTCTAGTGGATTTTTAACTGCATTTTTTAATTATCCAGTGCTCACTTGGATCGTGCCTGCATTTCTCGTGCATCTGGGAAGTGTAGCTGTGCTTGGCTAATTTAACATGGATCATTAAATGGTGCCCACAGGACCACCCATTAGGCTGCCATCAGCAGCTCCCATCAGCCCCCGCCCTGCCACTGGCTCTGCGTGGGCTACTCTCCTGCAACCTGCCCCGGGTGCCACCAGCCATTTTCCAGATCAGTGACTTTGGTCATGTCACATTACTGGTCCTTTCAGCTCTTGGTTTCACTGAGTCTTGACCCTCCAGGGTAGCTGGAAAGACAAAAGAGATCTGTTTGTCTCTTGCCACAGCATTGGCAAGCCTTTCCAACCCCGGGACCCAGCCCTGGATTTCCAGGTGAGGGGATGAACAGCTCCAGAGACAGCCCGGAGGTGGGAGGGCCAGACAGGGGCGTGGGACTGTCACGTCTCCTCTCTTTGAGGGTGAGAGAGTGGGAACTCCAGGCTGTGTTGTTATCTCAGCTGCAGGGAGGAACAGAGGCGGGCCCGGCAGCACCTGGACGCGCCGGCCTGAACACTGCTGAGCAGCCAGCCTGGGTCACCGGGGACCTGCCCCTCTTCCCACCTACATGTTATCCCAGCCATAAATCCAAGTGACAAGCTTGAACTTTCCTCAATTGACATGTTTACAAGGGAAGTCCACATTTGACAGGAAAATTAAGCCTATCAATCACTTAACGAGCTCGTCAATGAATGGCCCTCTGATCTCCTCTGGTAGCCAGCTTTATTGATTAGGGAGGGGGCAGCCCCAGCCCTTTTCTCCCTACCCCACCTCCTCTCCAGCCCCTCCCTCTGCCAGATGTTGCTGCCCTCTGGCCTCCCGCCACCGCCCCGGGGCCCCTTTTCCCCCTGAAGCTCCGCCGGAGGGGTCTGGTTCAGGGTTTATCGGGAGGTCAGACCCCCTCCTGGCTCTGTTCTCTGACAGAACAAAGGGAACAGATGCAGACTCCGGCCTCCACGCACCCACCCGGCATATGGAAGCTATCTCCTCCATCCCATAATTACCCAGGAGCTTGCTTGTTCAATGGCTTTGGTTTTTATTGCACAGAAACCAACCTATTCCCCGACATAAAACACTTTAACGGTGTCTCCTCCGGGGTTTCTGGGAGAGGCCCTGTCAGGTATAAAATGTGCAGAACCCCTCTGACAGCCCGCAGGGGCGAGGACTTCCACAATTAAGAAGGGGGATGAGGCAGGGGGAGGCAGGATTGCAGGCAGGCAAACGGAGCCAGGGTCCTGTCACATTCGGAGGGTCTGTACCACTCATGCAGAACTTTCTGGACTGTTAAGGAGGGCAAAAGGAAGAACCAGAACTGGCTAAAAACACAACCAATCTCCACATGAAGGGAGGTGGGGCCTGAAGCCCAGGTAGACACCAAACGTTCATTGAGTAACTATCTTGAGTAAGAACACATGATGGGTAGAGATTACGAAAAGCCTCGGCACTGAGTGTGGACCAAACCGTATAAATAACACAGCTCTGCTCTGAACGGTATCTCCAGGATGTCAGATCCCACAAGCTCACCAAAGAGCCGAAACCCGGAGGTCTGACTTGGACAACCCAGTAAGGGAGGAGATGAGCGGTTGGCTGGAAATGGACGGGTCTTAAACCCCTAAGCTCACACCTCAAAAGCGAGATAAGGAAGACCCTCCCCAGTTTCTCCTGGGAAGTGTGCGCTGAGTCCTGAGTGATCTGTAAGGGCATAGTCACTTCCTGGGGCTGTCATAACAAGTGACCACCAGCTGGAGCCTCAGATGTCACAGTTCTGGAAGCTGAAAGTCTGAAACCCACATGTTGGCAGGCCCCTTTTCCTCTGACGGCTCCGGGGAAGGATCCTTCCTGCTTCTTCCAGCTTCTGACAAGTCTTACTGTTCCCAGGCTTGTCACCGGCCACCCCATCCTGCCCCCACCTTTCGACAGCCCCCCTTTTCATGCATCTGTGTGTCTTTTCCTCTTTCTTATAAGAGCAACAGTGCTCAGACTTAGGGCCAACCCTGTCTGATCTCACCTCAACTAATTACATCACCAAGCTCCTATCTCCAAATAAGTTCATTTTCTGAGATTCTGGCCAGACAGACATTTTCAGAGGAACACTATTCAACCCAGTACAGAGGCAGAACAACAGAACCAGGTCAAGGTGAAGCAGCACCTGTCAGCCTCTCCGTGTGAGCCGGAGAAATGCCCAAGCACAGAGCCGTCCAGAGTGGGAGGAGAGGCAGGCATGGGGCCCACACTGAGGAACACGGGAGAAAAACCATACGAAGACAAACTGCAAATACTAAAAAATATGAAGATGGCCATTTAAGTGTTTAAAATGTACTCCGGGTAATTCCAAACTAATTTTAGAACGATTTTCAGACCATAAAGGCTCTGGTCTAAATCAGCGACTCCCAGGCAGGCCTGGGCTCTCGGGCAGCAGCACAGCCCCCGGAGGGAGGCTCGGGGTTTAATAGTCTCCTGCTAACCTGGCAGATGAGGACCGACTCTTCCCACGGAGTGGAATCGGAGGGGCCCTTGTCAATTGCTCCAGATACCTGCTCTGCTTTCTGACTGATTCACTCTACTTTTCCGCCTTTTTCTGGGGCTTTTTCTCAGACAGAGGCTCCGTCTTAAGAGAACCACAAGAAAACGCAAAAACCACAAGGCTCATACCATGACACATCCAATCTTGCTGGCCAAAGTCTACATCTCTCGGCCTCTACTTTTCAATCTCCTTCTAGCCCAGAGAGCAAAGGGCAGTGTGAAGCCTGTTCTAAATCCCACGTGGCTGGAGCTCTGGAGCCCTCTGTCATGCCAGCATCAAGTGCTTAGAACATGGTACGGTGTGAAAGTCCTGGGCTTCCTGGTTTCATCGCCACATCTCAAGAGACAGGCTCTGCAGTGCTAAGGAATTGAGAAGTCAGGGCAAATGCCACAGCCTGAGAGCACACGTGCCCTTAGCCTGAATAGGGAGACCTTTATCGTTCGGTAAGTTTCCAGGTGAGAAAAAGAATTCCAGAGGTCAACAGTTTTGGTGTCAGACCCACTGTTTTCCAGCTTGGCCCCACTGCTTACTGGCTCTGCAAACTTGGGCTTCTATTTCATTTCTCGGCATCCTCATGAAGAAAGTTAAAGTCACAGCAAATAATGTATATAAAGCCCCGGCCAGACCAGGCCTCCATGTGCAGAATTCCCTTCTTCCTCTGTGGCTGTCAGATGATGCATTGCACAGATATACATCGTCTCTGTGCTCCCGTGGGATGGGGAAAGTGGCAGAACCAAAGGCCACCTAAGGGACAGCTGGCCAATGCATACCTGCCCCTCCCCTGGGGCAGCAACAGGTTTCCTGGGACTGTTAGCCATAAACTAGGTGGCTGTGACTTGGACTCTTCCAGGGTTTGCCATGTAAGTGAGCTTTGCAGGGTATCATTTCCTAAACACACAAGCAGATATTGTATCTTCTGCCTTGGACTTAAATTGGGGGGGGTGGGTATGTGAGGATGGTCACTAAGAGAAGAGAGTTCAAATCTGGTCATCTGTTGGCTCTGCTCAGAAATGTTCTCTGGTACCTCCCCCATCCCCACCTCTCTGAGCTCAAGGGGGGGAGGGCCAGGAGGGCATCTGTTCTGCAGAGGTGCACTGCCACCCTGAGTGAGGCCCAGTCCTGTTCTTCCTGGCAGCCCTGTCACCTTCCCCTGAAAGTCTGGCATGGCTTCCTTCCCCATCTCTGGAGTCTGATTTATTCCCATACTTCACCACCCTATACTTTCTTTACACCTGTGGTCCCCAACCCCTGCAGATGGGTACTGGTCTGTGCCCTCTTAGGAACTGGACTGCACAGCAGAAATTATGTAGAAAAGCTTCATCTAGGAGTGGCGCCTGTGACTCAAGGAGTAGGGCACCGGCCCCACGTACCAGAGGTAGCAGGTTCAAACCTGGCCCTGTCCAAAAACTGAAAACAGAAAGAAAGAAAAGCTTCATCTGTATTTACAGCCATTCCCCATCACTCACATCACTGCCTGAGCTCCACCTCCTGCCATATGTAGGAGCCTGAACCCTCCTGCAAACTGCCTGTGGGAGGGATCTAGGTTGCACACTTCCTATGAGAATCTGATGTCCCCCCAATTCGTGGAAAATCTGCCTTTCATGAAACGAGTCCCTGGTACCAAAAAGGTTGGGGACCGCTGCCTTCCACTACACCTGTGCTTCCAATAGGACAGATCTCCCTTAAGTACATCTTTGCTTACGGCACAAGAGGCTCAAAAAATACTCAGTAATGACCCATTGCCTACACAATAAATCTGAGCTCCTCAGGGAACACTGTCCCCAGATGACCTGTCCAGCTCTGCCTGCTGTCCCTCCCCCAAACACAGCACGTCACTCACATCACCTTTCTTTCCCCATCTTTCTGCTCTTGCTGCTTCCTTACCTGCTGCGCCCTTTCCCACACTGCCCCATGTTCACAGCCTCCTTGTCCCCAAAGCTTCCCATACGCCAGACAGGAGAGACAGCCTTTCTTCCGAACTCCACAGGCTCATTTATTCTTCTGTGGTGGCAAGTCACTAGCACTGTTAGTGACTTGTCTGTAATAAGTAGACAAGTCCTTTTCTGTTCTACAGGTCTACAGGCTCCTGAAAGGTAGGGACCAAGTCAGGTTCCTTTTGTTTCCCCCTCAGTACCCAGAACTTTATATGTAACAGCAGCTCAATAACATTGGGTCATTTGGGGGGAAATAAAAATGAATGCAGACTAAGATGAGGGAGTATGAGGCTGAGGCTAAGCAAGCCCAAGCAGAAAAATCTTGGGACCCCCAGCTGGCCAGAGAGAGGTGAAATGTTTATGAGTTCATGCATAAGGCAGAACCCCAGAGGGTGGCCAGGAATCTCAGTCCTTCAAGATCTAAAGGGCTTAGCAAGACAAAGAAAGGGACCACAGAGTCTCAGAGCACACAGGAGGATGCAGAGCGCCCCAGAAGGTGGCTGAGGTGAGAGGAATCCTGCCCAGGCCCAGGTGGGGCCTGGACTCACCTATGAGAGTCAAACCCAGACACAGAAATCCATGCTGGGAGAGCAAGTCAGTGATAAACCAGCATTTGATTGTTCGTGGACATTTGGAGAGGAGTCTTCCAAAAAGAGGAAACAGCAGTGTGGTCTCCCCTCCCCAATGCTGGCCACAGGTGAAAGCCCCCCGCCTTTACCCAAACCACCTTCTCTGTCCTCAGATCTCTTTGTGTTTCTAGCAACTGGGCCATTGTCTGGTCCTGTTGCAAAAAGTCCATAATGCAGGTGCTGGACTGGGTGTGTGGAATTCCACCAGCGCCATCACACGTAAACTCGGACCACAGCTCCGGGAAGAGCAGGAGGCTGCCCCGCAGCTCCCGAGCCTCAGACCCAGGCCCTGTTCTTGGGGAGACCATCTTTCTCGCGTTCTTTTCTCTTCCTTTTGAACCCCTCTTTTTTTCTCCCCACCCTTTTCCCCCCTTTCACCAAACAGATGTAACTATTTATTCCTTATGTCCTAGTTTTCCTGTAATTTCATAAAGTGCAAATTTGCTGTCCTGCTCCCAAATGCCGAGTCGGTGGTTTGTCATAACAGTCATCAGTAACTGTCGCTTTCTGCCGCGGGCTTAATTAACCCACTCTCTCATTAGCATGTCCGTGCACTTGTAAGGAATGAAAGCCTGATTATTTTCTACAACAGTCGCAGCCAATTACTGCATCCAAATGGAACCACATTAATCAAATCTTTAGTACGGTGGCAAATTCAGAGATATCAGATTGCAAAAGACTGCAAAACTAATATGTCACTGTCAGCGGGGCTGCGCGGGCATTTAGCGAATTGCATTAAATAGATGGCTTCGCTGAAGCTGCATGAATTTAATATGTGATGGGATCTGGAAGCTATTAGTGTGACATGGCAAAGTAGTGGGAGCTTTGGCAGCTCTGGACTTTATCCATGAACTCAGGAAACTAATATGAAAACTTCTGTGTATGAGCGCGCACCGCGCGCCCCGGAGCTTGGTGCACGCATGCGCTTCCTGGGATGCGTGTAACAATAAGAAGTCCGTGGGTTACAGAACAGCAACCACTGTCTTATTTCCCTGCACTCAAATTAAAACAGAAAAAATGTACCAGAGGACTAAGAGGACAGAAAGCACAGCCTTGAGAAAAGACTTTCAAAATCACTTGCCAAGGAGACCCGCTGGAGTTGAGACCACTGGCTGCTGAGTTCCCAGGACCAGAGTGCGAACTAGAAGCTGGGACTCCTGCTTTGGCCTCCATGGGTGCTGGTCACAGGGCTGTGGAACGCTGGGCTGCCAGGCCTTGGGCTGTCTCTGTGTAAGACTGAAGAGAGGTCTTTAGTATACAGTAGTTAGCTATCTTGGAATGTAGGATATAGTCAGTAGTACACAGTATATAGCTGATGACCAAAGGCAGCAGGAACTTTCTGAAGTGTCAGCCAATGTGGATCCATCATGTCTCAACACCCATCAGCTTAGTCCCTCCCCAGGCTTTCCAGCCTCTGAGCTAATTGCAGACTGTCCTCATTCCAGTGCAATGACACACCAGTGCTGAGGATCCCTTATGGCAGAGTTCAGGACACTCCAAGAGAGAAAAGATACCTTCTCCCCAGTAAAACTAAAAATAATAGACTGAGGCTATCCTTCCGGAAGTCCTCACCCTATAAACACACAACATAATAAGGGGATCTCTCCCTGAGACCGCTGAACTTAAAGGAGCGAAATCAGAAAAGTGTCTCTCCTAGAAGAAATAAAGTAGCTTATTTAGCAAGAAATCCTAGTCATCAGAAAAGTTATATCCACCTTAAAGAGCTGAGTCCTTCCCCAGAACTCGGACAACAACAACACTAAATCTGACATCAGTAGAATGTCTGTGTACTTCCTGGGTATCAGGAGGTCCCACTTCACATGGGAGAAAATAAAGGCACAGTCCACACTATAATCACCACAGACACAGCTTCATCATATATTTGTCTGTCTTACTAGGATTTATAATCACACTCTTGTTGGTAAGAGCTGGACTCGTGTACTTTATCTGGGAGTGGGTTTAGAGAGGTTGATTGTTGTACTTATTGCTTTGAAAGGGAGGAAGGTGGGTTGAGGGTACAGAACCAGACTTTGCTCTGTGTGTGTGTGAGAGAGAGAGAGACAGACAGACAGACAGACAGAGGTTCAAAAAGAACTAACACTAAACAACTGAGTCAAACACTAGAGGGGAGAATTTAAGAGCAGCAAAGAATCGCCTCTTAGACTCCAAGCCTCGGTGTCACTGTCTGCCAGTAAAATGCATATTATTAACTCTGTATCTAGATCACAGAACTGGAAACTGAAAAGCCCTGAGGTGTAAGTGGGTCTTAACACCCTGCCTCCTGCACTCACCAGCTTCCAGAGGTATGGGAATACCTCTGTTTCCAGGGAGGGACTTTCGTGAGTCTTTGGGGTTTTGTTCGTTTTACAGGTGGATCCTGCTCTATCACCCAGGCTGGAGTACAGTGGCGTGATCTTAGCTCACTACAACCTCAAATTCCTGAGTTCCAGAGATCCTCCTGCCTCAGCCTCCTAAGTAGTTGGGACTACAGGCTCACATCACCTCACCTGGCTAATTTTTCTTTTTTGTTGTTTTCGAGACATGGAGTCTCCCTATCTTGCCTAGGCTGTTCTTGAACTCCTAACCTCAACATCTTCCTTCCTTGGCCACCCAAAGCACTGAGATTATAGGTGTAAGCCACTGAGCCCATCTGGGTATCCTTAATTTTTAATTGTTGTGGGTACATTATAGTTGTACTATTTATGGATATTTGTGACATTTTGATACAAGCGTAGTATGCAATGTGCAGTGATCAAACCTGGGTCATTGGGACATCCTTCACCTCCACCACAGATCGTCCTTAACCCCCACCACAGATTGTCCTTCACCCCCACCACAGATCATCATTCACCCCCACCACAAGTCATCGTTCACCCCTCACCACAGATCACCCTTCACCCCCACCACAGATCATCCTTCACCTCCACCACAGATCACCGTTCACCTCCACCACAGATCGCCCTTCACCTCCACCACAGATCGCCCTTCACCTCCACCACAGATCACCCTTCACTACCACAGATCACCCTTCACTTCCACCACAGATCGCCCTTCACCACCACAGATCACCCTTCACCTCCACCACAGATCGCCCTTCACCACCACAGATCACCCTTCACCTCCACCACAGATCATCCTTCACCTCCACCACAGATCGCCCTTCACCTCCACCACAGATC
>NW_003852497.1:1721843-1737032 GCF_000181295.1 Otolemur garnettii | reverse complement strand
TTCACCTCCACCACAGATCGCCCTTCACCACCACAGATCACCCTTCACCTCCACCACAGATCACCGTTCACCTCCACCACAGATCACCGTTCACCTCCACCACAGATCACCGTTCACTTCCACCACAGATCGCCATTCTCCTCCACCACAGATCGCCCTTCACCTCCACCACAGATCACCCTTCACCTCCACCACAGATCATTTCTTTGTGTTGGGAACATTCCAAATCTACTCCTCTAGTTATTTTGAAATATACAGTAAAACACTGTTACTTACATTCTTCCTACTGTGCTACTGAACACTAGATCTTATTCCTTCTATCTGATCAGACCTTTGTAGCTGCTGGTTGGGAGGTTTGGCCAAGGACGTAGTGGCCAAGAAGGGTGCACTTTACGTTAGCTGAGGTTTGCCCCAGGACGGCTCTGGCCTCTGATGCCTGCAGAAGGCACATTGGAAAGGTGATGTTCAGGCCACTGAAGGAAGAGAAAACAAACAAAAACAGAAGAAGGGGAAGGAGGGATCCACAGGGAGCCAGGGCCCACCCGCCTGCTGCACTGGCAGCCGGGAGAGAGTGACAACGGAGACAGATGAGCACGGCAGCCAGGGCCTGCTCTTACACAAACTGCCTTCATCAGCAACTTGCCGCTACCATCAGTTAATCTTCTCGCAGACGTACATTTGTACGTTTCCCTTCCCAGTAACCTAATCTACCATCTCCTTTACGCATAGTGCTCTGAGGTTTGCAGGGGAAGGCACTGGGGGTGGTGTGCTCACCAGGAACCCATCTGCCCAGCTGTGCACTACCACTGAATTTAAATACAGGAGGATTCCTCGCATTAGTGAGGGGGAAAGAATACCACCCAATCCTTCCTCTCCATTCCCTCTGATAAAAAATAAAATGAAAAGGATTAGCAATGCGAGGTACTAAGAGACTGAAATTACGTAGACATAGACACGTAGGTAGAGAGAAAACCTGTTTAGAAGTGATGTGTAAATTCATGACGACACGAGCAGTCCTTCTACAACAGTAAGATAATTTACCAAATTCATTGTAGTTGCAGCAGAAATAAAATCAGACATCTCTCTATTTATAATCTTCCTCCAAACACACAGCACACAACACACACAAACACACCTCTTCCTAAGTGTATTTGGAATTGGTCCCATCCTCATAACGTACATTTTTAAAAAACAACAACTATTTGATGATAATACCATCTAATAACGAGAACCTCTTTCTGTTCCCAGCCTACAGAGACAGATTTTCTAGGCTGACTGACACAGGAATATTGGCACAAATGGGAACGCACAAACACAGACCTCCCACGCCTACGCTCAGCCGCCCACCAGCCTCACGTGTTTCCTGTGCCCAAACAGAAACAAAAAGATACAAACATTCTGACATCCCCGAAAGCCCAGGATGTGTTTCCTACAGAGTCAACTGCTGTTTCACAAATGTTTCCAACCTAGGAATTTTCTAGCCACCTCAAATGACTTGTTTCTTTGAGCAAAGGGAGACTTTCCAAGGCTGCAGTCCCCAGTCTTCAGGCTCCAGGGTCTGGGTTCATGGAGGACAATTTTTTCAGGGATGGGGAGGTGGGGTGGGGATGATTTGGTGGTTTCAGGATGATTCAAGCACGTTATGTCTCCACCTCAGATCATCAGGCATTAGGTTCTCAGGGGCCCCAACCGAGATTCTTCACATGCGCAGGTTACAGTAGGATCCGGGCTCCTGTGAGAATCTGTTGCCGTTTCTGATCTGGCAGGAGGTGGAGCTCCGGTGGGGACTGGCTTTAAATCAGATGAAGCTTTGCTGGCTGACCCACAGCTCACCTCCTGCTGTGCGGCCCTATTCCTAAGAGGCCACAGAGGAGTACCAGTCTGCAGCTGGGGGTTCTGGGGAATCTCTCTCCAGCCATGGGAAAAGTAAGGATGGAGAGATCCAAAGCACTTGGATGAAAAGGATGAAGTGACTCCAGCCCACCCCCATCTTAGTCCAACTTCCGTGCAGAACACATCTGTCCTGAGCCCCCTTCCCTCAGGACCCTTTTGTCTGCTGGATAATTGCCTGGTGCTGCTGCAGAGCTGAGGAGCTGTGCACAAATGCCCCACCAAGAGCAAAGGCCTTATGCAGAGAGGCTTGAATGTTCCTGACAGGGGTGTGAAGCCATGTCTTGAGGGGGAAGAATTTTTGGTGGAGGCAACTGTGATAAATTACAATCATGGCCTTCACTCCACATTCTATTTCCCTGTCTTTGAACTTCACCCTGTAACTTTGCAGTGCCTTTCCCACTTTGGGTAGGTCCTATTTCCTCGCCTCCTAACTTGGTCCGGTGATTTGCTTAGGCCAATAAACCTTGAGTGTTTCCACGTATGCTTTTGTGGGACTGCCATGAGGACACGTCCAAGTGAGGACACTCGGGAAGAAGGTAAGAGGCACAAACTGCAGAGCCCAGGACGTCCAGGAACGCTCAGCTGAGATCAGTCCAGCCCTCGACATACCCAGTAAACCTGCAGAGTCCTGAGAATGGACAACTGTTATTTCAAGGCACCCATGGGAGTGGTTGTTCCACAGTGTTTTTGTGGCCCTGGCTAACTGATACTAGAGCATTGTGGTATCTTTCAAGAGATATCCCAGTGATGGAATTTACTTCTCTACAAATGTCTACAAATGTGATGAGCCTCAAAGAGCCCCACCTCGTGGGTGGTGTCCCAGGGAGAGAGAGGGAATTGGGACAGCAGGAATTTAACAAAAGGCAACCTTTCCTTCCATATTTCTTGCCACAAACAACTTACCCTCAACCCACATGTAGCCAGGATCTGGAAACTATGAACCCCTGGGGAGCCCCACGATATTCACACACTTCAGGCTCCCGAGTGAAAAACTGAGGCCCAGCCGAGTGAGTCATGCTTCTCACACCATGTCAGCCACACCCTTGGCTGTTCATCCAGGGCTGAAATCTTTCATCACCAGGTCCTATTGCAAGGCCACACCTGCCTGTCCCTCAGCACTGCCCGCCTTAGAACAGAGACAGGACTTGGCCAAGAAGAAAGAGAAGCTCAAATTACCAAACCCAGTTCTGACCTGAGATTAATCCCCTGACCAGCCTTCCCCAAGGGTACAGCTGAAGTGAGAGTTGGGTATGTGTGTGCAGAAATAAATCCATGAAAGATAAGAGGCCTGTCTTCTAGGGTCAGGTCCCAGATGGGATTTCTGAGACCAATCCCTCTTTCCTGAGCACTTTGTACCTAGTCCACACATACCAGCAGGACAAGGTCAAGTCTTCACCAGGGACACTGGGGTCTCAGGAAGCCTTGTCTTCTGTGCTCTCTTAATTTAACAAAGTGATGGCAAAAGATGGATGAGAGTCCAAGCAATGGGGAGGGAAGAGTCACTGCCAAGATGGCAACACCAATGTCATGGAAACTGGACTCTAGTTCACTCTGTGAATTTTAGATAATACACCAATTAAGAAGGAAAGCTCAAGAATGGAGAGAAGGTGGTGGTGACGGAAGGGACTAGACTGAATGTTTGGGTCCCTCTGAAGTGCACATGTTGAAATCCTGACCCTGAGCGTGGCTGCATTAGGAGACGGGGCCTCTGAGGAAGTAAAGAGGGTGGTATGAGGTTTTAAGGATGGGACCCTGATTGGAAAGGATCCGTGTCCTCCTAAGAGACACCAGAGAGCTCACGCTCTCTCTATCAAGCGAGCACTCTGCCAGAATCTGGCCATCTGCAAGCCAGGAAGTGGGCCCTCGCTGGAAACTGAATTTCCCAGCACCATGATCTTGGACAATCAGCCTTAAGAACTACGATGAATGAATGTCTGTGGTTTGAGCCACCGGGCCTGCAGACTGTGATGGCAGCCCCTGCTGACTGATGCCCAAGTCCTGGATCCTTCAGCCATGAACTCCTTGTTCCGACAAGGCTGAAAGAGCTCCAGAAGCTCTCCCCCAAGCCACTTAGAGCTGTGGTCCCCAGCGCTCAGGCTACAGACCTACAGCAGTTTCAGCCTATTAGGAACTGGGCTGCACAGCAGCCCTGTGAGTGAGTGGAGCTTCGTCTGTGTTAACAGCCACTCCCCATCACTTACATCACTGAGCTCCACCTCCTGTCCATCAGCTGTGGCGTTAGATTCTCATGGTAGCATGAACCCTACTGCAAACAGCTGTGTATTCTTTATGAGAACCTAATGCCTGATGATCTGAGGTGGAGACACAATGATCTTGAATCATCCCCGAACTATCCCCCCACCTCCCTATCTGTGCAAAAAATTGTCTTCCATTAAATTGGTCCTTGGTGCCAAGAAGGCTGGGACTGCTACCTTTAAGGGACCTTCAAAAATGAGATTTGTCTTGGTGCCCATAACTCAGTGGCTAGGGCGCCAGCCACATGCACAAGGGCTGGTAGGTTCGAACCCGGCCGAGGGCCTGCTAAACAACAACAACAACAACAACAAAAAATAGCCGGGCATTATGGTGGGTGCCTGTAGTCCCAGCTACTTAGGAGGTTGAGGCAAGAGAATCCCTTAAGCCCAAGCGTTTGAGGTTACTATGAGCTGTGATGCCACAATACTCTATTGAGGGTGACATAGTGAAATTCTGTCTCAAAAAAGAAAAAGAAAAAGAAATGAGATTTGTCCAATCTTGAATGAAAAAGGTAGAGAAGAATCTTGAAAATGAATATGAAGCCCTTAATGAGAAAACAGAGGTTTCACTCTAGAATGAGATTTTGCAAAGATGGGCCAAACAATGCTACCTAGAGTGATGACCACACGAGACAGCATTTCTGGAGAACACAGCCTCGGAGAGAAGCAATCAGCTTTGCTGAGCATGGCTGGAGGCCCGCCTGTGGTCTGTCCTGTGTGGAAAGTGTCAACTTACCTTCCGCAGGGTGTGCTGTCTGTCTTTCTGTACACCCCAGGGTGCAAAGACTCAACTAAATAAAGCTTTTTTCCTCCCCCCAAAGGAGATAAGTATTTATGTCATTTACAAGAGATGTACTTTGTGTTTTGATTTACACTCTAGATTCCCTAACATTAAGTACATAGTAAAATTTTATAAATCAAACCATGTAAACTACTCCCACAGATCAAATCCCCCTGTGAGTTTTTGTATGGCCCATGAGCTAAAATTAGTTTTTATATTTTTAAGTGGTTGGAGAAAATCAAACTATTTGGTGACATTTAAAATTTATTTGAAATTTACATTTCAGTGTCCATAGGTAAAGGTTTATTGGAAGGGAGCCGTGCTAGTTCATTGATGTGTTGGCTGTGATTGCTTTTACACTACCGTACCGTAATTGAACAGTTGTGATGGAAACCGAGTATGAATATTCCTTTCGTAGGGTAAACAACTCTAGTTCACTTTGGCGCTTGAGTTCTGTCAAAATAAGGTATCCTCTGTGTACTGATGACTCATTTCCCATGCACGGTGGCTGGATGGAGTCTGGCTCCACCCTACTGGGTAAAAAGCTTAGGTGGCAAAATCATCGTGTCTAGAATATACCATCTTAGCAGTAAGGATAAGCCCTCCATTCCAGCCAGGGGCTGGAGAGGGGCTTCCTCTGTGGTCATTCGCAAGTGCAGCAGATGTTAAGTGAAATGCACCATCCACGCCTGCCTTCTCGAATGACCAGAAAAGGGACAACATCTAATTCCTTCCTGGAGA
The DNA here is from genome assembly GCF_000181295.1 of Otolemur garnettii. Lineage (NCBI taxonomy): Eukaryota > Metazoa > Chordata > Mammalia > Primates > Galagidae > Otolemur > Otolemur garnettii. The sequence goes on along the minus strand of NW_003852497.1, from coordinate 1,731,362 downwards.
TCAGCTCAGTAGCCTGGAAAGAACACCAGCTCTGAGGTCAGGCACATCTCAGTTCAAGCACCACCCCCGTCACATACTGTCTGCTTGACAATAATCTTAATCTTTCTGAGCCTCAGTTTCCTCACCTATAAAATGTAACACTTGTCTCCTAAAGGTGTGATGCTGACGAGATCGTGGCTTAGTCAATGTGTCATGGAGGTTCCACTCTTGTGGGCGGCATGCGGAGGAAAGTAGAGGAAGTCCAGGCTCTAGGACAGACAGATGGGTTCTGCTCCGCCACTTGTTGGTTGCATAACGTTGGGCAAGCCACCTGCCTGTCCACACCACAGTTTCTTCCTTGAAGAGAAGGACACAAACGAAATCTAAGCTCTAGGTTTGCTGTGAAAATTCAGTGACGTGATCAGATCAGTGGTGAGGCCAGGAAGAATGCTCCATAAATGGCAGCTGTGATCATGCCCTTCCCTGGGAGTGCCTAGATGATGCCTCGACAAAGTTCATTGCTCTGATTAGCCAGAATACGCCAGCTGTGAGTGGAGACTTTCAGTCCCCCAGGTACATCAAAACAAACTTTTGCTTATCCAAAGGGGCCCTGCCACCCTTGGCCACCGACTCTCAAGGCCTCCTTCAGGAGGCAGGATGAGATTCACAATACCTCTTCTAGAACCACGCCTGTGCAGACGGACAGGACCAACCACGCCAGTACAGATGGGCAGGACCAGCAGAACTTCCTACTTTCCCTGCTCCTTGGACCCTTGGATTTGAAGAAATAGGGCAGCTATAGATTTACTGGTATTTAATTCACCTTCTACCTACCTGGGACCTTACCTAAGAGAAAATCAGAGAATATTCCAGCCCCAAAGCTATGAGGGTCAGTTTGACTTTTCTGTACGCTAGTCACTCACCTACCTCTGTTCATGCTGTGCTCCAGGCCAGAAATGTCATACCTCTTCTTTTACACCTGAGACAAATGCTACTCATCTTTTGATCCCCAGCTCAGATGAAATTCCGCCTTAAAACATGCCGTCTTTCTCCTTTAAGGCATCTCCTCTTCCCCCAAACTTTATCCAGACTTGGATCATGCAGTGGCTTCACACCGCGTTAGGGTCAAAGATTTGGTGTCTGTGTCGTTGCCTTTGCTCAATGCTTCCGAAGGTCAGGGACACTTTCTTCTACCTTAGTGATCTTAGCACCTAGAGTAATATTAACACACAATAAAGATGCACCCAACGTTTGACAATGACACGAATAAAGGAATGAACAAAACACACATTAGCAAGCACCTGGGAAGATGTGGACACGGTTTTTTAAAATTCACTGTGGCTGAGCACGTCTTGGGTACCAATGTGACTTGCAGGTGTTTCCTTGAAACCTCATGCCTTTCTGATGGGTGTGTTGGCCACTTGGCTTTTCCTTCAAGTCTCTTTCTCAGCTGCCCAAGTCACCTAGTGCTAATGCACTTCCAGCTTAGAGGCAGAGCATTCCCGCATAATGTTAATGTAAATGATCTGTCATCTTGACCACCAAGGTTAAAGCAAGGTACCTGCTAACAAAAAGAATATGAAGAGCCACAGAGTAGCATGGAGAGTTCAAGTACAATTGTTTTATATGAGAGGTCAAGTTCACCTTGTGTCGGGCACTTGGGCTAACAGTTACCGATTAAGGGAGACAATACCATAAATTCTGCTGGCTTTTAAGCTCCAAGTATGCTTCCCACTCCCTGCCCCCTTTGACTGTAAAAACTTCCCTGGGCTTCTGAGAAGATGGGCTTCTTCATGATCTACTCTTTGTCCCACAGACACACGGAGCTGCTGACCTTTTTGTGTCAGACAATAGCCTGGGTCTACCCCTGATATGACACAGCTCCGGGGATGTTTGTTTGTTTGTTTGTTGTTTTCCTATTTTGAAAATAACTTAAAATAAGAAGAAAAGATCATAGCTGCAGTCTCCCTCTGGGCCAGAAGGGGGAGGCTGAATGAAGTGGATTCCTGTAGGTCTGCAAAGAAGGCAGAGAGGAGGGGGCAGGCGGTAAGGGAAGGGGGGGTTAGGAATCTGGAGAGGAAGAGGAGGAGGGGTAGAGAAATCAAAATAAATGTAATAAAATAGTAATTGCAGCCATCATTTTAGTGAGCTTGATGCTTTACCCATGAGCTGCATTTAATCCTCACAACAGCCTCAGGAGGGAGGTATTAATATCCCCATTTTTCAGATAAGGAAATCAAAATGCCAAAAAATAAACCCTTCAAACTTTCAATTTGTATACTAATTTGAAGGCAGTTGGATTGCCCAGGCCATTACCAAGTCAGTTCATAAGTAAATACTGGCGGTTTGATTTTTTTTTAATTTTTAATGTTCACTATTCCAGGCCCCAGGTCAGTAACTGAATATGTGGGAAGTCTTTAAAAATACCAATGAGAGCATTTGAAATAGCACAGCTGAAAACCACTACTTTTCACACTGGGCTTCATTCAGAGTTCAAGGTTATACTCTTTTTTTTTTTTTTCTCCCACACAAATTCAACAGAACCAGAAACCACAAGAATTGAGTGTTTTCCAAGTCTGAACCAGAGACTATGAACTTCAGAAAAAAGTATGAAGAGAAATTTATTGGAAAGCACTGCTCTGAGAACCTTCACACCTCAGTTTCCTGGCTTCAAGGCCTTCAAATTGCTCTCGATATTTAACATAGACCAAATCACCAGTGGCATTCAATAAATATTCAACAATATGGATATTGCGGTCAATTTCCTGATGGGCCTAACACTTGTTAGAATTTTCCAGATGAACTGCTTCTGCTTTATCCAGACTTCATACCATGACCAGCTCCCTACCTGCCCTCCCAGTGAACTCCACTGACACTGGCTGTGAGGTTAAACTTTCTTAGAATGCCCCCAACCGTAATCATTGTTCTGTCTGATGCATCTGCTACCAGACTGCCTGAGCCCCTGAAGATTTCCATAGAGTAAGCATGTATTAAGTGTTGCTGAAAGAAGAAATAAATGAACTTTAGCAGACTGTCCACCTTTGCATTTAGGCTTTCTTTCAGTGTGAGAGTTCAGGGCAAGAAATAGGGATTTTTTTTATTCTTTTCTCCTATTATATTTCAATTGAATTTATCAAGAGGCCCAGAGTCTTATTTTTCCAACATGAATCACTGGTGATCTAACAAATTAATTACCCATCCGTCCTGCCTTACTGAGTGAGGTCGGAGAGAGTGGGTGGCTTCCGCCAACCTCCTTTGGACTGTCGTGTCACAGCCCCCATTTAAGAACTTGAGTTCAATGCCAAAATTGCCAGTTTAGGTTAGAATCAGACATAAATGTATCTTATTATACACAGAGGCACGCAAATGCAATATGTCATCTTTAATGGTTCAGAACAAAGCCTTAAAAAAAAATAGTGTCCTAGCACAGATGAGTTTTATAACCTTTGATATATGACTTTCATTATTAACAATAATTTCTGTAACTGCATCCAAATTCGGGAAGACACCACAATGAATATTAATTTTATTTTTGATTTATTTTCTCCTCCCAGTGGTTCCCTCTAGGGCCAACCTGCATTCCCAGCCTCCCTTTGGCCCTGAGATCGCACATCCGCCACAGTGAAATTCTCATGGTTCCGGGGACGGCCTGGTTCCAGGAATATTGCACTGTGGTTTTTTGTGCTGTTCTGCTGGAAAATAAGGGTTCTGTGCCCCACCCCCATGCATTTTCTTCTCTCTTTATATTTTACAAAGATTTTCCCCTCACACCCCCTTTGTCATTATATTAAAACCTAATTGCAAGACAACGCTCCTCACCTAAGTCATCAACAAAGCCCAATTATTTCTAATGCATGCAGGAGGGGGGGAAAGTGCCAAACAATAAAAAGGCATGCGGTAACCTAAGCCTTTTTCACAGTCAGGCTTCAAGTTCACATGTGAATTTATGCCAGTTTTGACATTAGCCGAAAAAATTAACAGTTCTCAAAAATGAAACTCTCACAAAAGGGGTTTTGTGTTTCAAGCAGAATAAATTATAGTGTGATGTTATTAAAACACTTAGTTGTTAAGTTGCCAAGAAAATCCAGTATATTCACACAGACTCGAGGACCTGTCTCCATGCAAAGTAATTAAATTAGATTTATGGGCTGCATTACATCAGTGTTTGATAGTTCATTTTTCCTTTCTTCATATTTTGCCCTGCTTTGTTAGAGCATGTGACAGATGGTAAAAATAGTGTGAAGTTTCTTGGCCCTGTGCTAAATCCCCTTTCGGTAGTATATCTCTCTTCTGTCAGTTCTCCCCAGCGATGATAAATTAACCTCTCTCTTTGTGTCCCAAGTGTGGCAGTAAAGCTCTCTTTGACACAGCGCTACCACTTTATCTTAATCTGTGCTGTTTCGAGGAGAGAGGGGGATGATGCAATCGCTACTATGAGTTTAAAGAGAAGATTTATTGTGTCAGAAAAAGAGAGGATGATTAATATAATATGCATCATTATATTTTTCATTTTGTCTCATTTGTCGCCGCCTTCTCATAGAAGGCAGAGGGTTCGCCAGGGTGGGCCACCCTCTGGACTGCCTTTCACCGGGCCGCTCTGTTCCATGGGCTGCGCCCAGCTCCTTTCCCCTCCCCACCCCAACCCCACTCCCACCCCACTCCTGGGCTGCCATGGAAGGGGCAGGGTTTTTCTCTCTGGTGACTGAAGCCAGGTTCCCGCCTTTCCCAAAGGGAGGCAATGGCACCTGGGGTCTGTTCGGCACAAGACTCCCCTTTGCACGGGGAACCTGAATAGAGTTCCAGGCATTATTTGAGGTAGGTCAGCCAAAATGTGCTGGGGTTGGGGTCCTCCATCCCCTGTAGGACACTGCTGGCAGGACGAGAAGTAGTGCCATATAGAACGCTTTTGTAGGAAGGGACATATCAGTAGATTGCTTCCCTTATTTTTAATAAAGCTGTATTTTCCTCTAGCTGCTCTGTGGCTGGAAATTACTTGTATCTGGAAATTGACTTTATTCATCCAGCTCAATAAGCACTAATGGGACAGTATAGACAAGTTTCAATATGGAGGCAAAGCTGTGTTGAGAACTGTGCCTGCCCTCAGGAAGCTCTCGTGCTAGCTGGCAGCAGCCACCGGCCAACTGAGATGACATCACTTCCGCCCAGGTCTTCCCAGCACTGAGGGTGTCAGGCCTGTGTTCAACCCAGGGAGGGATCCTGGACCTCACTAAAGAGGGTCCCCACATCAAGGGGAACAGCTGCTTTGCAGATGAAATGAGCGTGATTATTAGGCCTAATGGGAAAGTATCAAAGCTGAATATGTTTCCCCAAAAGTGAATAATCCTTTATATGAAGTGAGTAGTCGCAGCTTAATTTCTCTGCCTTAAAAAAAAAATTCTGGATTTTTCAATCTTTGCCAGAAGTGAGGTAACCCTGTAGAATCTCAGCCAACTGAAGCTTTCACTCCGCTTCCCTCAAAGACGCTGAAGGAGCCCAATGGCCAGAGGCCTGTCCTAACCATCACTCACCTGTTGAATTGCCTCGATTCCTCCTTCTCCAGGACTGACCTCCCACCCCAGGAGGGGCGCCCACCTGTGCTCAGCTATGTGACCCATCTCACTGTCAGGTGGCCCAGGTCTGGCCAGTCGGGTTCTCTCCCTCCCAGGAGTTGGGACTCGAGGAGGAGTAACAGCCAGTAGACTGGAGAGGGAAGGAGAGAGAGAAGGTGCTGGGAGCAGCTATAATAAGAACGCAAAACGGACACTGAACACACAGCTGCAGCAGAATGAGACAAGATGCAGGGAGAACATTCTAGATCCTGATGCAATTTTCCATGCACTGCAGTCCTTGAATCCCATGAAATGCCTTTGTGTCCTTAAAATAAATTCCCCTTTTTTCTTAAAATAGATCAGATTGTTTTCTGTTCCTTGCAACCAGAAGAGTCTCCAAACACCTCTATTTTCTACAACTCCCTAACTCAGTGCTTCTATTCCAGTCAGGCTAATTTCTTTTGTTGTCCCACAACCATGGGCCTGGCTCATTTATTTCTACACTGTCGCTTTTGTTCAAGTGGATCCTTCACCTGAAATGCCCTCCCTTTTCCCATAACCCATCCCACTCCTAACTCAAGTGCCTCCTTTATCATGAAAATGGCTCCAGCCTTCATTGATAATCTCTCCCTTGAGTCTCTCCTTAGGGTCTACCCCGCAAAATTTAGCAATTAATTATATTTCACAACATGTGTTCTGCTGTACTGCTAATCTTGTCTCCCCAAAGAGACTGTGAGCTCCTTGCAGGCAGCAACATGACTTCTAAGTCTTACCTGTGTCTCTGTCAGGGCCAGCCCCTGGTCTGACTGGAGCGCCTTGCCCAGACTGGACCCCTCGCCATTCTCAAAGGCTGGATAGAAGGAGCTGAAGAATCAGAGTCTTACTTTTGGGCCTTGCTTCTTCCCAGCACTGAGGAGTTTCTTTTCGATCACCTTGAACGGGAACGTGACCCCATTTTTGGCAGGGTGAGAGAGGACAGACACTGCCCTGGGGCGTGGAAAAGTTGATACCACGTGCAGGAGAGCCACGTTTATCACTGCCAGGAAAAGTAAGGTCAACCAGCAGAGATAGGAGGTGAGGTGTATCAACCCAAACTTTGGATGAACTAAGCATCATTTCAACTTAATTTTGGAAATCTAAATATATGGAATGCATTAGCTGATTTTATTTTTGGCAGCAGACTTAACCATTCTAATCATGTTTTGCTCCAGCGAATTTTAAAATTAGTTTGCATTTCCTAAGCACACATCAGCTGAGTGAGGGCTGAGGGAGGGAGAAGGGAGGAGAGGGGAAGCTTGGTTAGGATGAAAACTCTCCCAGCAGATGCTTCATTAAGTGGGTAATCCACGTGCAGACACACAAAAGCTGGCTGGGATCGAGTCTTTGGGCCTAGGACAGCATGGCCGTGAGAACCAGCACCTGCCCACGGGCCCAAGAGAATTAGAAATGAGGCCTTGGAGATTTTTAGAGGGGGGAAGCATGTATTTGATTATCTGCATATCTTCTGGGGAAAAGAGCATAGCAGAAAAGCAACATTTCTGGGTGATAGTAAATTTTCTCTCCTTATTTGTAGAGTTGATGAATATATTTTTCTCTCCCAGCCTAGGGGCAATACTAAATGACAGCAAAACTCACGCTTCTTCTGAGTGTCCAGTGTACTTCACAAGCATCATTTCTCATCCCCAGCCAGGTGTGGGAGGTGGTGATACACCAGAGTGTCTGGTGTCTAACTTGTGCCCAGGGGCCTTTCCAAAGCTCACCCTTACCCTCAAGGATATAATAGTAATAGTGCTTATCACTTGTGGGACCCCCAGCTATGGGCTAGAAAAATTACATATTATATTTGAAGTCTTCACCATGCCCCCGCATGTTTTGTTGAATAGCCATGCCCACTTTACAGATGAGGAAATGGAGTCACAGGATGGTTAAGTAAATTGGAGGTAGTCACACAGCCAGGAGTGGCTGAGCTGAGACTGTGTCCCAGTGTTCTGTGGGCCTGCACCTGGCGCAAATGCTCAAGAAACACAGACCATGCTTTGGGCTGGAGAACAGAGCAGCAGGGGCTCACTCTCCAACCCCCAGTGAGGTGGGACAGGGGCTGAAGGATGTGGAAGGTAGCACACCACCCCGGGCTCCTGGCCCTGCCATCCTGGTCTTGGCCAAACTGCCCTGAGTCATCTACAAGGCTGTCCTTGATGGGGACACAGTTCTCAAAGAGCCAACAAAGGGCTGCTGGAGCCCAGGCACGTGTGGGGCTGTTCTGGACTTGATCCTGAGAGCAGCCACTGGCCTTGCATCATAGCCAATTTGGAGGGAAAAAGAAAATGTGCAAGCTAATGCACTTGGCCTTCGTCTCCATTAGACTCACCCCTTCCAGACAGCCTGGGGGCCAAAGGGAGGTAAAAGATGTTGGAGGGAAAGATATCTGAGAAAAGGTAATCAGAGTGTGGTTACAGGAAGGACAGAAAGGGCCAAAAAGAAATTATACACAATTAACCCACATTAAATCAAGGAGTATTGAAAGAAAAAAGTATATCAGGTATACTAATCAGTTTCTCCAGAGAAAGAGAACCAACAGGAGGCATGTGTACACCGTATGAAATATATATACATATTGATACACATACACATGAAACAAAGAGGTTTATTTTAAGGAATTGGGCTCACAGAGTTGTGGGGGCTGGAAAGTCCAAAATGCAAGCCTGCAGGCTGGAAACGCAGCGAGGAGCTGAGTCGTGAGGCAGAACGTCTTACTCAGGAAGCCTTTGTTTTTGCTCTTAAGGTTTTCCGGGTGATTGGATAAGGCCCAGCTACCTTATCCAGGGTAAATTCCTCTGCACAAGGTCGACTGATTGTGGACATTAACCACGTCTACAAAATTACTTCACAGCAAGATCGAGATTAGTATTTGACTAAATCACTGGATAGCACAGCCGGGCCGAGTTGACCCATGGAACTAAAGATTCCAGTAGGATTACCTAACCCAACTGTTTTCACTCAGTTACACTCTCTCCCAGTAATTATATATATTTTACTTAGTTGTAAAAACTTTATTGTAAGAATTTACTACCTTTACTGTATATGTTTATTATGGAAAATTTGTATACATAAAAATTTGCTATTCTCATTTCTTAGGTCGGTTAAAAACTCTTTTCCATGTTTATAAGGCTATCTCCTCCTCGGGAGTGCAGGCACCATAACTACCGGGGACAAGGTGCCATTTGTCTTTTTATGCCTATAATGATGGTGCGTGGCACATACAGGGTAGTCAGTATATTTTGTTTAAATGAATGCATTTTGTTGCATGGTACCCACATTTATTATTTGTAATAAATACTTAATAGTCTAAGTAATATACTAACCTTCTCTTCACTCATCACCTATGAGTAAACATTTACATTGCTTTCAGGTGTGGTTTTCTGGGGCGTTTGTCTATGATAATTTTTACTGCTAGGAGCTTCCTTGTAATGTACATTTCTTTCATTTGAATAATTCAAGAAAATTTATGTACATGTGCTTTCCTTAGAGGCACTTTGGCCTTAAACGATCACACTGACTAGTCAAACTACTAATTAGTTTAAAAGAGAGGATAAGTAAAAGTGATTGTTTGACAGGTCCATTAAGACTTGAACAATAGCCTCATAATAACTGGTAATCATGTAGCTTTTTACAAAACTGCCCCAAACAGAAACCGGGTTGTATCACCCCACAACTTCCCTCTGTGATAATGGGACTGGAAGTCTAAAGACTACATTTCCCAGGTTCCTTTAGCAGCTGGCATCCTGTTAGGCCTAACAGGCCCAGAAATCAAGATAAGAGAGGAAATCTCTGTCTCCTTATCTTGAAGGGTAATCTCTGTCTCCTTATCTTGAAGGGAAATCTCTGTCTCTCTCTTTGTCTTTTTCTCTTTTGTCTCTCCTCTCCTTCCCTCTCCTTTCCTCCCCTCCCTTCCCCTCCTCTCCCCCCTCCTCTCCTCCCCTCCCCTCCCCTC
>NW_003852497.1:1718824-1721560 GCF_000181295.1 Otolemur garnettii | reverse complement strand
TCCCTCCCCTTTCCCCTCTCCTCCCCTACCCTCCCCTTTTCTCTCCTCTCTTCTTCTCTCCTCTCCTCTCCCCTTCTTTCTTTCCTTCCTCTCTCCCTCCTTCTCTTCTTCCTCTCTCTCTCCTCTCTCTTCTCTTTCCTTTCTCTCTCTCTCCTTTCATCTCTCTTCTTACTTCCTCTGATAGTTTCTTCTATCATCCCAGCTTTTGAGGCAATAATCTATCCTCTATGATCTTAGATTCTGGAAAACCCATCCACACCCTGTTGTTCCTTCAACCCTACATAATCTCTGGTTTACCTTAATATTTCTTTTTTACTCCTTGACTGTCTAAAATCTGTATGATCTATTACTGGTATTAAATATCCTCTGTTTGAAATACCTAGGCTGGTTTCTATTTTCCTGACCAGAACTTTATTGATACTATAAAATGAAATTCTTTATGAAGGACGATTCATTTCACTGTGGTCTCCAAAATCTAGACTTGGAGAATCAACCAGGATATACATTTCCAAAATATCTCTATAGAACTGTATTAACTGTAGTTTTGTATTTTATGATACTTTGACATCTTAAAAAACTTTCTGGCCAGGAAGAGACTGCTCCTCCCAGCCCACCTTTCTTAGAGATAGCAAAAAGCTTACACAGGAACATTGCTCTCAAGAAAAAAACCTAACCCACCCCAAGTCTACAACCCCAATATCTCCTTCTCTGACTCTCATACACTGAGCCAATATTTTCTCTGCCCTAAATCATTTCAGACTCATCCACCAGGCAACTAGAGACCACTCCTATAGCTCAGAGCCCACCAGAATTACTCAGACCAGCCAATCCCAGCCTGTTAACTCTGCCTAGCTGTGCCCTTCCCACAGAAACCCCAATAATGGCTCTGGCTCAGGTTTTCTCCCCATTCCTTTCTTCTGCCGCCTGACCAAAACCTGGTGCTTCCTCTATGTGGCACATGCAACCCTCTCTCTGGGATCTGTGCGTATAATAAACTTTTTCATTTTCATTTCCTCCAGTGGTCACACCAACTTTCCCCTCTCATAGCCAACATGTGCATTCTTAGAATAATAACTGGGTTCCCTAAACTCTATTCCTCATATCACTCATGTCCAGAAGGATTTTAATAAGTGCTCATTAAAGAAATTTGTCATAGTTACATGAATTTGGGTAATGCTGGGTTAAAGTTCACCAAACTTCCTTACTGAAGGACTTCTCAGAGCCTTTAACACACTGATGTGCCTTTTGAGTCTCCACGAATATTTCTTATTTATTTTATTTTATTTTATTTTATTTTTGCAGTGTTTGGCCAGGGCTGGGTTTGAACCCACCACCTCTAGTATACGGGGCTGGCACCCTACTCCTTTGAGCCACAGGCGCTGCCCTATTTCTTAATTTTTTTTAACCAAGTAATCTTTCATCATACAATGTACAATTATATATCTAGAAACATTCATTTTTTTAAGGAACATCACTTGGGAAGGCTTATCTATAACAATACTTCAAAAAATTATTTTTGTGTCTTCATAAAGAAGATATTAAGGTGTTTTGTTTTGTTTCTTGTAGAGACAGAGTCTCACTACATCGCCCTCGGTACAGTGCTGTGGCATCACACAGCTCACAACAACCTCCTACTCCTGGGTTTAGGCGATTCTCTTGCCTCAGCCTCCTAAGTAGCCAGGACTACTGGCGCTCGCCACAGCGCCCAGCTATTTTTTGTTGCAGTTTGGCCGGGGCCAGATTTGAACCCGCCACCCGCGGTATATGGGGCCAACGCCCTACCCACTGAGCCACAGGCTAATAATGACAGAACTCAAACTCTGTGATGAAAACCAAACACTACACAGAATACCAAATACAGGAGAACCTCTGTGAGTTGATCACCCAGGGGACTGTGACAACCTGTCAACACACAGAGGTGATCAACCTAAGGAACTAGGCCAACTATACTGATACGCATATGTGGTGCATGTCCAGTCTATGATAATCAGGTCGGCTTAATGTGACTATGGAGGTTCTACTGTTTATTTATGGGCAACTGACTATAGTGGTTACAGAATTACCATATTTCCATTAAATTTTCATTTGCTTTCATCCCTGCTGTCAGGCTAGAATGTCAAGCCTCTTATTGTTACTCAATCTCTCACACTGTTACTCAATCTCAGATTTTACTTATTCCTGTGAACTGGGCAGTTTTTGTGTATGAAACAGATATCATTCTATTTAGTTTTCTTTCTTTTCTTGGGAGGTTAAAAAGGGATTAGTTGTAAGAACACAAGCAGAACCTTAAAAGGAAGTTCATGGAGCTTCTGCACAGCCAAGAACACAGTAAGTAAAGTCAGCAGACAGCCCTCAGAATGGGAGAAGATTTTTGCAGGTTATGTGTCTGACAAAGGTTTAGTAACCAGAATCCATAGAGAACTCAAACTTATTAGCAAGAAGAGAATGAGTGATCCCATCTCAGGGTGGGCAAGGGACTTGAAGAGAAATTTCTCCAAAGAAGATCGGTGCATGGCCTACAGATATATGAAAAAAATGCTCACCATCCTTAATCATCAGAGAAATGCAAATCAAAACTACTTTGAGATATCACCTAACTCTAGCAAAATTAGCCCATATCACAAAATCCCAAAACCAGAGATGCTGGTGCTGATGTGGAGAAAAGGGAACACTTCTACACTGCTGGTGGGAATGCAAACTAATATGTTCCTTTTGGAAAGACATCTGGAGAACACT
>NW_003852497.1:1705622-1718407 GCF_000181295.1 Otolemur garnettii | reverse complement strand
TGGTTTATCTTACAAGGGTACAAGTAAATCTTTCTAAGAGTAGAATATGAACATCTTAACACAATACCTAAGAAAATGACATGAAGGCTATGGTAACCAGTTTGATGAAAATATTTCAAATTGTATGTGAAAACACCACACCATACCCCAGAATTGCATTAATGTACATAGTTATCATTTAATTTAAAAAAAAAAGGAAGTTCATGGAAAACTAAGAAGTAGACCACTAGCTCACAGGGCCTCCCAGGACTGGAACAGAGAGCCAGATGGGCATCTTGGACTGTGCCCCCTCCATCCCCCTCCTCTGTCTTCCTCTACCTCTCTCCTTCCTCATTCTACGCACACTTCCTTCTGAGAGTGTCTTGTTTTTCTCTTCCCTCAGCCTGGGCTCTGCTTGATTTCAGTGTGCACACAGCTCACAGCGGCTGTCGCAGCCTCAGTTGGCACAACTTCCACCTGCCATCTCCAGTTGCCCAGTCTCTCAGTTTTATTGTCACTCGATTTCCATGGGTGGTTTCACTTCCTCCTGTGCTCAGCAAAATGCTGCCTGTGAGCTGTGTGGTAATAAAGCTCTCTTTCTCAAAGCCAAAGTTTGCATTTTCTTTTTGAGAAAAAGTATTGTGAATGTTGGATAATGACAGGAGGGTTTTAAAGTCCTTTTTAGTTTTCACTAAAAGATATTTTTTCCTATCTTTCTGACTAAAGTTTGCATAAAATTGAAACTTTTTTTTTTTTGATAGAGTCTCACTCTGTCACCCATGATTAAGTGCAATGGCATGATCATAACCTCAAACTCCTGAGCTCAAGTGATCCTCCTGCCTCAGCCTTCCAAGTAGCTGGGACTGCAGGCCTGTGCCACAACCCCTGGCTGATTTTTTCTATTTTTTTGCAGAAACAGGTCTAACTCTTGCTCAGCCTGTTGGCATGATGTGTCCCCACTCTTCCACTTCCCAACCTCAAATTCTCTAATGTCTCCTTCTAACTGTCTCTGGAACATTCACCATGACCTTTCTTTATTCTCTTCATGTGCACATTTACACATTCTTCCCCCTCTACCTGGAACTCACACTTCCCTTTTACCTGGTTAACTCTTGCTCATCCTGGAGATCACAACTCAAGTGTCACTTCCTTGGAGAAGCTCTGCCTTACTTCCCTGATTCAGTAAAACCCCCACTCCTACACATCACAGGTCCTCTAGTCTTAAATTCATTGGACACATTATTTTATAAATGCCTTTCTCCTTCATTAATAAGTATATGAATCCAGAGACCATTTCTGATCTTTTCCATTAATGACTCCCCTGCATGTAGCACCTGGGGGACTATTGCCAAATACTTGGTTACATCCATTTTGCTTTTAAGTAATCATATTGTTCATTTCCAAGCTCTTTAACTGGTCTTGTGTATTGCAGTTTGTCCTATTTCATAAGTTCCTGTTCTTGTTTCATGGATATAATGTGCTCTGTTACCGCTTTAAGGATGTTAAATATAATTGCTTTAGTTTGAAAGTGCTGATGGCTCTTTATGTTTTCTTTTATGTAAAAACTTGGAGTTTTTTATCATTCCTCTTTCATTTTGATGACTTTCTTTAGATATCTGGTAACTTTTCACTGAGAATTCATCTTCTATGGCACAGGTTTCCACATGTGGCAAGAGAAGCTGCTTCCCTCTGTAGTCTCAGGACAGGGTCACTATTTCCTTACTTCATGCTTAAAATTCTGTGATGTTTCCTTCTCACATACTTTACCTTTACAAGAATTCTAGATGATAGAACATGTATAATCATTATCTTAATTTTGTGCCTAAATAAACAAGAATTCTGAGAAACTGTGTCTTCTCTAAAATCATCCAGTTGGTAAAGTATCAGAGCCAAGCTCAAATTCAACCACATGATTACTTATCTCACATTCAGGATACCACACCATAGCTGCCCCTCACACAGATTTGCTCAGAGGTCAGCATTTTAGTTAGAATTTTCAGTTATAAGTGACAAAAACTCAGCCCAAGATGAGGGAAGCAAGAGAAACAATTTATCCAACCCAGGAAAAGTAGAACTTGACCTTGAGGATGGCTAGACCCAGGGGCCATAATGCTCACAGGGCTCTTTTTCTCCATGTTATGCCTCTGCTCTGAGTGCCGGCTTCATTCTCTCCTTCCACAGCTTTTTTTTGCCACATGTTGAAGGACACCCACCACTTCCAGGAACCTGAATCCACATTCCAGTGGCTCTGCCTATCCCCCGCCCCATCCCCTAGGAGAAAAGAGAGAATTCTCCTACTTTCAGTACTGAAAACACTCAGGAAGTTCTCAGGTTGGCCCAGCTTGTGTTACATAGCTGACCGTCTCCCCAGATCAATCCCTGCAGGGATGGAGATATTATCGTTGGCCTGGTCTAGGTCATGAGTTCACCGCTCTGGCTGGAGAACAGGGTCTAAATGTCAATCCATGCACAAAATCACAAGTGACTCCTCAAAAGAGCCATGTAGTAGGGTTTGTGGCGAATGGCTCCCCTATAAGGTTTGCACATGTAGGGACATTGGTTAGCAAACAGCTAGAGCCATAATTGCATGCTGTCACCACTGGCCATGATTCAGCCTGATGTGGTGCACAGCATCTGCACTTAGGTGTCAGAGAGATTCCAGGTCCAAATCCTGATGGTCTTGTCTAAGTGCTATGGGACCTTAGACAATATACTTAACAAGAAGACCAGAATACTTGTTATTCTCTTGGGCAATATATTTAAGTTGGCAGGTAATAAGCACTCAGCAGCTGTGACTCTATCTCCCCTAACAGCTGTACTTGAGTGTTTCCTTCTTAACTGTCCAGAATGCAGTGATTCCTGGGCAAGACTATGCAGCAACCCCAGGAAAATCTTCAGGTATTCCCAAATTTGTCATGAGAGTCTAAAAAATTGTAATAAAAATTAGTTTAGTTTCTTTTGCTCAAATAGTAGTTCTATTCATGCAATTCCTTAGCAGAAGGTAGGCATGATAACAAGTGCACAGACTCAAACAAAAATGGGTTTATGGGCTACATTTTGTTGCCCCAAAAGTGTGTATGCTGAAGCCGTAACCCACAGTGCCGCAGAATGTGACATGTGACTGTGTTTGGAGACAGGGCCTTTAAAGAGGTGATTAAGAGAAATGTGGGCAGAAGAGTGCACCTTAGTCCCGTACGACTTGTGTCCTACCAGACAAGGAAGAAACACTAGTCTGCATGTGGTGTGCACAAGGACATTCATGCTCAGAGTCACGTGCAAGCCACAGGGAGAAGCCTCAGAGGACACTAATTCTGCAGCACCTTGATCTTGGACTTTCAACCTCCAGAATTCTGAAGAAATAAATGTTTCTTAGTTAAGCAACCCAGTGTGTGGTATTTTGCACGGCAGACTGGCACATGTACGTGAGGGTCACAACTCTAAGTACAAGTAGGAGTCACTGCTTTTGATCAAGAAGGCCTTTTCTATGCAAACCCTGTCATAATGAGACCAGGTTCTGCCCCCTGCAACCCCCAAACTCACTTCAAATTCTCTAGTTGCAGGGAAAATGGCAATACCTACCTAATGCGGATGTGGCTGTCTTCGTTAACCACAGGTTGCCTCTGAGCGGCTCCTTTTAAAACCCATCGAGGTCTTTCCCCACAATTTCACGGCCAAGGACTTGCCCTTTATGGACCAGATGTGAGTTTCGGCAGCAAGATGTATTAAGCTCCTGTTGTATCATTGGTGCCCCATTGTTTTAAGAAATATGAATCATAATTGTGCTTAGAGAGAGGGTCCCTTCTTCTGTTTGTGCATACCTTGAAAAGAATTTAAGTGCTTGGGGGTTTTAAATGCATTTTAGGCACATTCAACATAAGCAACCATAAGTGAAGTGAACTGAAAGGCAGCTCCTGCTGGGGACATAAAGCACTTGCCAGGCACCCCAGCAGGAGGAGCTGCAGGGTGGGGCTGGGAGGCTGACCTCCTCTCTCCTCACAGCCTATTGTCATTAGCATGGAACTCTGAAGGTGAGCCTCTGTTTTCAAATCTGCAAAATGGGGATAAAATATTTATTTTATACAATTCTTATGAGGACTAAATAAATAAGACGCCTCTCAAACATAGATACTGTCCAATACAAATTCACTTCCTATAAATTTTATCTGACAAAAAAAGAAGAAAGAGAAGGAGGCGGAGTAAGGAGGAAGGATGGAAAGGAGGGAGGGAGGGAGGGGAGAGGTAAAGGGAGGGAAGGGGAGAGGAAGAGAGGGGCGAGGAGACAAATGATCAAGTGCCATCTCACTTGGAAGAGTGTTATACACACTGTGTAATACCATCTGCACAGGAGGGCTAATGGTGATCATTTTTATTTCTGGAATAAACAGGGCTTACAACATAGTGCTTACCATGTGCCAGGCACTATTCTAAGTACTTTATAAATATTAATTTAATTCCTGCAATAACCCTGAGGGTCTATTCTTAAACCATTTTTACATGTGGAAAAACTGGCATAGAGAAGTCAAATGATTTGCCTGAGGTCACACAGCTAGTAAAAGGCAGAGCTGGGACTCAAACCCAGCCCCAGAGAACTGCCATGTGTAAAAATGTGACTGCTTGACTCCATTGCCAAAGACCCAGGGGCAGGTCTGAAGGAGAAGGCCACTTCTCTGAGTAAGACCTTCTCCCTCTCCTGGTCTTCTCCCAGACCTGCACAGCCATCTGGAAGGGAAAAACTTGACCCTGTCACTGTCCTCTGACCGGCTGCGGAGAAACCACAGCAAGATGGCTGCTTGGATTACGACAGAGACCCTCTTCTCCCCCCTGCTCAGCCAGAGCTCAATGTCAGGGCACTGACTGAGGCCTCCCAGCACCTGAACCATATATAAAAAAACACTGTATTCGTCACAGGCATACAGACAACTGCCTCTTGCTGCTGCCAAAGACTGTCCCCCAACACCTCTGTAGGCAGGGAGCGCAGAGTGGCAGCAGGCCTTACTCCACACGCCACTGCCCTCCTTCCATGCAGAGATGTCCCCGCGCAGGCGCACAGAGGGCTTCGCGGCTGCGGGAAGAACAGCGAGCTAAGAGTTGCGCTTCTTTCATTCATTTGTGCCTTGGTTCCCTCTGCGGAGATGCGCTGAGCTGCGCCTTCATCTCAACAGCAGCAGTTAACAAGGCACGGTCCTTGCCTTCTTGGAGTTTATATATTTTTTTAAATTAAATCATAACTGTGTCCATTAATGCATTTATGGGGTACAATGTGCTGATTGTATATACAATTTGGAATGCTTATATAAAACTGGGTAACATAACCTCACTTCAGTTATTTGTTGTGCTAAGACGTTTATATTCTACTCATAATAGTTTTGACATACACCCTTGCACTGCGCACGTTAGGTGAGGTCCCACCAAATACCTTCCTGTAGTCTTAAGCAAATAAGGGAATCTCAGATAGCACTAAGGACTGTAAAGAAAACAAAGCATGATTCTTCCTGATTTGTTTTTATTTCTAATGTCTTGGCTTTCCACAGTTTTTTCTGATTCCATATAAAATGAAGTACTATTTTTCCCAGATCTTTAAAGTATGACAGTGGTATTTTAGTAGGGATTGCATTAAATTTATAAATTGCTTTGGATGGTGTGGACAGTCTGTAGTGATCAAAACAGCATGGAACTGGCACAAAAATAGAAAGGTAGACGGATGGAATAGAATAGAGAACCAAGAGATGAACCCAGACGCTTATTGTCATTTGATGTTTGATAAGCCTATCAAAAATATAACTTGGGGGAAAGAGTCCCTATTTAACAAATGGTGCTGGGTGAATTAGCTGGCAACTTGTAGAAGACTGAAACTGGACCCCCACCTTTCACCGTTAACAAAAATTGACTCTCACTGGATAAAAGATTTAAACTTAAGACATGAAACTATAAAGATTCTTGGAGAGAGTGCAAGGGAAACACTTGAAGAAATTGGCCTGGGAGAACACTTTATGAGGAGGACCCCCCCGGGTAATTGAAGCAACACCAAATATACATTACTGGGATCTGATCAAACTAAAAAGCTTCTGCACAGCCAAGAACACAGTAAGTAAAGCAAGCAGACAGTCCTCAGAATGGGAGAAGATACTTGAAGGTTATGTTTCTGACAAAGGTTTGATAACCAGAATCCCCAGAGAACTCAAACTTACTAACAAGAAAAGAACAAGTGATCACATTTCATTGTGGGCAAGGGACTTGGACAGAAGCTTCTTGATAGAAGATAGGGGCATGGTCTACAGACACATGAAAAAATGCTCATCATCTTTAATCATCAGAGACATGCAAATCAAAACCACTTTGAGGTATCATCTAACTCCAGTAAGAGTGGCCCACATAACAAAACCCAAACTACAGAAATTGGCATGGATGTGGAGAAAAGGGAACACTTCTGCACTGCTGGTAGGAACACAAGCTAATATGTTCCTTTTGAAAAGAAGTCTAGAGAACACTTGGGGATCTAAAAGTAGACCTGCCATTTGTCTACTAGGTAGATATTGCCATTTCTCTAAAAGTAGATACTGTAATTTCTCTACTAGGTATATATCCAAAAGACCAAAAATCACTCTACAACAACTATATTTGCATCAGATTGTTTATTACAGCTCAATTTATAATTGCCAAGTCATAGAAGAAGCCCAAGTGCCCATCAACCCATGAATGGGTTAATAAATTGTGGTATATGTATACCATGGAATATTATGCAGCCTTAAAAAAGATAAAGACTTTACTTCTTTTATGTTTACATGGATGGAGCTGGAACATAGTCTTCTTAGTAAAGTATCTCAAGAATGGAAGAAAAAGTATCCAATGTACTCAGTACTATTATGAGTATTCATAGTACTAATTCATGAGTACTACTTTATAATCACCCATACTTTCATATGAAAAATAAAACACAACTATAGCCCAGGAGGAAGAAGGGAAGAGGAGAGGGATGGGAGGGGAGGAGGGAGGCTGGATGGAGGGAGGGTAATTGGTGGGACCACACCTATGGTGCCTATTATAAGGGTACATGTCAAATCTACTAAGTGTAGAGTATAAATGTCTTAACACAATAATTAAGTGAGGGTGAAGGCTATGTTAACCAGTGTGATGTAAGCATTCCAAATTGTATATAAAATCAGCACATTGTGCCCCATAAATGCATTAATGTATACATGATTTATGTTTTCATGACTTAACCAAAAAAAGGAAAAGAAAAGAAAAAAAGAAACAAAGCAGAACGTGGTCGAGCAGGAGTGAGGAGTAACTGGGGACTGCTCACTCGGCATTCACTGCCGGAGGGAGGCAGCCAGATGAGGAAGCCAGAGGAAGCGGGTCCCAGGCAGATGCAAATGCCTGGGCTGAAGAGCTAAGTATGTTCCAGACCCGCTGTGGCCTGTGTGACCGCACTTTAGCAAACAAGGGGGAGGTGTAAAGGATGAGGCCAAACATCCAGCTAGTTACAGAGAGCATCAAAAACCTTTTGGTATTTGCCAGCCAGTAAATTATTTACACTGAAAAAGAAAAGAAAACCATTGTCCTCACCCCTGAAGCCAGGGTGGTAGAGTTGGGTGAACTCTCAACTGGGAGTCAGGAGACCTCTAATCACCTGTCAGTTCAGTGAACTTCCAGCGCCTCCTCTCCTTATCTGTAAAGTGGAAAGGAGCCATGTCAAGGGCGTTGGTGAGAATCATGTGCCACAGCACGGCAAGGAATTCACCTGCTGTTTGGAACATCAGGGCTCTGAAACTGAGGCTGTTGGCAGTTGCAGCCTGAGCATTATGGGACCCCGGGCAAGGTACTTGAGTCAAAGGGGCAAGTATCCCGTACTGAACCTCAACACGGGCAGGTGCTGCTCTGGGAGTGGCTCACAGGTTTTATCTGCTTCCCCACCTCTGAGCAGTGAGGGGGACTTCTGTTAAGAGAGGCTGTACTGGGTCCCCCAAACCAGGAGAGACAAAGGAGATGTTTCCAGGGAGACCCAAGTCAAGAGCAGTGCCAGGGAGGTCCTGGGACACAGCTCTGGGAGAATTTCTGAGAAGCCCACAGGCCCTGCGATGATTAATACGAGGTGCTGACTCGACTGGCCTGAGGGAGGCCTGGACGCCGGTGAGACAGAGTTCTGGTGTAGCTGCGAGGGGCTTCAGGGGACGGGCATGTGAGTCAGAGTGAGAGAGGAAGACCCCCTCTGTGTGGCTGGCACCATCCGGCAGGCTGGGGGCCCTGCTGGACTAAGGAGGTGGAAGAAGGGGGACCCTCGGCTCCCTCTTGCTGCCTCTCTCTCCCAGAGCAGGAAGCCTCCTCCTCCTCCTGCCCTTGGACATCAGACTCCAGGTTCTCCAACTTTCAGACTCTGGGACCTGCACAGGGGCCCCTGAGGGGATTGGCGGTCTCAGACCTTCACCCCCAAGCTGGGGGCTGCACCCTCGGGGCGGCTTCCCTGGTTCCCAGGCTTCAAGGCTTGGACTGAGCCGTGCTACAGGCCCCTCTGGTTCCCCAGCTTGCAGACGTGCTATGGTGAGACACAGCCTTTGTAACCATGTGAGGCCCCCACCATGAGTCCCCTTTCGTATGTGTCCCCTTGGCTCTGTCCCACTGGAGAAGCCTGAGGAGCCTCTTACAGAGCCTGACGCACAGAGCTCAGACCTGCCTCACTGATTGCCTGATGCTCCAGCAACTTGTGTTTCCATTTCTCTCCGGAAATTTTCTGTTTCCCACCCCTCCCCGCCACCCGGTCTGCCTGATCAAGCCACCTCTGCTAGTCCTCTGTGTCTTCATCAGGATTTTGACACAGTGTTTGGCCTCTTGGTGTCACACATGGGATGACAAAGACCCAGGAGAACCACCCTTCCCCCCCAGGGTTCCCCTGTCCTGCACTGCCCCTCATTCTGTACCCAGAGGTTCTCAGCCAAGAGAAGGCAGCCACAGTGACTGTCAGGGTGAGCTGGACAGTAAGACGCAGCCGGAGAGCCCAGTGTGGACCAAGCCTTATGCGGCTCCAGTTTCCACATCGTCATGAGCCCCTGATGCCGACCAGGAGCCTTCCGTGGCCTTCTCAAATGTATGGGATCTGGCGAGATCACGGCACAGACAGGGTGGCAGTGACCTGAGTATGTGGAACCCTCGGGACGCTCCTTTAAAGTCCTGCAGAGTTATTTCCTCGGCTCTCCCGCGCACTTGTGGGCATGTGCTCATGGACTGGGCTTGCCAAGGACTGTCAGCTTTTCTCCTATTTATAGCAGTAACGGTAGCGACCGTCAGGTTACCATTTCTGAGCACTCAGCGTGTCTGGCGCCCCGTATATATTTGACTGTCACTCGTATCATCCTCACTTAGGCTTCACAACAATCCCAGTTTGTAGATGAGGAAACTGAGGCTATAAAAAGCCACCGGCTATCCTTTTCCTAAGATCATCAGACAAGTTCACATTGAAGTAGGAATTGGAACCCAGGCCTGTCTGATTCCAAAGCCCAAATTCTTTCCTCTGTACCCCGCTCCTCTCCCCATAGGAGTGAAAGGGGGCACCGCCTCTACCCGTCCGCGGCCACCCACTTTCCAAGGGGCCTGCAGAGAGAAAGCAGAGCGAGGCCAGAGCGGCTCCTCCTGGGAGCTCTCCCGCATTCAGTCCCTCAAGGCAACTTAGAGACTAAGTGGCCCAGAACTTAGAACCGAGAAAGACCTTTACCTTCCTCTCCTAGTGAAACACTTGTGAAAACATGTTACAAACTCTGCGGGCAACAGCAGCCTCCTCCTGCCTTTGTCTTCCCCGCCGAAGGCAACGCCCTGCTGAAGTCCCCCGAGCTCCCCGCAGAAGCCGCCTGGGCCCCCTCCTTGCTCCCTGCCAGCGTCCCTTCCCGCTCTTCCCACCGGGAGTTCTCGGCTTCATTTCCACGGGAAACCGGGGGAAGGCGTGGGAAATTCTGCCCCGGACTCTGCTCTCCCCAGACCTGTGCAGAGGGATTTTTCTCCCTGCCCCTCGGGCTTCTTCCCTCCCGCTCTGGCGCTTCCCTGACGGTCACAAAAGAGGCTGCGGGTGAGGGTTTTTCCATTTAATTTCATTTTTCATCATTTTTACCCCTTTTGGATGGTGCGCATCTGAAGGTCTCGGTGGATTAACTGGCCAATCAGATTTCATTATGAGCCCAAGTAGTTCTTATCATTAAACCTGTAATTTATTTCTTCTGTGTTTCATAAAATGTGAAATATTACGGTTCTCCGGGAGCTGGAGGAGAGCAGGGATGCCCCATTAAGCCCAACGCTGCTCCTCCGTAAGAGGCCCTAATTATATGCGGCTTTTTTTTTAACAGCTAAGTTTCTACTTGCAGATGCTAACAAAAGAAATAAGCTTTTAATCCAAACATAATTAATATGAATTACCTCCCCAGTACACCCTGGCTTTGCACCATTAAACTTAATTTTTGTTTTGCATGATAATTGTGTTATCATTGCCGTTTAGAGGAGAACCCAGGGACCCTCACTTTGTTTTCATTCAAGACCAAAGGGACTGGAAATGACTTCCTCCTCTCTGCCAGCCAGAGGCCTGTCCAGCTTTCCTGACCCATCCGCCCCAGCCCCTGTGGCTTAAGGAGGCGGGGGTCATGTGGCATCCAGCCGGCTGGAGACCTTGCTCCAACAACAACAAAAAGAAACAGATTCCCACTGACACGCTGGAGAATTTGCCACCCAGACGCAGGCTCAGCCAGAGCTGGGCTCCTCCTCTCCTCAGCACCAGCATCATCACCACCATTATTATCATAATTGTTATTATCGTTGCTAACTGTAATGAGACCACACGGCTTCTCTGCGGCGGGCTCCAGCTACCCTGCTGTTGGTTATTTCTCACGACTATCTGGGGAGCCTGGACTCTGCGTTATCTAAGCAAAGCCCCAGAAATCTTACATTGAGCCGCAAAGCCCTGGGTTTTATTAAATGTCTATTATACTCAAGACTCTGTTCCAGGGTAACGTTTTCTCTCTCACCTCTGTGTGCCTCAGTCTCCCTGTTTACCTCTCACTCTGCTTTAGGAGGGATAGTCTGGGTTTAGAGGGATAGTCTGGGTTTATTTAAATATGAGAAGGAAACGGAAATTGGCTTTCTTCAATCAGAGAGTTATTCAATACTTACTATAGGCAGGTACTGAAGAAATTATATATATATTTATGTGTGTGTGTGTGTATAATATACATATTATATTATATATGTTCCACATCATGAAGGAATTTAAAATCTAGTTGAAACACCCTAATGTTTAAGGAAGGGGAGAAATTAAGTAACAAAACAACCCCAGAGACGACAGGTGGAGCACATGGCAGTGTGAGCTTTAGTGCCGAAGAGACTTCAACAGAGACGTGTTGTAGAACCACAGGCTTGGGCTGGACTTTAGTGCATGGCAGAAATGGGGGAGGTGACATCACAGGGCAGAAGCAGGTGGGGAAGGGCAAGCCAGGCCTGGAGGAGGGGAGCAGGCAGAGCGTGGCTGCTGAGGGGTCAGAATGGCTATAGCAAAGCACCCTGAGAAGCGCAGCAGGCAATGGGCTGGGAATGTCAACTGTGGCCAGAGCACAGAGCAGCCTGAATGCTGGACCAGGTAATAGGGAGACACGGGATCGTTTTTAAATGGGGTGGGGAGAACTTAATGGAAGTGGCAGCTTCAGATGGCCACTGTAGGGCATCTTGCAGGTGGGTTACCCAGGAAGAGACAGAGGTCAGAAGGCAGAGGCCCACAGCAGCAGTGGGCGACACTGCAGGGCTCAGCTGGACACAGAGAACTGACAGAAACAGCCTGGAAGAGAGTCCAGGAACCTAGTGGGAGAAAGGGGCGAGTGAGAGTGGAGGATGGAGTACCTGCCTAGGTTTGCTGTCGTATAAATTAGTGCTCGAGGGCCACTCCAGAGCACACTGTGTGAGCCCCATGGCCACAGGCTCCTGTCACCCTCTGTTAGCGTCAGTCCTACTCCTCTGCCTTGTTTTATCCTCCCAGTGTCCCTGTGGAATTGTCCAGGATACACAATTACATGTATTATCATGTAACTGAGCAAAGACAGGCCACTGAGAGATTACCAAAATGTGGCTTTTTCTCCCGGGGCCCAAGCCACAACCATTGGCCTTCAGACTCTTTCCTTAACAATACTGCTTTAAAAATTATAATGACGATAATATGTGGTGTCCAAGCCAGGCCATCAAATGTGTGACCAAACCAAGAAGGTTCTCCCACCCAAGAACCACACTGTTCGATGGTGGCCCTACTTTCTCCACCTCTTCTCTTCTCTGGAGTGGTGGAGTCTGGAGTTGAGGCACTGACTGTCTTTCAAGAACCCTGGACCACACGGAGAGAAGGACAGTGCTGAAGTCCTTTATCATGATGGTGGCCCCATTTTTCTTGTCCCTCTGGCCACCAATAGCTTGGATAATGTGCTGCTTGAAGAGGGATTCAGCTGCAGAGAAGACTCTTCCTGAACGCCAATAGTCTCACCAATGGCCAAGGAACTATAAATAGGGAGTAAAATTTAAATTAATGCAAAGGTCAACTTGATAAACCAGGTGCTTGGCCCAAAGAAGAGTAAATGGAGCAGAGTCATCTGATCAGTATAAATCTATGAGAAGAGGTGAGGAGGGGAGATATGATGCTATCAGATAACAGTGTAGGAATTAAAAAGTGCACAAGTTGTAAAACAGTGAAATCTGATGGGAAGAGACCAGTTAATGCAGAGTGACCTGCATAGTGAGTGTGAACAAGCGAGAAAAGCCTGAAGCTGTGTGCCGTGGAATCCCATCTGCTGTGTGCA
>NW_003852497.1:1672162-1705264 GCF_000181295.1 Otolemur garnettii | reverse complement strand
TGGAATCCCATCTGCTGTGTGCACAGTGGAATCCCATCTGCTGTGTGCACAGTGGAATCCCATCTGCTGTGTGCCATGGAATCCCGTCTGCTGCGTGCACTGGAATCCCATCTGCTGTGTGCAGTGATCCCGTCTGCTGTGTGCACTGGAATCCCATCTGCTTTGTGCCGTGGAATCCCATCTGCTGTGTGCACTGGAATCCCATCTGCTGTGTGCACTGGAATCCCATCTGCAGTGTGCCGTGGAATCCCATCTGCTGTGTGCACTGGAATTGCATCTGCTGTGTGCCGTGGAATTGCATCTGCTGTGTGCCGTGGAATCCCATCTGCTGTGTGCAGTGGAATCCTATCTGTTGTGTGCCCTAGAATCCCATCTGCTGTGTGCACTGGAATCCCATCTGCTGTGTGCCCTGGAATCCCATCTACTGTGTGCAGTGGAATCCCATCTGCTGTGTGCAGTGATCCCATCTGCTGTGTGCACTGGAATCCCATCTGCTGTGTTCAGTGGAGTCCCATCTGCTGTGTGCCGTGGAATCCCATCTGCTGTGTGCCATGGAATCCCATCTGCTGTGTGCACAGTGGAATCCCATCTGCTGTGTGCCGTGGAATCCCGTCTGCTGTGTGCACTGGAATCCCATCTGCTGTGTGCAGTGATCCCGTCTGCTGTGTGCAGTGGAATCCCATCTGCTGTGTGCACTGGAATCCCATCTGCTGTGTGCCGTGGAATCCCACCTGCTGTGTGTCGTGGGATCCCATCTGCTGTGTTCAGTGGAGTCCCATCTGCTGTGTGCACAGTGGAATCGCATCCGCTGTGTGCCGTGGAATCCCATCTGCTGTGTGCCATGGAATCCCATCTGCTGTGTGCAGTGGAATCCCATCTGCTGTGTGCAGTGGAATCCCATCCGCTGTGTGCCGTGGAATCCCATCTGCTGTGTACCATGGAATCCCATCTGCTGTGTGCAGTGGAATCCCATCTGCTGTGTGCACAGTGGAATCCCATCTGCTGTGTTCTGTGCCTTTGAGTGTGGACAGCGTGATGGTAAATCAGCAACTGTGGGTGAATCCACCGGGCCCTGCAGGCAACCACCCATGAGATTCCGGAGTCGGTGCCAACAAGGAGCTACATCCTATTCAGAGCTGAACAGCGGGCAGAAAATACAGACACAGAAATGATCCACAGGGTTAAATGGTCCACAGGGACCGTGAAACAACTACAGAGCCCAGAACTATTTAGCTCCCGGTGGGCAAGTTAAGGAGGAAGGAAGGAAGCGGGGCTGAGTTGATCTCGCAGCAGGCTTCAGGCCAATGAAATGATGTCTGTCCTTCCAAGAATAGTGCCCAGCTGGTCTCCTCATTGTCCCCTGAGGGTGGGGAACACACAAACACACACAAGCGCCAGACTTGCCTCTCTGGAATTGTCGGCTTGAAGACCTGTGAAAAACTGTGTTCTTCTCCCCTATTTCCTCAGCCTACCCGCTTCTGTCTCCCACTCTTGGGAAGTAGCCCATTTCTAGATGCAGTTTGTTTTACCCACAGTCTTCTGATACCTGAAATCCAAAACATCCCAGAATGTAGAGATGGAAGTGACCTTGAAGGACTTCCAGTCTGTTCCTCTGCCTCTGGGCATCTCTATGTATGAATCAGATTCCTAAACGCAGTTGGTATTACCCCGTGAGCATCACAGCTCATCTAGAGTATAATCTGGTCCCAAAATATCATCATGAAAGACACCCTAAAATCATTTCTTCAGCATTTTCCATTTATTTATTTATTTGTTTAGAAACAGAGTCTCATTTTGTTGCCCTCAATAGAGTTCCGTGGCAACCTCCAGCTCTTGGGCATAGGCGATTCTCTTGCCTCAGCCTCCTGAGTAGCTGGGACTACAGGAGCCCACCACAATGCCTGGCTATTTTTGTTATTGTTGTTGCAGTTTGGCCGGGGCCGGGTTCAAACCTGCTACCCTCAGATTATGGGGCCAGCACCCTACTCACTGAGCAACAGGCACCACTCTAAAATCACTTCTTATAACACTCTCTTAAAGAAAAATATTAAAATAAGAGATGTACAAAAACAAAAACAAAAAAATTAAAGGAAAAGAAAGCTGTTCTGGAAGAAGGTTACAGTATTTCTCACCAGAGTCCACAGAAAAAGCCAGAGAAGGCAAGCTAGCACCCTGGGCCTGCGAGGATCAGAACTGGGACCCCCCTCTCCTTGTGTCTGCCCCTCCCTGCCGCCTCTGCCCGGGTGAAGCTACAGCCACAGAAAGCGAGGGAACTACTTGATCATAGCTCACCAACCCAAGAGGAAAGGCCCTGTCCCTGTCACATGGAGGAATGGTTTGGGATCTAAATTAAATCAGCAGCTGTGAAATTCTGTGTGCTAATACTAGAAATTCACCAAGAGTTTGATCTCTGCAGACAGGGGACTTGGAATCACAAGAGTCACCTGACCTCTGTGACTCAGTTTAGTCATCTATAAAATGGGGGCAATCGTAGTGCCTACTTTGTAGAGCTTCTGGAAGGATTAAGTACATTTTGAGGTGTGTAGTTTTGAGACAGAGTCTCACTATGTCACCCTGGATCGATGCCATGATGTCATAGCTCACGGCAACCTCAAACTCCTGGATTCAAGTGATCCTCCTGCCTCGGCCTCCCAAGTAGCTGGGACTACAGGTGTGCACCACCACACCCAGATAATTTTTCTATTTTTAGCAGAGACAGGGTCTCACTCTTTCTCAGGCTGTTAGAAGATTGTTTCTTTCTGATTGTGGTGAACCAGCTTGTAACCAAGTCCACATTCACACTCTAAAACTATTGTGGTACTGTAACAAACATTACGATGTATTACATGATATTAAGAGGCATTAGACTCTAATTATCAAATATCCTACTGGGTTACATGGACATTTTATCCAGTAGGCAGAAAGCACAAATTCGGAAAATTGCATGCTATAAACTACATAAAAACACAAACTTGCTTAGAGACCTTCACACAATTCTGGGATGAAATAATATATGTATACCAAGAAACTTTGACAAATGCACCCAAGAAAAAGAAGAGGAAAGATTTTTAAAAATATTCTTTCACTGTCATTATCGCTCATGGTCCCTGCTTGAATTTTGTCATTTTTTTCTTCTAGTCTTTTTCTCTGTGTTCTGGTGGGCGTTTTGACCTAATTATAACTGTTCAAATGTGTCATCATTCCCTAAAACTCTGCTCTGCAGAACACCAGTGCTTGGGGGTGATGATGGATGCTGGTTGGACAAAGGACTGCAGGGTGAAATCAGTTCAGGGAGCCACAGATTGGACCCAGCACTTGTCAGAGCCTTCAGCTGATGTGCAGTGTGAAGTCCAGAGCACCGCGTCTGGTATCAAGCAGTGTCTAAATGCATTCATGAATATTTGACGCAGGAGGAGTAGTTCAAAAAACACACTTTGGAAAAATGCAAGTCTATGATTTTGTATTCTTCTTATTATAAGCAGTTCTATATTTTTCATGACATGAGCTTCACATCCTTTTAAATCATCCTGTAATAATATACTAAGAGGTATCCCATGAGGGTGGGGGACTTGTGGCCTCAGGGCCACTAGATCCAGATCCCCAAGTGTGGCCCCTCTACTGAATCTTTATTAAAAGGATTTGTTCTGTAAAATTTGTATTCAGTCCAAAGGCTTCACTAGAGGATCCAGAAGGTCACACGTGGCCTGAGGCCGCAGGTTCCCCACCCAGGCGTGAATTGGTTAAAAAACAAATGGAAATATTTCAGGTTGGATTCCTCAGGACAGACTCCCAGAAGGAGAATTACCAGGTCAAAGGGTAGGAACGGTCTAAATTCATGGTTCCTGGTGCCAATTCATTTTTCAACAGGTCTGTATCCATTTCCACAACCCAGCAGTGTGGGACAGACCCGCGCCAGGCCCAGAGCAGGGCAAGGGGCCAAAATGCTAAAAGCAGGCTGCTGATGGTTACTCTCAGCAGCCTTCATTAGCACCACCAATGGTGATGTCAACCCCTCTCCCTCTCCCTTCAACATCCCTCTCCCTCACCCCCTAAAACATAGACTTCTAAGTGCCTCGGTTGTGCAGCCTCTGAGATAATCCCTGCAAGTCACCAACACCAATGACCCCTACTGCTAGCACCTATAGGCACAAAAAGGTCCTGCTCCCAGACCAGAGCTGGTAAGGATTTAACACCCTGATCCAAGGGCGAAAGGGCCCTCATCTGTAGCATTTGCCACTCTCTGTGGTATGAACGCTCTCACCGGGGCTCCTGTCAAGCTAACAATCTTCCTCCTTCCTCTGTGACTCCCAACCCTGGCTGGATGCTGCTCCACATCTGACCAGTGCAGGATCCCGGATCCCAGAGGCCTGCCCCTAAGCTGACAACACCGCCTACATTCACCCAACGCCAGGCTTCAGCTTGATTCCCTACAGAGGCCCGTGGAGTTCACCTGCCCCATACCCACAGGCACCACGCCTAGCTCAGGTGGGTCCTGCTGTGGCTGCGGCGCCTAAGACCGCCTCTGCTTGTGCCTTGCTACCCAGCACCTGCCCACCACCCACTCTGCACTCCCGACCTCTTCTCTGCCACTAGCTTCCCACCCAGCATTTATCCCACGGATCCAATAACAAATTCAATTTCCATAGGAATGGGCCACATTGGATGAGATTTTTAAATCATTCTCTCTCTCTGGCTATTCCAGAGACTCCCTTTAGCCACCCTCCCATGAACGTGTACCCACTCATAGAGGACTCAAAGGTCTCTCTGCCCTGTGAGTGGGCCGTGGTACCCTGCCAACCCTCTGCCCCAGGACACCATACTGTTCACTGTGTCCTCAACTGGGTTTGGTCACTTCTCAACTCCCACACTGGAAACCATCAGACGTCCAAACTGAGCTGTTAGTTGGACCATCCAGCTGTGTCCTCCATCAGTCTGACTGGCTGACCATGACCGCCTGTGACAAAATTATAATGTGGTGTCCCTCTGAGCCCTGAGAAGCCCCAGCTGCCATCCAAGCTGTGTCGTGAGGGGAAGTGGAGCCTGCCATTCCTAGTGTCAAGAGTCTCAGT
This sequence comes from Otolemur garnettii, assembly GCF_000181295.1. Taxonomy (NCBI): domain Eukaryota; kingdom Metazoa; phylum Chordata; class Mammalia; order Primates; family Galagidae; genus Otolemur; species Otolemur garnettii. The sequence goes on along the minus strand of NW_003852497.1, from coordinate 1,700,195 downwards.
GAGAAAACCCTCTCCCTGACAGCACCAGTCGTGCTGTCCTAGAGAAGATCCCCCCACGGCTCCCCTGCCTTCCCACAGTTCTCAGGGGTCAGCTCGGCCAGGAAGAGGAAACTGAGGCTGCAGAAGAAGAGGGCAAAGGTGGAAAACATGAGGGGAAAAAGGAAGGGGGGAGTGGGAACGGCAAATGGAGAGGAGCGGAGATGGCTCCGGGCATCACAGTGTGTCGGCTTCTCCGACGTTCCACTGGGACTTCTGGACCCTAAAAAACATGAATGATGTCTTTTACCAAAAAACAGGGACATAAATGATGTCTTTTACCCCCAAACAGAGACATGAACGAATCAATTCTAAGATCCCTACCAGGTAAGCTCCACGTCCCCATAAGAGCAGGGTTAACCCCACCCCAACGTGCGTATGAAATGGTTAACAGTAACGTTCCTCGGCGGAAGCAAGGAGGATTCGTAACAGAGTCACAGGATAGCATATGGATCCCCATATTTTTCACCAAAGGCAATCTATTCTAAGCATGGGCTCAATCTGGAAGTCACTCTTCCCCCAAGATGAGTTGAGTTCAAACACCTTCACCCCGAGCACGGGAGCAGCTGGCGGGGAGCAGGCCGCGAGGGTCGTTCAGATAGAAATCTCATGCAAAGTCAAGTGGGCAGCTGGCAGTAGGCTGATCGTATTAGAGGAATCTTTCCTAAGGAGCATCACGGGCAAAGATTCTACAGAAACAGAGCCAGATAACTTTCTGCGCTTAGCAATGAGGACTTTGATACAAGGAACACAATATCCCAACCTAAACCACTGGGGACTGAGTACAGCCCAAGGCATAGAAGGGAAGAGAAAACCAGCATGACGTGGAAAAAGAAAACTACAGAGTAAATCATAATAAAAACCATCTCCTACTCCTCACTCCAGACGCACTGGGTTTGGTTAATTCCTTAATGAGGATGGATTGTAATTAATATCACAATGACACAGGATAATTATTGCATATAATTATGCTTGAGTTAACTATAGAGTAAGTCATACACCGTTTGCATTCTCCAGTATATTTAATTAAACATTTTGGGGGAGGAGGTGGAGGACACTTGCTAATATTCTTCAATGGAGAACGCCTCCAGGAGTATCTGTGTGTATAAACCTCCACAGTGGACCACCCCCCTACACTGACCACTGCCTTCAGTTAATCTGATTTTCATAGACTGGACATGCCCCACATGTACTTATCAGTACAGTAGGCCTAGGTCCTTATGTTGATCGCCTCAGGTTGTTGACCAGTTGGTTATAGTCCCTTGAGTGGTAAATTTACAGGGGTTCTACTGTGTGTGTGTTTCGTTCAAGACTGCGATGCTCAGGATTGCCCAACCCAGCAGCCACATCCCTGCAGAGTTCTGCCTTCACCACTTTCCAACTGCCTGCAGACCCGCCTGGACAGGGAACAGCTAACAGGAACACATCAGAGACTACTGGCTGGACCTGCCTCAGAAAGGTCACCTCTTGGTGGCCTGGTTTCTGGGCTCTTCTGTGGGCTCTGTAAGCTGTTCCTGTGGGTCTCCAACCCCTCACAAGAGGCGGCACGTTCTTGACCTGAGTGTGTGTGTGATCCCACCTTCTCTCCCATGTCCCCTGAGACCTGAAAGCTCTTTCCACTTCCTCTCCTGGTTCTCGATGTATAAACCATACACCATTGATGGCCGTGAAATTTAATAGAAGGCCAGGCACAGTGGCTCACACCTGTAATCACATCACTTTGGGAAGCTGAGGCAGGAGGATCTCTTGAAGGCTAGGAGTTTGAGGTTGCCGTGAGCTATGATGATGCCACTGCACTCCAGCCTGGGTGATAGAGTGAGACCCTGTCTCAAAAAATAAAAGTTCAATAGAGGAAGGATTGCAGGCCTCCACCTGCTCTGAAACACAAATCCTATATCGCGAATGAAACCTGAACCTCTAGAGATGATGCAGTTCGTGTCTCTGAGAGAGAGAGACCTGCTAGGTGGTCTGCAGGAAATCCTAGGGGATTGGGGTTGGGGAGAGTGTCCCGTCTTCCACCCAAGCCCATGTAGGTGCTTCTGGCCGGCCCAGACCTTTGCCACACTCCTGGGATATCACTCACCCCTTAAGGTGCTGTGCTCATTCTTGGCACCACTCTCCTCTCACCCCCACGGGAGTCCTTTCCAAAAGTTTAGACCTCTGATCCAGGAGTGAAGACTCCTTGAAAGCTAAATTAGTAGATTAATTTTGGAGAAAGCCCTAATTCTCCCTTATTAACTCAATTTCTTCACACCCTTTCTCTCTTTGGTCTCTCACATGCCTCTCCCTGCCCTCCCATCCGACTCTCCGTCCATCCATCAAGGGGTCACCTTATCCCGGGTCCCTCCTGCCTCTGCTGGGCTTCAGGAAGCATTGTGTCCAGGTGGCCAAGCCCTCTGCTGCCTATCTATAAGTCAAACAGGGACCCCCTGACACCTCCTTTCCAGATTCATAACCATGAGAACAGAGTCTAAAGGGTAAAGCCCTGACCTCCTTCAAGAATTACCCCAGCAAGCGCCACCCCACCCCTAACTCGGGAAGGATTCAAGAGACCTCAGAGGGTCTGTGTGGCCACCATCGCCTCCGCTCCTACCATCTCCACAGGGAGCTTCCAAGTTCCAGATCTGAGATCCAGAGGAGAAAGGGACAGAGGGATTCTTCCCCCACACCCTCCACCCCGCTCCTAGTCCCTCAGTCAGCCTTCAAAGGCCACCCTCAGCCAGAGTAAGTGACACTGAAACAGCCATCCCCCTCCACCCCCCGCCTGCCCGCTGATAATAATGGGCCAAGACACTTTTATTATCATTATTAATTAGCACTTTCAAGCAATGGAATTAAATCAATATGGTGGACTGAAACTAATTTTAACAAGCCATTGAGATCAATCATTGGGACTTTTATCTACATAAATGCCACTAAACTCAGCTCGTTAGTGTAACATTAGCTGGGAAGAAAAAGAAGGGAGACTGGCGGGGTTTTAATTAGGAAGACATAAACCGAGCCACAATTTTTCTTCTTTGATTTGCTTTTAATCTCGTCTGCAAAGCTCTTCTGGTGCTGCCGAGGCTGATTTTGAGTCCCAGGCCACTTGGGCCGGGAGCAGAGGGGATGGAGCAGGGAGCCACAAAGGAAGCAGATGGCCCTTCCCGGGGCCCACCCGAGATGAGCTGTCACCTCCTGGCCGGTGCCCTGACTCTGGACTCCAAGACGTTCACAGTCAGGGACCGACACTGTCCCCTGGTACTCACCTTTATTCATCATTTATTCATTTCTGCATTGTATGGAAATTATTTGCATTCATTAATTCATTCAATGAACGCTAGATGAGGACCTAATATGTCCCGGGCACCCTGCTTAGTGTTCTAAGAGAATTAAAAGGAACACGAGCACATGTGGTCATACTCCCCCTAAGAGCCTGCAGCTGGGCTTAGTCCCACCTAGACCGACAGCCCCAGAGGGCAGGGACTGAAACTTATCTATCCGTGTCCCCTTCCCACCTGGCTCTGTGCTCTGATCCTGAAGGAGCCTGGAAAATGTCTGGGATGAGTAGCTAAGAACCCCCTCCTCCCTGCACCTGCTGCCCCAGGCCTTCCCTGTTCCTGGGGCTCCCACGCTCTACCCCTCTGCTCTTGCTTTTGCTCAAGTCTAAGAACACCCTTCCAGCCCTGTGTCCCCACAAGCTGCAGCTTCTCCCCAAGACCCAGTTCTAAGGCCACCATGTGGATAGAGCCAGGAGCCTGGTTGTCAGCCATCCCCAGGCTGTCATATTTCCCTCTGTGGCAGCCACCACTTCTGGCTCCCATAAGCTGCTGTCTGGCCCTGCCTGCCTCTTGGACAAGACATGAGCGACCTTCCTCTCCTGATGTCCCCAGCATACTGGACATGAAGCCGGCACTCAGTTCGGAACAGTAGGCAAGCATGGAGCCTCTGTGCTTGCCAAAGATCTGGGTGCAGTCCCACCGCAGCATCTGAGTTTTGCCCACAGCACTGGGGGTTCTCCGTGGTATACTCTTCTGGTGTCCCTGCCCACTGGGCCCCAGCACACATCGCCTCTCCCAGATGTGCCCTGCACATTCCATCGCCCACGTCCTGGCTCACTCCACTCACTCTGCCTTCAGGGAGTCAGGCCTTCCCAAAGCATCCTGCCCCTCCCAGGCCTGTCTCAAACCTCGCCCCCGCCAGCCCAGTGTAGACTTTCCTGATCATGTGAGCCATCCCTGTTCCCTTCCTGCTTGGCCACCCACATGGGCCTTAGCACCAAGCTCTGTGCTGGATTCTCACTTCCCCCACTGGATTTGGGACGGGAATCTTCCTACCTGTGCTATCTCTGGGAAGCAAGTCATTCCTTGGTGGAGCAGAGTACCCAGCATCAGATTCCAGCTCTATGGATGAGAGTACATTTAGTGCCTTGGGTAAGATACCTAATTCTGCTACACCTCAGTTTCCTCACCTGTGAAATGGGAACCAACAGTACCAACTGGGATTATTGTAGAAATTAAATTAAGTGTGATGATTCACATAAAGCATTGTGCCTGCCACTTAGTAATCAGTGTATTTTTCATGATTACCGTCAATGCTATAATTGTTACTATTATTACCAATTTGTGTGTCCTGGTTCATCCCCACCAAGCAAACTATTGACTGTAATTTGGCTTCCCTACAAGAAAAGGGCCCACTGATCTGTCCACATGAAGATCAATCTGATTATTAGAGATGTTTCCCAATACCGTTCCATAAACTGAGACTCTAGATTGTATCTCTCAAGCTCTTAAGAGTTAGGTTACAGTGAACCGATCCATTAAGTCCAGATCACTCCTGAGTATACCAGCAACCAAACTTTTGAGTCTGAGGTCCTAGATCTTGGTGACCGTATCAAGGTTCCACCAACTGGAGGCCTGGTGTGTGGCCAGAATGGCTTCATGGGCTGTAAGTACTTCAGGTTCATTGTTTAACTTCCTTAAGAAAGTTACTCAAAATCTCCAAGCTTATTTCATCAGCAAAACAGGGAAAATACGTTAGCAACTCATCTCAGGGGCAGCTCTAAGATTGAGGAGGGATGATGAGTAGAAAATTCCTTACACAGATAGGTGCCTGACAATTGTGAACTCTTAGAGCTATTTATTATTCTACTACATTACCACACTTTTTTATGCTATGACAACAATTTAAACAGTATTTTATATTTACAAAGCCCTTTCATAGGTGTTTTCTTACCTCTCAGAACAACCATTCCGATCTAACAGAAAAGGAAATTAGGTGCAAACTAAGTCACTTCCTTGAATGGTGGTTGCCAGAACTTGGGAGCAGGAGATGGGGAGATGTTGGTCAAAGGTACAGAATTTTACTGAGATGAGAAGGCGTTCTGGAGATCTATCATACTATGTGGTGACCGCGGTTGACAATAACAGTGGTATCTTTGAAAATCCCTAAGGGAGTCGATCGTAAATGTTCTCACTGCAGACCCAGAATGAGAACTAGATGAGATGATGGATGTATTAATTAGCACCATGTAGTAATCATTTCACTATGGATACAGATCTCAAAGCATCATGTTGTACACCACAAATATATTACAATTTTTATTTGCCAATTTCACCCCAATGAAGCTGGAAAAAATACATAAAGTCACTTTCTTAAGATCATATGGTTTGTAAGTTACAAAACTGGAACTCGAACCCAGTTCTTCTCTCACAGGCTGGTCTTTTCTTTATAAAGTATCTGCCTATTCAATAATCCAACAACAAAAGCCCTACTGTTTTGACTTTATTATACAGTAAAACTATTCTGAAATTTTGGCATTGCTCTAGAGTCCCTTCCATCTCCTGCCATCTGTGGCCCTTTCCCTCATACTAATAAGCTACCCTGGATCTCAGATCCCAGAATCAAAGAACTAATCCACTTGCTTTGTGATGGCTGTCAAGTGTGGGGCTTCAGTCTGAGGTCCAACTACATTTTCTACATCCTTTGGGCCTTTGGGCTTGGTGCCTTGCCCTGGGGGTGACCCATCCCTAAGGAATCTCCTAAGGAACAGGAGGAGCAGGTTGTGTTAGGACCGACCAGTTTCAGGCACCGAAGGCAGCACCTGGATGCCTCCTGCGCTGAAATGCCTGCTTGTCTGTTCTTGTGCAGTGAGAAAAGTTCTCCAGCCACAGAAGCTTGGGACAGAAACAAATGTACTTACTTCCTTGCCTGCTCTGCTGGGAACTTGCCTAAACTCAACACTTTTCTTTCTGGAGAGTCTATACTTCTGGGTCATCCCCACATACACACCAAAAAAAGCACACAGTAGATGGCGGCAGTCCTTGGTGGTGGAGTCCCAGGGACAGGATGAACTGTGTGATGTCACTCAGCCCCTCCCAATCCGTCCTTAGACCTAGATCCCTGGGCAACCCGTCATTGCCTTACACTTCCAACTTTCATCCCTGTGCTATATTTTTACTTAGGAACTAAACATTTCAGCTGCCCTCAGGTCTTCCTTACATACCAAATTCATCACCATCTCTGCCTCTCACATTCTTTCCACACCCTTGAAAAATATCCCAACTTCATCAAGTCTAACAATGACACCACCATCCTCCAGGGCTCCCAGAGTCAAGAAGCTGCAGTCTTTAAAAATCCTTCCCCATAATTCTCCAAATTCAAAGACTCCTAGGTGTAGTGTAGTCTAGGTACCAGGTATAGACATTGGTCACAGCCCTCCACATGTCACCTTTGGAAACCTACAGCAGTTCCTCAATTTATCTCCCCAATGATCAAGTCCTCCCTAGTGAGTTCTTCTAAATCAGGGGTCCACAATTTTTTCTGGAAAGGGTAAGATAGTAAATATGTTGGACTTTGTGCCGGTACTATGAATATTAGAGCCTCTGTTGCAATGACTGGACTTAGCTGTTGTAGAGTAAAATCATCAGCCATAGACAAATGTAAGTGAATGAGAGCGTCAGTCTTCTAATGAAACTCTATTTACAAAAACAGGTGGCAGGCTGGATGTTTGCCCAGGGCTCTAATTCGCCCACCCCTGTTCTATATTGTTCTCATCTGGGTCTTTTTAAACACCATTGTTCCTCTCATTCTGTAGCATTACTTGTAAGTGTAGTTAGGTCCACACGTAAGACTTGAACTCCAGTCTTCTCTAGCAAACATTGCTGATGCCTTGCCTCAGGCTCCCTGCCCACTGCTGAACTTACCTGCAGCCCCCGGGCAGTCTGGCTCCCACCGCCACTCACACCTCTCTGCTTCACTGACTGGGGCTTCTGCCTGTGCCTCAGAGCTTTCTCACCTCAAGTGCAGGACAGGCCAGAAATACTGGGGGATTAACAGCCTCAGGAACAACCCTCACCTGTGCAGAATGTGAATCTGTGTTATTTAAAGAAAAACTTCAGGCAAATTAAATTTAACAGAGTTTAACTGAGCAAAGAATGACTCAAGAATCAGGCACCCCGCCCCCCAACAGGGCTGCCGCAGGGTCAGAGAGGATTTATGGACAGAAAAAGGAAAGTGAAGGGCATAAAACATAAGTGAGGTACAGAAACACTCAGGTTAGTTAAAGCTCAGCATTTGCCGTATTTGAACATGGTAAGAACAGTTGGTGCCTGTGAGTGGCCAAAATTCGGTGATTGGTACGGAAGTAAGTTACAGTCTGTTTACAGGACCTGGTAGGTTTCAGTTCACCTACAGAGAAACCTGTGGGCCAAACTTACAACATATTAAGTGGCAAGTTTAGGCTAACCTTAATTTAACAGTGTACACAAACTACACTTCCCTATCCCTTAGGAAAACCACACTGAGGCATTCTAGATGGATCCACCAAGGGCCTTAGCAGGACTGAGAGCCAGCTGGCCACAGCAGCAGCCCACTGACTAAGATACCTTCATCAGCTTCCCTCCCATTACACTAACATTTTCCTCTCCCCCTGGGCACTTCCTAGGATAGGTGTCTCAGCCTCTGAATTCAGAGTAACTAAGCTAAGACCTCTTTTTCCTTTTAACTCCCTCCAAAGAGTCTAAAATGCCACTTTAACTCCTGACAACATGGCAGGCTAAATATTCCAAAAAATATCTTTTGACTGCAATACTTAGTTACTGGATACATTACAGAAACATGCTTTTAAATGAATTTCTGTGTTTTCAGGAAAATGAGGACGTCTACAGGGGCCGCAGACTTATATACATACACAAACAAATCAAGACTGAGCTGAAACAAGAGTGGGAAGCCAAGCCCTGGGGGGAAATGTCAAAAACTTGTAGTTTTAGAAATGAATGTGGTTTTGATGTGAATGGGAAATGGGAAGCCAGGCTTTGGCCTCATGCACAGTGAAGGGGTTAAACTTACCAAGACTTGCACACAAATCTATAACCTCAGTGAAGGGGCAGACTGAAAAAAAAGGGGCAGCCTTCTAACAAAGGAAAATTGTGGTAGATAAATATATGTATGTATAGATATATGATGTATGTATGTGTGTGTGTATATATATATATCCCCCTTAGAATGTATAACCAGGATCTGTTCTCACCAGGGGGTCAAGAGTTTGAGCTCATACTACCCACAGGTAAGGAAATGCCAAGTTGAGAAATTAAACCAAAGTCAATCTAGCTTGATAGGGTTCCCAGTTCCAAACAGGAGGAGATACAAACCTTTCTGGAAAGAAAAACAAAAAGTCCTAAACTCAGATCCCACAGTTTATGTTCAAGCAAACAAGAGCTCAAGTAAAACATTAGCAAATGCAAAAAGGAGCAATTTGACATAAGCCAGCTTCAGCAGGAATTACAAACAACAAATGCATGGCCCCCAACAAATTAGCTTACCAGAGAATATTAGCTTACCAGAGAGGGAGTGTAACAAATTATTAAATCATTAAAGAAAACAAATAAAATTGGGGAAATGAACACAGTGCAAAAGAGTATCCAAAAATGGCAAGGTAAATATTTTTAATTGAAGTGAAAAAGAAAATCATTGAATTTAAAAACTCAAAGGAAAGGCTTGACACCATGTTAGACACCCCTGAAGAATAAATTAGTGAAATTGAAGAGAATTCGGCATAGAGAGGTAGATGGTGCAAAACAGAAATAATAGGGAGTTCCAGAAACATAAAGGATAGAATTATATCAACAGCAAAGACTTATTTATTGCCTCAGTTACAGGCTCAGTGTAATTCCTCTTCCATTTCATTTCATCTGCTTAGCCAAATGGTAAGTTGTGATTTTATCCCTTGAAATTTTCAGGTAATCTCTCGACTTCTTCCAATCATTTTTCTTTCCTTTGTTTCTTTTACACAAGGTCTTTACATCTGTGCTGTTGTACTTAGTCCACTTAGTCCTTCAGCTCTGAAGGACAGAATTAAAAGGTCTAACATGAGTAATTGAAGTTACAGAAATAGGGGAGGGGGGAAGATGGGTGAAGAGAATGATATTGCGGGGACCACGCCTATAATTTATCCTATTAGGGTACATGTGAATTTGTCTAAAGGTCGAATATAAATGTCTTAACACAACAATTATGAGAAAGACACGATGGCTATGTTAGCCAGTTGGATGAGAGTTTTCCAAACTGCATATGGATGCAACACACTGTATCCTATGATAGAATTAATGTACACAATTATGATCTAATAAAAAATAAATTAAAAAAAGAAAGAAAGAAATAGTGCATGGGAATGAGGCAATATGCAAAGGAATAAAGACTAAGAACTCCCCAAATTTTTGAAAGACATAAATCTGTACATAAAGGAAACACAACTATGTGAAGTAGTATAAATAAAATACAACACATACGTAGTGAAATACCACCTTGTAGTGAAGCTGTAGAACAGCAAAAATAATAAAAATATTTTTAAACACCCAAAGGAAAAGACTAATCACCAAAAATAAAAATATAAGAAGAGAAGTTGATTAATGGATACAAATATATGGTTTGATGGAAGAAATAATTTGTGAGAATCTATTGTGTATTTCAAAGTAGTTGAAAGAGAAGAATTCATGTGGTTCTAGCATAAAGAGAAGACAAATATTAAAGGTGATAGATATCCCAATTACACTGATTTGATATTTACAATTATATGAATGTATTAAATTATCACGTGTACCCTGAAACTATGTACATCTATTATGCATCAATTAAAAAAGAATAAACAGACCTGGTGCTGTGGGTCCCGCCTGTAATCCCAGCACTCTGGGAGGCCAAGGCAGGTGGATTGCCTGAGCTCACAGGTTTGAGACCAGCCTGAGCAAGCAAGATCCAGTCTCTAAAAATAGCTGGGAGTTGTTGCAGGCACCAGCTACTCAGGAGGCTGAGGCAAAAGAATCCCTTGAGCCCAGGAGTTTGAGGTTGCTGTGACCTATGATGCCATAGCACTTTACTGAGGGTGACAAAGTGAGACTCTGTCTCAATAAAAACAAAAAATAAGTAAATAAGAATAAAAGTAATAGCTTTTACATATTCTTTGCTTAGAAAAATTTGTGTCACATTCAGTCTACTGTAGAACATGTTGACCAAACATTCAGTCATACTGATAAGATTATCTGTGAATTTTTAGTATAAGGATATTGGGAGTTGTAAATAAACAACTAGCAGTGGTTTAAAAAAAAAAAGAAAAAAGAAAGAAGTCAACAATTAGACTAACAGCAGACTTCTTCCTTGTGACAATGGAAGTGAAAATATAATGGAATAATACCTTCAATATACTGGAAAAAAATAATTATCAGTCTTGGACAACATAGCCAGTAAAACCATAAAACCATGTTCTAAGCTCCTTTCAGTAAAAAATAATGAAACAGTCTACAGAAAAGATATCCTCACTAAGCACTTACTTTAAGAAGTAAAATAATTCTACAAAGTCTATAATGCAGAAAGAAATTGTGATCAATGAAAATGACAATATATATCTAAACAAATATTGACTACATAAAACAAAAGTCATACTATCGACTGTGCATATTTAAAAACAAAAATTAAAATAGCTGGACAATGCTGACGGGACTGAGGTTGGTGGGGATAAAGCATTCCACCATCCTTGCAAGGGGAGCAAAGACACTAACATATTTTAGACTGCTTAAGTGCTCTGAATATAATTGAAATAATTCTCTTTAAAGAAGTTTAAATGGAGTTAATAATTCTCAAAACCAGTGGAGGGAAAGCAAAATTATCAATAAACAACTTCAAAAAGGCAATAAGAAGAAAAAGGAAACAGAAAAAGCAAGATTAATGGCACAAAATAACAAGGTAGATATTAGGCCAAAGATATATATGTATAAAATGTAAAATCCTATGAAGCTTAATATATATGTAGTAAAATTAAAGCCAAAGGCAAGTGAATAATGAATATAAAATTCAGAACAATGATCACTCTTGGGGAATAAGGAAAGTTCATGGAATAGGGACACAGAAGGACTTAAAAAGTATTGGTTATGTCCTAATTCTTAAGTGGAATAGAGGAGACAGAAACATTTGTTTTATTCTTTGTATGTTATATTTTCACTATGTATATTTATATAAATGAAAGATTTCATTAGAAGGTCTTTAAATTGTATAAAGGATCTACAGAGGCTCCGTGGTGTCCTATTAAGTTTAAACTCATAGGCCTGGCATGTTAAGCCCCTCCCACAACTGGGCACAGCTTCAGGCTCACTCCTGTCCAAGGCCAGATCCTTTCTCCAGCGGGAATTTCCTGGTGCTATACCTGCTCTACGTGGCCACTACCAGATTAGTTCATGTTTCCACGATTTTGTTTATACTTTTCCCCTCATCTTTTCTTTCACCTGCAAACTCTATAGTTCCTGGAAGAAAAGTAAATAAATAAAATACCATCTCTCTCATTTATGTCTCAATGATGAGAAATACTCTCAGGACTGGTGAACACAGTCAGCCACATTGTCTTAATGAAGGACAGGAGAGTCTTGTCTCTCCACTCACCAGTAAGCTCCCTGAGAGCAAAGACAGAGTCTAATGCTTGTCTTTATCTCTTACTACTTCTTAGTCAGGACTGAAGTCATAAAATGCACTGAATCTTCATCCACTAAAGAAAGGGTGGCATGAGAACAATTAATTCTCATGGAACAGACTCTGTCTGAGAATCTGGAAAATGTGTATGGCCTTGAACTTGTATCTTTCATTTGTATCCTGCCCAGGTATCCTTCCTACTTAAACCCCTTTTTTCTCCTTAAACCTGTTCAAATTGGTTTCTATTACTTTTTAGCCCAATGATCCTCATTAAAAAATGCATGTCTAAGACTTGAGAGAATTCAAATTCAAACCTCAACAAAAAGTATAAATTGTCACACACCATAAACTTTCAAAATTACTGTGAATGCCAATGGCGTGATGACTGGAACTGGGTCACAGCTAGGTCTGCACATCCTCAAAACTTAACTCAGTCTCTTCACAATCCACTGGTTTTCTCACTCCCCATGTTCATTGATGTTGCTTTACAGAGGTTGTGAGGTTCTTTTCTTTTCTGAGACTTCATAAACAGATTCTTCATAAAATAGCAAGCAAGGGTTTACATAGAACATGGTGGGAAGAAGCTTAAGTCACCAAATTCATAGAAGCTGAAAAGAAGGTAAGTGTGAGCTTGAGATGGGGAAAGAACTGAAAATCCTTACCACGGCCTGATCAAAAAGAAAAGTAAAAACCCTCTACTAACTATGAATGTCCTTATTAGTCCTGTTGACCAGATTACTCATTAAACAATAATTTTGCCAATAGATCGCTGAGGACTGTGGCATGCTTTTTCATTCCTTAAGTGAACATTTATTTACCATCAGGCATTGCCCTAGGCCTTAGGGACATATCAGTGAGCAAAACAGATTAAATATCTGCCCTTAGGGGGCTTTCATTCTATTAAAGAGAGAACTGACAATGAAGTAAATCGGTCAATTATGTTATGTTGATACAAGCTATGGAGAAGAATATAGAGGAAAATGTTAGCAGTGTTAGGAGGTGAGGGTGAATGTCTCAGGGTGGAAAGTTTCCCTAAGAAGACAACATCTGAACACACGTCCTCTAAAAATGAAGGCAGGAATAAGGAAAGAAGGGGAGAAAAAATAAATAATGAATGCAAAGCAAGTTGCCAGTAGCTCCTGGATAGTCTCCCAGGCTTGATTCCTCAGGCGTTGCCTTAAACCAAGAAGATAACAAAAACAGAACTGGCAAGACACTTGTCCAAGGCAGAGAAGACACAAGACTGGCAGAACCTGGCATCAGCAAGTTGAAGTGCTAGGTAGAAAGTCCCGCCTCTCAGGAGTAAACCTCAAGGGTCAGGACTTTCCACTCCCATAATAGACCTTTAAATGCCTTTGATCCTTTCTCTCTCCTATAGATGTCATAACCCTACGTGCACACACACAGAGAGAGAGAGAGAGCTGTTTTAACAGAATAACATCAAGACACTCCCCTCACTGCTTTCAGAAGCTTGCAGATAAACTGAAAACTTCTGAGATTTCTCTGAGTTACGTATGGGATGAATCTATCAAGGCTAAAGAAAATGGTTGGAAAGTTAGGGTAAAAACTATTTGAAGACAAGCAGTATAAAACCCTCTACTAAAACTAAAGGTAAAGAAAATAGTCCCATCATATTAGCTAATAATTCTCAGAGATAAATCAGTTTCTGGAACTCAGCCAGGTCTCTGTGGCACCATGAGAATTAAGTTACCAATGTGACTGCAACATCTCACCTCTCACCCATCCTCTGAATCATCACAGGCATCCACTTGTATTTTCTATGGAGAAAACACAAGAGTGTTTGGAGTCAGACTCAAGTTCAAATCCCAGTTCTGTATTTTATAAGAACTTTTGCTTTGGGGCTTAATTTTGTGGTTTTGTTTGTTTGTTTGTTTGTTTTTGTTTTTATTTCTTTCACTTGTAATTTCCCCACTTCCCATAGATCCCCAGGGAAATACCTGGTTTTCTTCGTTATATTATTCTATCAGCCACTGCATGAGACCTCCTAGGGGAGATATCACACTATTTTCTAATTGTCTTCTATTACTCTCACTAGCCTGAAACACAGCCTTTCAAACCCAGTAAACTCAGCTCTAGATCAACTTGTATACCATGTTCAGCAAAACACAGATGACTCAATCTTTTTATTTCAATATTCTAGCTAATAACTTTCATCCTCAATGCCATCTTGAGGTCTGACATTGGATATAGAGCTCAAGCCATCACCTCTCTGCTGCAGACCAAGAGGAGAAAGGGCAGAAAGACAAGAAAACCCACTCCAAGTTGAGCCTTCCCAGAAGTCCCGCACAAAACTCCCATTTACAGCTCACTGACTAAAACTTAGTTACTAGGGCATACATTGCTGCAAGGGAGACAGCAAATGTGCCTTGTTTAAAAATGGAAAGCTATTATTAAGGAGGAAGGGGAGAATAGCTGTGAGGGTGAGATACCACGGCCTCTACCAAAACATTGAAACAAGGAGTTGAATGCCCTAAGGCCGGCATGGGCATGGGATCACACACTGCGGAAGAACTCACTCACCCCACCCCACTCATGCTTTGCACCTTTCCCCAGGATCACACCTTCCTGGAGGCTCTTCTGCCCCTCTTTCCCTAACACTACTCTTTCTTTGAGACACAACTAACATGACACCTCCAGAAGATCTTCCTTTTCCATCACCCACATTCCCACCCCTCAAATCTCTCTGTTTTGCCTGTTATAGCACTTTCCACACTTCTGCAATTAGGTCTGTACTGATTTACCAGAACAAGAACACATCTTTGTGCTCTATTAAGTGCTAGTCATTTACTTACTCCTGTTATTTCTCTTTTATTCCCCTTTGTCCTTCTCACTATGCATTTTCCATGTTTCCTTCTTTCACTCCCTTACCTGTTCTTTTGGCCTGCCAAGGGCATTCAGGTGGGTCACCTTGAGTTCCACTGTTGGCTGATAAGACAACAGAGAGTCCTGATCTTGAATCTATTATATTAAAGCTTCAAAGCCAGTAATGGGCCACTAATGGGCCTGAAAAGTTGATACAACTCCCAAGCTATCTCAACTTAGGAAATAAGAGTAAGTGCTCTAAGAGAATCTAGTCCAAACTATGTCATCTCAATGTCCTTGACCCTGAGAAATGACAAGAGCTCCTCTTTTGAAATACTATGACAAAAGAATATGGCAAGTCACAAAAACAAGACAGCAGTGCGGCACCTGTGGCCTAGTGGGTAGGGCTCCAGCTCCATATACTGAGGGTGGCGGGTTCAAACCTGGCCCCAGCCAAACTGCAACAAAAAAAATAGCCAGGCATTGTGGTGGACACCAGTAGTTCCAGCTACTCGGGAGGCTGAGGCAAGAGAATCGCCTAAGTCCAGGAGTTGAAGGTTGCTGTAAGCTGTGCCACCATAGCACTCTACCAGGGACAATAAAGTAAGACTCTGTCTCTACCAAGAAAAAAAGACAGCATCCTTTTCAGCATATGTGTAGATTTTACGTGACTTGTATGACTAGCAGTCAGTAATTACTAACGGGGCCATCAAGACCATATCCCTATCATTTGGGCTGATCGTGGGGGATCTGGAGAGAACAATTCAGATGCAGGCCTCCCTTCCATAAGCACTTCTGTGCCCAAAGGTCCCTACTTTTCACTCAGCTTTGTGTATTGAAGATGGGCTCCAGCAGGGATCAGGGGAGAGGGGTGAGTGTACAGATGAGGTTACATCCCATGAAGGAAGGATGAGAAGCATGAGCAATAAACTGCCTGAGAGCAAGGCCTGAAGCCACAGAGGGCAAACCATTCTCACAAGGCAAATTACCAAATTTGAATTAAACATCTAGATCTACATCTCTTTTATCATCCCCTGTTCTTTAGTAAAGACATGTTTATATAGTACTGCTTACCTTCACGGTCTATGCAGTACAAAGGCAGAGGTCTTTGGCCAATACTTGGTGCAGGAGTTAAAGAGGAAATTGTCTTTTCTTCCTCTTCCCATCCTTCTGGTCAAAGAGTAACTGAAATTATAATTACCAAGGAAACAAGAAGAATTTACTTTTCCTGATAAAAAGTGAGATTCTAGGTGTAAGAAAAATGACCAAATTTCCTGCTAAAGAATTAATCAGGGTCCACTGGAAAACCTAATATTTTGAGTAAGAAACCTGGGTTTGGATTCTTCTACTAACCATATGCTGAATGGTCCAAAATCGGACACTAAACCTTCCTGAGCTTCAGTTTCCTTATGTATAAAGAGAGATCTACTTCATAGTAATAAGATCGCATGAATTTTAAACTGAAGTATTCATAGCAAGTCTTGCATTTGAGTGGATACTAATAAATGCCTCCGACCCCAGAAAGCAAATTCCAGAGCAAAGACTCAATGATCTCTTCCCACAGCTACATATTTTCCCTCTATCTAAAACCTCAGTCTCACTCTCATTCATCTCCAAGTTAGTTTATTCCTTCTAAATGCTTCAAAATGCTGACATAATTCACAAAGTTACTACCAATAAGTAACCAATAAGTCCATATTGAATATCTAATACTATGGCATGCTCCTTAGCAGTTGGGGCAGGGTGGGTGGCTGGGAATAGTCACCTCTGGGAGATTTACTGTCCTCTGGAGCTTCCAGTTTATTTGGAGAGATAATGCTAAACCCCTGGAGATGGCAGCACAAAACAGGGTCTGGGGGCCGATGTGGGACTCTACTAGTTGCTGAACACATCTATATATCCCCAGAGGACCCATCCAGCCTTCTGGGAGATGGGTTATACCAAAACTTCATTTGCTACCTAATCACCAGAAGTTCTCTTTTTGACAAAGTGGATCCCAGCAGCACTTGAGATTCCAAATGTTAATTCAGAACCAATTCAGTTTCTACTACATCTTGCAATGCTTGGAAACTTCCATTCCCCCAGTGCACAGTAACCCTAGTTAATGGCTAAAGGCACCTTTGGGGAAGACCTAGAGGAATATTAATAGGGTCTGGTTATAGCAGTGTTGCATGTACCCCTCAAGGGGGCCAGACTCCCCTGCAACCAAGGACCTCAGGGTCTGTGACCTGGCGTAAGCCTGGACTCCAGTTAGAAGCTGAAGACTCTCCACTGTGCCCAGTCAAATTATGTCCCTGGCTATCAGACCTCAAGAAGGAATATTTAATGGGCTGTCTATTGCCTAAGGACATAGCAATTGTTTAGGTACCACCAAAGATTCCAGGCCATCCTGTTACCCCTTTGTTCTTGTGCCCATTCCAATGATCATGTCTACCTTGTCTCTGATATCTGAGACCCTGCCTTGGCCACTGACTCCACGTGAGTCAGGGAGCACATCTGGTGGCAGCACCTCCTCCTACATACAAAGCATGCTTTCAAAGAAGTTGACAGTTTTCAAAGATGCTCCCATCACTAATGTATTTCCCAAATTTTTCCTCTTAAGAAAAAGGGAATGCCTTCGAGGGCTTCTTGGAAAATAGAGTGGAGAAGGAGGGTATGTATTTTGCATATGATGAATCCATTCCAATATTCCTATGTCATCAATCCATTGGGGTGGGTCTTCTACATGACACCATGAAGCATGGGTTGGCATGGGTTGCAAAATTATGACATAATCTGAAGTCATAAACACACCAAGTCTCTACCTTGATTATTTGAAACTGGGAATTATTTTTTGTTTTATTCTGTTTTGCTTTTTGGAGACAGCATCTTGCTCTGTCACCCAGGCTAGAGTGCAGTGGCATCATCATAGCTCACAACAACCTCAACTTTCTGAGCTCAAGGGATCTTCTTGCCTCAGCCTCCCATAGAGGAACTGGGACTACAGGTACTCACCACCATGGCTAATTGTTCTATTTTTTATTTTTTTCTGTAGAGATGGGGTCTCATGCTTGCTCAGGCTGATCTCATATTCCTGGCTTCAAACTATCCTCCCACCTCAGCCCCCCAGAGTGCTAGGATACAGTCATAAGCTCCGTGCCCTGTCTCAAAACTGACAAGCTTGAACTTAGGCCATTGCTGAGCTGGAGTTTCAGTCAACCAATCAGGTAAACTGATTTTCAGAACCATTTCTGCCATGAGAGCCATTATCTCTGGTGAGTACTTACATGTAATCAATTTGACTTGATCCAGCTTTATATTTCATTGTTTTACCACTCTTAGAATCCATCCCCACACATTTCCCTCAGCTGTATCCTGACAAAACTTAATGACATTTTGCATTTATTTTGGAGCATAAGCTTTTGTTTTTAGGTCAGACAGAGGCAACAAAGAATGAGGTCTGTAAGGGTTGAGGAAAATGGGCATCCCTCTGCAGGGCAAATGCTGTATGTAAGGTGATTACTGGGTCTTCAAGAAAGGGAAAACCAACCACATCATCACTTAGAGACACCACTTCCTCTGGCAAGGGAAGGCTAGAGACACTTGAAAGTTCAAGCTTGTCAGTTTTGAGACAGGGCACGGAGCTCATGGCTATAATCCTAGCACTCCAGGGGGATGAGGTAGAAGGATAATTTGAGGCCAGCAATGTGAGACCAGCCTGAGCAAGTGTGAGACCCCATCTCTACAGAAAAAATAAAAAATAGAACAATTAGCCAGTGGTGGTGAGCACCTGTAGTCCCAGTTCCTCTTTGGGAGGCTGAGGCAAGAAGATCCCTTGAGCTCAGAAAGTTGAGGTTGTTGTGAGCTATGATGATGCCACTGCACTCTAGCCTGGGTGACAGAGCAAGATGCTGTCTCCAAAAAGCAAAACAGAATAAAACAAAAAATAATTCCCAGTTTCAAATAAGTCAAGGTAGAGACTCAGTGCATCTATGACTTCAGATTATGTCATAATTTTGCAACCCATGCAAGTAAGCTCTAGGTTTAATTTTAATCAAGATTGGCCCTGGACATTGGAAGAGATTCTTCTAAAGTCTCTAGGGAAGTGCTCTAGTTTTATGAACATTTGAGTTGAAATTTTAAAGACCTGACTTTGTTGTTGTCTGTTGAAATTTCTCCAGTGCATTTAGAAGCAGCCATTGAACACTAGGGCTCTTGTAGTTATTACTATTATTGCCACATTAGTCAAGTCAGTAGCTATTTGGTACCCAAGGCATTAGGGCAGGTGCAATAAGCACCAAATCCCAAGCAATCATAGGTGACAATTTATCATATTACCACTGTATGGTATGAATTTGCCATTGGGAAGGAGTTCAGTTCAGCATTGTGTTCAAGGCTATGAAAAATACTAAACCAGGCCCAGACATTTTTGCAGGTCTTTTTTCTGTGACTACTTCCATTTGGAAGTATAGTTACTTCCATTTATCAAGTATAGTTAATCAGGAAAATGGACCACAGTAGGTATATCAACAGAAAAATATCAACATAGGCATTTGGTTATGCAAGTACCAGTAGGCCGATAAAGAAAATAAAATTGAGCTATTATGGGAAATAACTGGAGAAAACAGCCACCAGGTAGGTCTGGGGGCAAAGGGAGGAGGTTAAGGTTTTTGAAGATCGAAAAGCTTAGAGTGGAAACCTCAAGAAGCATGAGCTCCCATCCAAGTACTAACCAGGCCTCAAAGAACTAAAAGTAGACCCATCATTCAATCTAGCAATTCCATTACTGGTTATTTACCCAAAGGGGGAAAAAAAGACATTTTATCATAAAGACTCTTGCACTCAACTATTTATAGCAGCACAATTCATAATTGCAAGGATGTGTAAATAACCCAAGTGCCCGTCAATACAAGAAGGATTAATAAAATGTTGTATTTGAATACCATGGATTTCTACTCAGCCATTAAAAAAAAGAAAGAACAAAAATGGTGTCTAGTATCCTTTGTAACAACCTGGGTAGTACTGAGGATCATTCTTCTAAGTGAAGCATTACAAGAATGGAAAAACAAACACCACATTTACTCAGAACTAGTTGATCAACAATCGGAACTACTTGACCAACACTTATGTGCTCAAAAAATGCAGACCTCAATGGAAATCAAGTGAAGGGGGAAAGGTTGGGTTAATTCCCACCTAATGGGTATAATGCACACATTCTGGGTGAAAGGCACACTTGCAACTTGGATCTGAAATGTACAAAACAAACTACGCAACCAAAACGTGTGTGGCCCTGTAATATTCTGAATTTTTTTTTTAAAGAATAAAGCAAAAAACTTTTCTAATCAGAGGAGAAAAGAGATACTCATTTACGAATCAACCACACCTCTTTTGGAAAACACAACACAGCCTGTTTGAAAATGAAAAAGAAAGAGAAGGAGGAGAAGCAGCTGGAGCTTCTACTACGGACGATAGGGCATACTCAAACGCTGCTCATTCCCCCATGTTGGTAAGAGGAACCCCAGACAGCTGGGACTTACCCTCAGAAGAGGGTTTCTGCCTGGATGTTGGTAGTTCCTCTGAAGGGGCCTAATGAGGCTGTCTTAGGAGCAGTGAAAGAAGCTGAAGGATAGATCTAATTGCTGCCTCGGGGTAAAATGTTCTCAGTGAGCACTGCCGATAGGTACAGAAGAAAATAAGCAAGCAGAAGCAGCACACCTTCCTCCTCCTGCTCTTCCCCCGCTTCTAGAGTCCCTGACTGCCAGGCAACAGAGAAGTTCGTTTACAGACTCCCAGCCCTGGCATCGCAGGGCAGAAACCACAATGGTGTACTCAGAAATGAAAGGCAATGGCCTAATAACCAGGACACATATATCTTACTAAAACTGACACAAGAAAAATAGCAACCGTGTATGTTCTGACTATTAAATAAATTTAAGCGAAAGCCAACAATATTCCTCCAAAGCAATGTACCAACTCCAATGACTTCACCGACTGGTTCTACCAATTATTCAAAGAAAAAAATTATTCTAATTACACACAACCTCAACTCACAATAAAGGCTAACATAACCTTTATATCAAACTCAACAAGGATAGTACAGAAGAAAATTGTTTTCCTATCTCAGTCATGAAGATAGATGCAAAAATCCTAAACAAAATACTAGCTAAGTGAATCCGGCAATAGATGAAAAAGGATATACTACATCTTACCAAATTGGATTTATTCCAAGAATGTGAAGTTGATTAAATTTTAGAAAATCAATTAGTGTAATTCAACACACTAACGTATTAAAGAAAACATCGTTTGACTATCTCAACAGATAAAGAAAAAATACTTGATAAACTTAATATCCATTTGTAATTTTTAAAAATACTTTTAGTGCCAAGAAATAATAATTTTCTTAGAATGAGACAGTTTATCTATTTAAAAATGTATAGAGATTATAATGGAGTACTCAAGAGTTAAGCTTTGACGCTGAAAGCTTTCCCTTTGAGATACAGAACAAATAAAAGATTCTTCCATCAGCATTTCTTTTCAACGCTGTACTAGAGGTGCTAGTCCATGTAGTAAAACAAACCACAGAAATAAAAGGAACAGTGAATATAAAAGAAAACATAATATTGTCATTACACACAGATAAGAAAAAAATCTAGACGCAGCTACAGATGAATTATTAGAATTAATAAGAAAAAATTCTAGATTGACAAATATAAATTGTATTACTTTGGAATTAAAGAGTCCTTTAGATTGAAACAACGTTCCCATAGATAATACTCATAAATTTTTTAAAAAACAATTCTTGTAAGGTGCTAGAGGGAAAGAAAAACGATCAAATACTAGTGAAGTCTCATACATCGGGAGAAGGAAACCACCTTGGGTATGTTTCTGCTTAAAGATGCACATGGCATGAGGCAGTTGGGAATCAAACAGAAAACTTCTGGCCTACGGACTTAAGAAGTCAAAAGATGGGTTTTCCAAGAGGCTCCATGGTGAGGATTGGGGGGATCCTGGAAGACAGTAATATCTGGGGAAAACAACCAAAACTATTTCTAATTTTAAACAAATCCTCAGTGAACCCGTGAAGCGTCCATGTATGGTAGAGAGTCTAAGGAGACCCATTGGAAACAACAGCATCAGGTGAATGAACTGAGCAAAGATTTCAACCACTGCCCCTTCAGGGGAGAACAGTTTGAGCCAAGTTAACTACTTGCTAAGACAAAAGTCAACATTCTTCAAAGGAAGGTAATAGATTCCAGTGTCCCTAGAACTTATCAGCAATGTCTAGTATATAATTAAAAATTATCAGACATGGAAAGAGCATTAAAAATGGGACCCAGAGCCAAAAGAATAAAAAGATTGGGCACAGTGACTCAAGCCAGGCTCGTGCCTGTAACCCCAGCACTCTGGGAGGCCAAGGTGGCAGGGTTGCTTGAGATTAGGAGTTTGAGACCAGCCTGAACAATACAGACTGAGGCACCTGTTTGTAAAAAATAAATAAAATGCTAAAATTAGCTGGGCATGGTGGTACATGCCCATAGACCCAGCTACCTGGGAGGCCAAGGCAGGAGGAGCGCTTGAGGCCAGGAGTTGGAGATTGTGGTGCACTCTAGCAGAGCAAGATTCTGTCTGAAAAAGAGAGAAAGATGGAGAAAGTGGGAAAAAATAAAATAAAGAGAAAAAATGAAAACAAACAGTTTTCTATTGAATATTGAATCAACCCCTAGACAGCCCAGATATGAGCGTTAGCAGATGAGAGGTCATTATAGATACATTTGAGGATTTTAAAAAACTATGCATAGGTGGCGCCTGTGGCTCAAGGAGTAGGGCACCAGCCCCATATACCAGAGGTGGCGGGTTCAAAGCCGGCCCCAGACAAAAACTGAAAAAAAAAAAAAAAAAGACTCTCAAAGTAAAAAACTAATGGCATAATAAATAGATAGCCATCTAAGAAAAAATAGGAACTATGGAAAAATACCAAATGGGAATTTTAGAAGTAAAAATCATAATATTTGAAATGGAAAGATGACTAGGGATCCTTAGTAGCATATCATAAACAGAAAAAGATAGGGTCAGTTAGCTTGCTGATAACTTATTTGTAAGTATTCAATCTGAACTAAAAAATTAATATAAGAAAGGGCTTTTAAGAAAGGACCAGAATCTCAATGACCTGAAGGGCAATATTGAGCCGTCTAACATACACATAATTAGAGACTCAGAAGACCAGGACAAAAAGGATCGGGAGGAATAAATTCATTATTTTTCTTTTGATATATGTGTATTATTTTTTCAAATGACCACCAAGTTGTTAGAACATAAATGCCTATTAAGTTGTTTGAAACTAACCACCTAATAGATGGATCTGCCTTTGCCCTAAGCATTCCATGAAAAAATAAGTAAGATACAAGGCCACCGTGAACAGAGAAAATGGAGGATTTCTAATATATGTGACCTCAGAGTAAGAAAGAATTTCTTAAACAGGAGACATTAAGCACGAATCATAAAAGAAATAAAACATAAATTCAAATTCCTTAAAATTAAGAACTTCTATTCATTCAATGACACGATAAATACACTGAAAAGGTAAGTCACAGAGTCAGGGCAACTATAAATCATAACTGAAACTGAAAAATCTGTCTCTCTAGAACATACGAAAATTCCTACAAATCAGAAAATAAAGACAACCTTATAGAAAAACGAGCAAAAGTCTCAGTCTCATCACAAAATAGGACATCCATATGGTGAATAAACTGATGAAAAGTGCTTATTCTCACCAGAAATCAGAAAAATAGAAATTAAAAATGGCAGTGAGAATATAACACTGTAACATTTCTAAATGAAAACATAAGAAAAAAATAGGATTTTGAATAAACAAAACTTTTAAACAGGGATCAAAAAGCTCAAGATATTGAAGTGGTAATAAATTGGACTCATCAGAATTAAAACTCCCCTTCAAAACAAAGGAAGTCTCAAGAAAATAAGAATGCAAGCCATGGGCTGGAAGAAAGTATATACAAAACACACATTTGATAAAAAAAAATTTGTATTTTGGCTCGGTGCCTGTGGCTCAAGTGGCTAAGGCACCAGCCACATACACCTAAGGCGGTAGGTTCGAATCCAGCCCAGGCCCACCTAACAACAATGATGGCTGCAACCAAAAAATAGCCAGACATTGTGGCAGGCGCCTGTGGAGTTCAAGGTTGCTGTGAGCTGTGATGTTACAGCACTCTACCCTGAGGGATAGCTTGGGGCTCTGTCTCAAAAAAAAAAAAAAACTTGTATTTTGAATATATAAAGAACTCTTGACAGTTGCTTTATAAGTAAACGATCCAATTTAAAAATGTATAAAAGATTTAAATAGACACTTCACCAAAAAACAAAAAAATACAAGTGGTCAATTCATATATGAAAAGATGATCAATATTATTTGCCACCATTTTACAGTATTGAAATGTAAGTCTGGCTGGGGCAGTGGCTCACGCCTGTTATCCCAGCACTCTGGGAGGTCAAGACAGCAGGATCCCTTGAACTCAGGAGTTGAAGCCCATTCTGAGCAAACTGATATCCTGTCTCTACTAAAAATAGAAAAAATTAGCCAGGCGTTGTGGTGGGCATCTGTAGTGGGCATCTGTAGTCCCAGCTACTTGGGAGGCCGAGGCAAGAGGATCTCTTGAGCCCAGGAGTTGACGTTGTATATAAAGTGTAAAATGACAAAACCACTTTGGAAAACTGTTAGTAATTTCTTATTAAGTTAAAATCATACCTCCTCTGGGACCCAGTAGCACCACAGCTATGGATTTATTCAACAGAAATAAAAACATATATCCACATTAAGACTAACACCAAGAATGTCTTAGAAGCTTTATTCATAATTTCCAAAAACTGGAAACATTCCAAATGTTCATCAACAAAAGAATGGATGATAAATTGTGATTTGTGTGCACAATAGAATACTACTCAGCAATTAAAAAGCAGCACACAACCGATATGTGGATCATTATGAAAGTTTTGAGACAGAGTGTGTTAGTAGGATCCATCATCTCACAGACCGCAGGGTCTGTTCTGAGTCAGCCCTGCAGGTTTTAACTCGCTCTGCTAATCACTGTGCAAGGAGGGCTTCAGCTGCTTCCACCACGTAGATTTTACAGTTCTTGATTTTTGTATATTTCAAATCTTTCACAATGACCCATGCAACAACATGAATGAGTCTCAGAAGCGTTCAGCTGAGTCAAAGAAACCAGACACAAAAGAGTGTGTGGGGATGACTCCATGGGAAGAAGCAGAGCCAGGAGTCGTCTTGCAGTGGTCCAGAAGCCCAAGCCTTTGCAGCCCCACCTCACCCAGCCACCAACAGAAAGCAGATTGGTGATGGGGCTGAGGACTGACCACAAAGGGCACAAAGGGACGTTTCAGCATGATGGAAATGCTCCGTGTCCTAACTGTGGTGATGACACTACATGAGGGTATAGAGTTGTCAAAATTCATCTCATGGTACATTTCAAAGGGGGGATATGTCATTGTTTATAAATTATACCTCAATTATGTTAAATGTCTGAATTTTGGGGTTTTTCTTTTTTTGAGACAGAGTCTTAACTTTGTTGCCCTCGGTAGAGTGCCATGGCATCACAGTTCACAGCAACTTCCAGCTCTTGGGCTTAGGCAAATCTCTTGCCTCAGCTTCCCAAGTAGCTGGAACTACATGCACCTGCCACAGTGCTCGGCTATCTTTTGTTGCAGTTTGGCCGGGGCCGAGTTTGAACCCACCACCCTCAGTATATGGGGCTGGTACCCTACTCACTGAGCCATAGGCACCACCCAAATGCTTAAAGTATTTAATTAAGGATTTAATTATGAAATTTTTAATTAAGGGAAAAAGACACCATGAGCTATTATTAAGTACCCACCAGACTGGCGAAATTTTAAGTCTGTCAATATCAAGTGTTGGCAAGGATGCAGAATCCAGGAGTGTCTCGGTGTCACAAAAAGCAAACACTGAGACAGAGTTTAGAATAGGAGATGTTTGTTAGAGATCAACTTGTACCAAAGAGAGAAGAGGAAGCAGGAAGAGCAGAGGAGCCTGGATGGGGCCTCTGGGGCCAGAACTGCACACAGGAGTCATCTCACAGTGGTTCAGAATGCCCAGCCTTTGTAGCCATCAGATCCAGGCTGTCTCCAGAAGGACAGGCTCAAGGCAAAGGTGGTTTTGCAGTGAGGTGACCCTGAGGAGCTGAGCTGGGCAGCAAGCCTTCTTGCAGGGGGACTCCATGGCCATTGCGTCCACTGCAGAGGTGAGCATATGCAAGATGGCGCATTGTAACATAGCACAACCTTTGTGGGTTCCAGTTTGGTAGAGGAGACAGGCATGCCCTGTGATACAGCAGTCTGCTCCCGGGTGTGCATCCTAGTGAAATGTGTGCCCCTGGACACAGGGAAAAATGTTCATCGCAGCACCCACTGTCCATAAAGAGCCCCAAACTGCAAAGAACACCAAAAAAAGTTCATCAGTGATAGAATACATATGTAAATCATGATACATTCATATCCTGGATAATCAATAAGGTATCATAGATCAGTAAAATTACATCAGCATATAAAATGTTATATAGCAATAAAAATCAACATACTACAGCAGCAAGCAAAAACATAGATGAATCTCATCAGTATAATGCTGGGCAAAAATGAAGGCTCAGAAGTGGACGGACAGGGCGATGTTATCCATACAAAGATTTAAAATGGGTAACACTAAACCACAGGGCTTGGGAATGAATATATGGGTGGGCAGACAACTGAGTTCATGAACTCACCCTAGAAAAAGTGCCATACACCTCACTGCTGAATATCGCTACGGTCACCTTCGAGGTCCTCTCTGGGCAGCTGTGCACTGACACCAGCGCCTAGTCTGACCTTCAAAGCAATTTCCTGGAATGGCCATCAGAACCGCTATCATATAGCATGCAAAAACCTGCAACAATAATGACCCCACTCAGCAAGACATCACCACCCATTGACATGAACACGCCTTAGTGACAGTGACATCCAAGCTTATGAAACCTTACTGAGCCATTCGTACAGTGCTGCCGATGTAAGTGCCCAGTGGCAAGTTTGTGAACTTAATTGTCAGGCTGTGCCTTTCATAAATCTGTAAGGAAAAGCGAGGAAGTGATTTGCGCAGAGGTCAGGGGCGCGGTTACTCTGGAGAAGGGAAGGTCTGATTTGGGGAGTAGCCCCAGGTGTTCACGTTATCACTTCGGGATTGTGAACCCTGCTGTATGTAGAGCGGGGGGCACTTTTCTTTGTGTTTTATTACACAATACAGAGAAGGGACAACGACACATAGATAGTGGTTAAAAGAACTGAGAGAGGTTAGCCTGGAAAAAAGAGACAGCTTAGGGGTCTCTTAGGGGGCTCCCTGGGGCACACCATGGACCTCTGAGAGAAGAATTTCCTAATGATTCAAACACCCACAATGGGCTTCTGGCTCCAACCTGGGCCTGGGCCTGCTCATTCCTGATTGGGGTCAGGTTCAGAGTCCTCAACCTCCCTTCTGGCTCTGAGGCCCGAAGATGCAAAGTCTGAGAGGGGACAGGCTAACGGAAGCCAGAAAGCCATTCCATATCCAAGAACAGAGGATGACAGAGGACGTGTTTGTTTTCTAAGTACGTGTCAGTCTGTGGATCCACGCTGTGTGAGCGTCATTTCCCCAGCATCCCTGCTGGGAGACTCCGCACTTTCTCCCAGGCATCTGTGCTTACCACGAAAAGTACTCTGCTGTTGCCCTGAGGTGAGGTCCTCAGAGTGGTCCAGCGTCTCTCTCAGAACAACAGAAGTCCTGAGGCTGCTCCGGGGGTTCCAACCACCCTGAGGTCCACCAGAGATGGGTATGGTCTTACCTTCCACACACCGCAGGGCGGATGAGGAGCACTGGTGCAAGGCAGAGAATACCAGCGCTGCCATTGGTGGTTGCAACATGACCAGCCCTGGGCTCAAACGCCCTGTCTCGATGAATGGCCAAAAAACACATGGGAAATGCTCACCATCCCTGATCATCAGAGAAATGCATTGAAACCTCCCTGAGATATCACCTAACCCCAGCGAGAACAGCCAACATCACAAAATCCTGAAGCTGAAGATGTGGAGAGAAGGGAACGCTCTTTCATTTCCGGTGGGATTGCAAACTAATATAGCCTCATGAAACGAAGTATGGAGATTTCTCAAGGTACTAAAATTAGACCTTCCATGACTAGGTGTCTACCCAGAAAAAAAAAAA
>NW_003852497.1:1671225-1671677 GCF_000181295.1 Otolemur garnettii | reverse complement strand
TATCATGAGAATGGAAACGCAAGTATCCAATGTACTCAATACAATATGAAAACAATATATAAACAACTACACACCCACACAAAAGGAAAACACAAGTATATTTAAGTAGGGGAGAGAAGGGGAAGGGGACAGGGGTGGTGATTGGCAGGATCTCACCTAACATGCACAACATGAGGGTTCACAGCACAGCCCCTGGGTGAAGGGCTCAGCTGCAGCTTGAACTTTACCTTGGAAATGAAAACAATGGAACCTAAACATTCGTACCCTCCTATTAATCTGAAATTAAACCAACAAAAGCAAGACCCTGTCTCTTTTTCTGGCATGTCCATGTGCTCACGTTTTATTGGGGAGTGCACTCTCAGACAGCAGGAGCAAGGGTGGGGGGTGAGCAGGTAAGAGGGAGAAGGGAGGAGCCTCCGTGGGTGGCCACAGCCTTGTGAAAACTGACTGCA
>NW_003852497.1:1670303-1671098 GCF_000181295.1 Otolemur garnettii | reverse complement strand
GCCCCACCCCTGCAGGGTAATAATTCCCTTGAGCTTCAGGGGGTTCAGACTTGAATGAGCACCAAGTGGGAGGCACAGCGATTGCCCCGCAGAGGGTGCAACAACAGCTACACAGTTTAAGAAAGGACAAAACTGTATGAAAGCTGCAATCCTCAGCGTGTACCGATAACGAAAGATAACGTCACACAAGTCACATTTGACTTCTGCAGTTGTAAGAGGTGCTCAAAGTGGTCACCGTCGGCATCCAGCCCCTTCTGATTACGGTGAGCTCCTGCTTGAGTGGTGTTAACCAAAGGCCTCCCAGAGCTTCCCTTGCGCACCCAGCACCCGCGTCTCACACCTCCTGTGCAGTTGTCTGGCTGTTGGAGGCTCCGCTGCACGCTCACCCTTCCATTGTCCCTGGACTTGAATAATATTCTTGAATCTCAAATCCCACTTTGAAATGGTCCTGTGCTCCTCAAATGACATCTGTGCTTCTAGGATTTTCTTTGATGGTCCTGCCTGTCACACGGTGATGCCAGTATTTGGTTAAGGCCATCTTCTGAGCAGACATACTATGCAATGCTACCATAATTCAATGCAACTTCAAAAAGCAATACATGGATAACCCCTCTTCGAATGTGTGTATTTTTGGCTCCTCCAGTATGCCTTGACAGCAACAAAAAAACTCTAAAATAGGAGGTGAACGGCAGGGAGTGTGTGGCAGGGGGAGGCACCCACGGTTCTCCTGGGCCATAAACCCTGCAAAGAAGTGAAAGAAGCCACTTCCCCGGGCTCCTCTGGCAGCTGCAACCA
>NW_003852497.1:1664694-1667194 GCF_000181295.1 Otolemur garnettii | reverse complement strand
ACTGGGTATGTGCCTGATCAGACACTGGGTCCTCAGAGGCTGCCCTGCCTAAGCACCCCCTGTGCTGCAGGCCCGGCCCCTGGGCAGAACTGCTGCTCACCTCGGCAGGGACCACAGAACCCACTCTGGGATCTGTCTGGGTGGTCCCATGAAACAAGCCCGAGGGCGAGTCATCAGAGGGCAGAAACAAGGGATCCAGGGTGCCAGAGGCACCGCAGACAGTGGCGGGGGTGGGGGGGAGAGAGGCAGACATCACCTAACCCACCACGCAGGCCACGACTGGGGACTACCAGGAGGTGCCATTTCTTACCACCCTGAGCCCCAGGAATTAAGGGATTGCTGGGTTTGGTTTTCTGGCCTGTGCCAACACAGTCCTCCATCTGCCCAGTTCTAAGCCTGTCCTGAAGCTACAATTCGTGGTCAAAGGACCAAATGAATTTACATTTCTCCTTGACAGCAGTGAGGACACTTAACAGAAAGATGCCGAATGGGAAGCCAGCTCCACCACAAACGTCCTGGCCTCCTTGTCTGATGATGTCCCAAGAACCTGTGCTGCCTTCAGCAAAGATTTCCTCTCGAGTTTACTCAGTCTCAGCTGCCCCCACAGCTGCCCTCGGGTTTCCACGGCGCTCTCAGCTGTCGGCTCTCACGTTCCCGCCCAGTGCTCACTTCTCAGTTGCTCTGCAAGAGAGGTCGGTATGACGACCTCTGCTCTGCTTATTTGGGAACCAAGAGTCGCATGCCTAGATGACAGAAATACAGCACAAGCAAGAGTCATGGTGACTCTTCATCCGAGCTGATAAAAATATCGTTGTCAGGCAGAAGGGCGCTTGTGTTTATTTAACCCTGCCATGTGACAGGTAGCATTCACCAGATGCTTTATGTAACTCATGCTTTCTAAATTAATTAGGAAGCGCTGTCGAAATAAACCCGAAAATGTTTGCTAGCTCAAACACAATAGTAGTTTATCTGTCACTTACACGAATTCTGAAGTGACGTCCCTAATGGGCGGGGTTGCTTTCCTCCCAGGCGTGCAGAGCCCAGCACCCTTGCCTACGGTGGCCGCACCACCTCCAACCCCTGATCTCTGACCTTGCTGCGTTCTTCAGCTTCTGGGCTAAAGGGGAAAGGACAGGTAGGTTTATCCAGAGAAGGTTTTGTGTGTTTTTTCTTTCGTGAGTTAGGCCTGAAAGTGGACTGCATAATAATTTGCAAATAAATCCTAAACATAACTAGCTGGGCAGCTTGCAGAAATCCTTCTAGAAGCTAGAAGGGAAAGAAGAATCTTTGGTGGACAGCTGGCCACCTCTGCCACACAAGCTAGGCAAACAGAGGTGTAATGTCCTAGGTCGCGACAGACAGAGCGAGAGTTTAAACCCAGGTCTATCTTTTACCAAAGCCCATGCTTATTCCACTCCACCAAACTAAACCACACAGGAAAACACAAATCTAATCAAGAGCATAAACTTCAGGATCAATAGCATGAGTCATTTTTTCCAAGACTCCAGCTGGGGAATTGATTTTAGAACACCTACTTCTGAGTGATTCCCCAGAGCCAAACTGACCCTGGAACACAGGCAACAGAGGCAAATTTCTCTCCTTTAAGAGCAACAGCAGGGATTAATACCCAGTTTTGCAAATGATAAAATGGAGATGCTCAGAGACGTTAAGTAAGTTGTTTAAAGTCACACTGCTACGTGGGCAGCAGGTCGGACTAGAATCTAGGCTCTCATTTGAAGTCAAGGGCGTAATCTCAGTCTTCCAAGCCTCCCATCTCCTGGGACCTTTCACACCACAGCTAGAAATGAAATTAGAGACCATGAGACTCACCAGCCTGAAAATCTCCTTTGAGCACCTCTACTATAACCTGAATTTAGAAAGATGGATGTTTCTCTTTCCTTAAATGGCCCCAAAATGACAAAATTGATGATTATCCCTGTGCCAAGTCTAGGAAAGTCTCCATCAATTCATGGCTGGGGACGTGGGGGGTCAGACAAAGCTTCTCGAAGGCTGGGACTATATCCTACTTTCTTTATATTATATTCCCTGAAAATCTAACGGCTGTGCAATAAGTATCTGTCATATGGATACACGTCTGAATGAGCAATGAATGCATTCTATATTTTTCACCAAAAGCTAGTCATCCAGAAGAGGGGGATAAAGAAAAGTAGATCTCTTGTTATTTCTCCATTGGCTGTTTCTGTAACTCCCTGCATTATGTTTGTGGTTACTGACCCTAATATACATTCTTAACTCTTCCCAATCTGCTTAGAATTAATACTGCACCTTTTATGAAAAATGTAAAGATGTCATGACTGTACAGGCCCGTGTGCCATCTTGCCATCCTGCGGGCTGCGGGGGCATCACACCTACGCTGTTATAAATCCCTCAGACGATGTTGTAATTTATGCTTTAAGTGCATCACGTGCATTTTAAAGAAATTAAGAAAGAAAAGACTATATTTTATGTCCACCCCAGTACTTACCTTCTTTTTTTTTTT
>NW_003852497.1:1654234-1663884 GCF_000181295.1 Otolemur garnettii | reverse complement strand
CCCTGGGTAGAGTGCCACAGTGTCATAACTCACAGCAACCTCTGTCAACTCTGGGGCTCAAGAGATTCTCTTGTTTCAGCCTCCCTAGTAGCTAGGACTACAGGTGCCTACCACAACAGCCAGCTAATTTCTTTTCCTATTTTTAGTAGAGACAGGATCTCACTCTTATTCAGGCTGATCTCAAACTCCTCAGCTCAAGTAATCTGTGCAGCTCAACCTTCCAAAGTGCTAGGATTATAGGTGTGAGCCACACGTTCACCTAGGATTGGATACTTTTTACTGGCCTATCTTCAAGTTCACTGATTCTTTCTGTTTCATCTCCATTCTGCTTTTAAGTCCATTCAGTAAATGAATTTTTACTTCAGGTACTGTATTTTTCAGTTCTATTTGGTGCTTTTTATAGTTTCTCTACTAAGCTTTTATATTTTCTTCATCAATTTCAATCATGCTTTCTCATATGTTAATAACAATTAAATTTGTGAACTCCTCCTAGAAAAAAGGGCTACAGACCCACCTCTTCACTGAATATTGCTATAGTCCCCTTGGAAAGCTCTGCACCAGTGCCAGTGCATAGTCCACCCTTCACAGCAATTCTGGAACTCCTCTGGAATGACCACCAGAGGTGTCCTCTGATGACATGCAAAAGCACAGCTACGATAGGACCACTCAGCAAGACATTGCCACATGTGAACACAAATCAGTTGTGAAACACTGAAATATCAAGGTTATAAAACCTTACTGAGTTTTTTAGACAGTGCTGCTGAAATCAGCACATGACGGCAAGTTTGCAAACTTAACTGTCAGACCTTGTAAGATGACAAGAAGACTGGAGTGATATTCAGCAGTGAGGTAGACAGCACTTTCCAGGATGAGTTTGCAAAGGTAATGGTCAGACCTTGTATAGGTAACAAGTCCTTTGAAATCCTCATCTACTAATTCCAACATTGGGGTCCATCTTCACGGGTTGTATTTTCTCTTGAAAATAGGTCCCGTTTTTCTGGCTCTTTCTTAGTTGAGTATTTCTGGATTATATATTCCGGATGTTGTGACTGCTATGTTGTGGCCACTCTGAATTCTGCCGTATTCTGCTGAAGAGTGTTCAGTTTTGCTCTTGTTGCCATAGCAGGCAACTAAGTTGGTTGGACTCAAATTTCAGACTTTGTCTCTTGGGTGGCAGCTCAAATCTCAGTTCAATTCTTCTATCTTTAGCCGAGCTGCTTGGATTCCACCCACACATGCTTGATTCAGGGTCAACCTCTTGGGTAGAGGTTATATTTACCAGCTGTGGTTGTCCAAGTCTCTGTCATGTGGTTCTTCAGGCCAGAAAGACTGCAGGTTTTATGGAGGAGTTTTAACTTCCCCAGTTGTGCTGACTGCAGCTAAAACCCTAAGTGAGAAACGTATCCCAAACTCTCCCTTCCTCCCATATCAGTCCTGCAGACTCTGCCCAGGTTTGTTCACTCTCCAGTGTCTTCAGGTACCTAGTCTTTTTTAAAATTTTGTCTGTTTATAGACAGTCAGTGCAACAAGAGCCTTCTTGGCTCAACAGAAATAGAACAATTTCAATGTCATTTCAGAAGGAGAAATAAAAACAACTTTTTCACCAAGACCACCACTTATAATCCTTTGTCCTACTGCATTTCACAGAATTTTCCAAAACTTTCAAAGGTATAAGACGTGTGTTTCTGGTGAGGGACCCGAAAGGACAGAATCCAATTATCAATCCAGACATTCCTGGGTCTTTTGCAGCATTTTTAACGTGTCCACGAAGATCATTGAGTATTCACTGTGCAATGTGCCACCCAGGAAATTTCCCACCAGGCTTCCTGACGGACAGGGCATATCAGAGTTCTTCTATGTCCGGTCAATATGACACACACATTGCCCTGTATTGCCTCAGACTCACTGGTCTGCACATCAGCTGTATGTGAGGCACCAAATCTGATCATCACAACAATTCAGCATCTTGTCATCTACATTTCACATGAGCCGTGTTATAAAGTAAAAAATAATCAGATGTTCAAGTCAGACAGAACTTGCTTTGGATCTTAATTCTGAACCCAGTGAAATCATCACATCTTAAGGCAAATTACTTAACGTCCATAAGCCTCCATAACTTACCTACAAACTGAGCATTCAACGTTGCTGTGATGATGAAAAATAACAGGAATAACCCAACAGAGAAGCCCACCCACAAGGGCTACTGTTATTTTTACAGATGAAGAAAACCCACCATCAGAAAGTTTGAATGCCCGGCTCAGGATCAGGAAGTTATTTTGACACCTAGTAAGTAGCAGGCCTGAGTTTTAACCCCACCTCTACACACTTTCTTTACAATTGGCTGCCTTGAGCACCCATTGTGTTCAAGAACTTGGTACTAAGTGCTTTTCACACCTGAAGCTACTCCTGAAACTAACCAAAAATGCAAGACCCTCAGAGGGGGCAAAGTTTTCCCCCCTTGGACTCATCAAAATTGTAGGTCTTTAAGAGAATTCTTACAATCCCAGAATTAAGGTCTTGCCATGGGAGAAGCACTGCCATTGATAAGGGTTCTACCTGTCCCTAAATGCCAGAAAAAGACATACTGGATATTTTCCTGCAGAGGCAGAGCTCTGTAACGGACCACCTGGTACCCACTTTATTCAACAATATAGTTAGGGGGTAAGAAGGAGTGTGATGAGAGCAAGGTTTGGAAAGAAGGATATTTCTCTCTCAAGCCAGTCAGTGACAGACACAATAGCCCTCTGTCCTTTCTGTGCAAAAGAGAAAGTTAAGCTATTATTCACACATTTTAAATCTTGCTTTTCAATCAAATCCAGAGTTATAATAAAACTTCCTTTGTCAAGCCTGTCATTAGTGTGTTCCAGATTCTTAAGGAATATATACAGACCTCCCACATCCATATAGTTATTTAAAGTGATCATTGAATTCACTTGGGAGCAATCAGCTAGTGTGTTGGTCAGATTCCACCTGTCTCCTATGTGTTATTGTTTCTGTTTATTATTTCATAATTGTCAACCTACATGTTGGTGCAAAACCTGCCATTTTCAAGTCTACTGATATATATATATATATATTTGT
Organism: Otolemur garnettii; assembly: GCF_000181295.1. Classification (NCBI taxonomy): domain Eukaryota; kingdom Metazoa; phylum Chordata; class Mammalia; order Primates; family Galagidae; genus Otolemur; species Otolemur garnettii. The sequence continues at coordinate 1,660,803 of NW_003852497.1, read as the reverse complement.
GCTTTCATTTGTTCAACAAATAACTATTAAATAAATGCCTGCCAGTGTCAGACCCAGAAGCCAGAGATACGCTAGCTGTATTTCATGTTCTCTGTGACAGCAGACAGGGGCCTGGCTCTGAACTCAAGAAACCTGGACTCAAGTTCTGGCTCCCTCATTTACTCAGTGAAAGACTTCGGTTAAATCCCTTAACTTTACAGAGCCTCCGTTTGTGCACTGGAAAGTGGGAGGGATTTTGGGACACTTCGGACACAGTCTTAAGGAGGATCAAATGAAGTTGTATAAGTCAAAGCGTAAACGCTTATAACATCTAAGTCTGAGTTATCTTTATCATTAATTGTCACCTACCATTTGTGGGTTTTCCTAATTATTTCTTTCACTGTCCGTTCCTGATTACTTTCCTGCACAGAAGCTGCCCTTGCTGATTACGATTTATACACTGTGCATCATTATACAAAGCCTTGGCAAAATAAGTCAAGGGATTAGTTGAAGATAGCATGTTTCTTCCAAATATTTTTGGTGTGTTTTATTCATCAAATAAAGAAAGCAGCCTGGCTTTCTTGGAGCTGATGATAGAGTCACAAATACAAGGCCTAGCGATTAATTACTGGTTTGCTCAAACTCATCAGTGTTGGTAAAGCTGAACTGTGCAAGGTGCTGCCGGAGCAGAGGACAAGAGCAGGGCCCTGGCGGGAAGGAACTTTGAGAACGTCATCTTCAACTGAGCTCTGAAGGAGAATCAGAACTTAGCCGAGGCAAAGGGGGGAATCAATAGGAATGTGCCAACAGAAAGACCAGTACATTTGATAGACCAGAATTAAAGGAGAGAATAGCTGATTATAGGACTTGCAATAAATCCAGGATGTCAGGACTGCAGAGAACCAAGGTCCAAGAAGCAGGAGCCTGGTGAGACTCACCAGAGGTCAGATCACACAGGATCTTCTACAACACAGGAAGCCTTCGGGTTAATGAAAAGCCAGAAAGACGGCTCGGTGCCCGCAGCTCTGTGGGTAGGGTGCCGGCCATATACAACGGGGCTGGCAGGTTTGAATCTGGCCTAGGCCTGCCAAACAACAATGACAACTACAGTAAAAAATAGCCGGGCATTGTGGCGGGCATCTGTAGTCCCATCTACTTAGGAGGCTGAGGCAAGAGAATAGCTCAAGCCCAAGAGTTTGAGGTTGCTGCAAGCGTGATGCCACGGCACTCTACCAAGGGTGACATAGTGAGACTCTGTCTCAAAAAAAAAAAAAAGAAAGAAAGAAAGAAAAGAAAAGCCAAAAAGAATTTTAAGCAAGGGTAATACAACCATATTTCCATTTTTATAAAGTAACTTGGACAATAGCATGGAAAATGTGTCAGATGGGGCAAAAGTAAGAGCAGGGAGTCCAGTAAAGAGCCTATTGCCGTGACCCAAGAAAAGATAACGGTGTCTTGGACTGAGCTGGTGCAACGAGATTGAGAAACGTGTGTGGATCTAAAAATATTTAAGAGACATAAATGACCAGAGTTGGAGGAAGATCAGATGGGCAGCCATGAGGGGAGAAAGGAACTCCAGGGGGATTCCAGGCTTCTGGTTTGAACAACGGGGTATACGAGGGCGAAACCTACTGAACGCGTCATCCAGCTGCAGAAGGAGCAGGCCTGAGGGGACGATCACCAGGTAAGTTTTAGAGATGATCAGTTTCACATGCCTGTGCAGAGACAGCTTGACCTCCCCCAGTCATTCTCAGGAACTGGGGGTGTATGTGCTACAGACCCCACAACTCTCCTGAGTCTCTCCCTCCAACCTTCTGCTAGGCAGATCTCATCGGCTACTTTGCTGTGGCAAAGAGAATACAAAATGTCATGGCTCAAATAAGACTGAAGTTTATTTCTCTTCTGCACCATTGCCCACAGTTTCTGGGCGTCTCTAGGATGGCAGGGGCAAAGGGAAGGGGAAGGAGCAAAGGACCTGGGCCTGACCAGCCAGTTGGATAAATTGTGTCCTTGTCTTTTGCCTTGGGTCATTCTAATAGACTTCCCTAACTTCTTATTATTCTGTCACTTGGATAATAAAGTCTGGGGCCTTCTATTTTTCATTTTCTTTTTTTTTTTTTTTTGAGACAGAGCCTCAAGCTGTCCCCTGGGTAGAGTGCCGTGGCATAGCTCACAGCAACCTCCAACTCCTGGGCTCAAGCGAGTCTCCTGCCTCCGCCTCCCAAGTTGCTGGGACCACAGGCGCCTGCCACAACGCCTGGCTATTTTTTTTCGGTTGCAGCCGTCATTGTTGTTTGGCGGGCCGGGGCTGGATTCAAACCCGCCACCTTAGGTGTATGCAGCTGGCACCTTAGCTACTTGAGCCACAGGCGCCGAGCCCTATTTTTCATTTTCACAATAGAACACCCCATATTTCACTGACTGCTTGGCCACCCAGGTAATAGCAGATTGCCCTGCTTAGCTTGCAGCTAGGTGTGGCCACACAGGTCAGGTGTGCAAGGGTCATGGACAACTACTAGGTCACTTTCTTCAGAGGAAGCTGGTTGCCTTCAGCGTCTCTGCTACTCATCCATACCAGCACCCAGGGCTCTTGAGGTCTCTTTCTCCTTGTAAAGGACAATACCCTAAGGCGAGGTAACAAAATAAAAAAATAAACCTGAGTCCCTAGACAACTTCGTGGACCCATCTGCCCTGCCTGGGATGCCCAGAAATTCTGGGCTACAGTGTGAAAGAGAAATAAACTTCAGTCCTATTTGAGCCATGGCATTCTGTATTTGGTATGTAGGTCATCACGAAAGTTTTGAGATACACAGAAATCAAGAAACATAAAATCTGCACTGATGAAAACAGCCGAAGCTCTCCCAGCAACACTGATAAGCCGAGCGTGTTGAAACTTGCCCAAGTGAATCAGAAAAGATGCTGTCAACTGTGTTGCTTGGAAGTGAAATAATGGACCATAACATAGTCTGTCTCAAAACGTTTGTAGTAACCCATGTACAGCCAAGTAGCCAAGTAAAGGTACCTAGCAGAAAGCTGGAGAGAGAGAGAGAGAGAGAGCCGGGGCACTTGCCACTGATGCTGTGGCAAACAGCTAAGACAGTCTGGGTAAGGGAGAGAATAGGGTAAGAAAGCACAGACTTGGTCAAAACCCTCAGGAATTCCCCTGGAGGGTCAGGTACCAGACGCCAAGCCAATGAAGCAGAATGAGAAGTGACCCAAAGGCGGCCTGTATGTGGCGATGGCAGTGGCAGCTGCCTGCATCCTTTCCCTACATGGCACTCAAGGCTTTAAAAAAAAAAAAAAAGAAGAAGAAGAAGAAGTAACCAAAAAGGTGAGTGTACCCAGGACAATGTGAGGTTCCAGCAGGGGGTGGTCAAATGCTGGGAAGGGAGCCCACAGGAGGAGCCCCTGTTAGATCCAACACACTGTAGAAAAAATGCTCAACATCAGGAATTGTCAGAGAAATGCAAATGAAAACCTCGATGAGATGCCATCTTATACCAGTCAAATGGCTATCATTAAAAAGTCAAAAAGTAACAAAGGTTGGCGAGGGTGTGCCTCTACACTGCTGGTGGGAATGGAGATTAGCCCAGCCGCTGTGGGAAACAGTATGGAGGCCGCTCAAAGAAATAAAAATAGAACTACCGTTCAATCCAGCAGTCCCACTACTGGGTACCCATCTAAAGGAAAAGGATCATTATCCAAAGATCCCTGCATTTGTGTTTTATCACATCACTAGTCACAGTGACTGTCATGGGATCAATGTGCCCATCGATGGATAAAGAAAACGTGGGGGTGCGTGTGGGTGTGTGTATGGTGTGTATGCACATGTGGTGTCTATATATGTGGTGTATATTGGGTGTATATGTGTGTGTGATATATAGTTACACACACAGAGTAGTATATTCTATAAAACAAACAAACAAACAAAACGAAATTCTGTCTCTTGGAGCAACATGGATGGAAGTGGAAACTATTATCTTAAGTGAAGTAACTCAGAAAGAAAAAGTCAAATGCCACAGGGTTCTCACTTATAAGCAGGAACTAATCAATGTGTACACACGGACGTAGAGAGCAGAGTAACAGATGTGGGAAAGGCCGGGCATGGTGGCCCCCAGCACTCCGGGAGGCCAAGGCAGAAGGATCTCTTGAGGCCAGGAGTTCAAGATCAACCTGAGCGAGAATGAAACCCTGTCTACACAAAAAAGAAAAGGAAAAAAGAAAAATCAGCCAGGCATGGGGGTGCACACCTGTAGTCCCAGCTACTCAGGAGGCTGAGGCAGGAGGATCACTTAAGCCCAGGAGTTTGGTGCACACCTATAGTCCCAGCTATTCAGGAGGCTGAGGCAGGAGGATCACTTAAGCCCAGGAGTTGGAGGTTGCTGTGAGTGAGGCTGATGGGCTGTACTCTAGCCAGTGCAACAAAGCAAGACTCTGTCTCAAAAGAAGACAAAAAATACAAATTGGAGACTTGAAAGCAGGGGTGGTGTGAGGGATGGGAAATTATTCAAGGGGTACAATGTACACTATCCAGGTGACGGCTATTACAAAAGCCCCAATTTCACCACTTTGCAATTATCCACGTTTTGCCCCCTAAATAAATAAAGTAACAAAGCTTTAGTATCTTGGAGCTTACTGGTGACCTTGAGGAGCCGCTGCAGTGGCACTGGAGGGAACAGAAGCTACACTCAAGTGGACAGAGAGACAACTGCAGTGACAGTCATGCCACAGTCATTAAGAAAGCGTGACAGGGAAGACACAGAAAGAGGCAGCTCATCTAGAGCGGTGGTTCTCAACCTTCCTAATGCCGCAATGTACTTTCATTGTTAAAAAGGGGTCACGACGCACAGGTTGAGAACCGCTGAGCTAGAGATTACGGCAGGAGCAGCACTTTCTAAGAAGGGAGAGATCTGGATGTGTTCAAATGCCAAGACAAGCATGAGTGGAAGCCGTGGTCCCAGACCACAGAAGGTGAAGGCAGGTGGGTGGCCTAGCAGTGTGGGGAACTGGCCACAGAAAGCAGGGGGATAGATAGAGGATAAAGAATTTACCCAAACACATATCCACTACTCTAACTCTCAGATTCCTTCAGACAAGCTACTTATCATATCATCAGCTGAGACTAAGAAATGTTTGGGTTTGTTTGTTTGTGACGGAGTCTCACTCTATCACCCTTGGTAGAGTGCTATGGCATCCTAGCTCACGGCACCCTCAAACTCCTGGGCTCAAGAGATGCTCTTGCCACAACCTCCCGAGTAGCTGGGACTACAGGCACTCACCTCATCGCCCATCTAGTTTTTCTATTTTCAGTAGAGACAGGGTCTTGCTCTTGCTCAGTCTGGTCTTGAACTCCTGAGCTCAAGCAATCCACCCGCCTCGGCCTCCCAGAGTTCTCAGATTATAGGCATGAGCCACCACACTTGTCCTAACAGGAGTTCTTGAACAAACATTCATAATTGTGATCTATCTCTTGCAGAGTTTTTTAAACAACCTAATCAGTGGATGCTGGATGCTGAAACTGTCCACACTTTTTTATATGTACACATACTAATATGTGTATGCAAATACATGCAAAGCCCAATTTGAAATTTAGATGAAGAATCCCCTTGAAGCCAGGAATGTTATACAATTTTTATTTGAATCTCCAGTACTTAATAGGTGCTCAGAAAATACTTTAGGATTCAGTGAAATTGAAACTAGAGACTTTACAAAGCAATTATTATTATTATTATTATTTTGTTTTAACAAATGATTTGTCACTAGATGCCTTCAGATAGTCAGCAACTCTGGTGCATTTCAAACTTGAATATTAACTTATATTCAAATCTTTAATATAAAAGCCTTAACATTTTGAATTATTACCACAGAATCTGGCCACTTTGGTGTCTTAGAGACGTATCAGACCCATTTAACTCAGTGAGAAGTGGGATAGCTACTGCAGAGGATATCAGGGGCAGAAACACTTCTAAATTTTCTAAACCCGGAGGCAGAGGGAGGATGGACTGAGCAGTAACCAAACTGGCTGCTGGATACACCTGTCCCCAGGCCTTCAGTCACTTCAGTACATTTACTTAATGTCTTATCCTTCTATTGTGAGTTGACAAAGTCCCAGGCCGACCTATTCATCGAGCCCTGGGAGGGAGTTTCTCTCTGAGGCCAAGAAGTGACAATGGGAAGGGAATATGCAGCCACCCACACTCTGGCGCCGGTTTCTACATAAGCTCTAAAAATCACCCTACCATGTCCTTGGTTTCTGAATTATTAGTCTATTCACCCTCTTTGCCCCTGTCAGGAGATGGAACTAAGACACGCTGACAGTTCCTGGAGAGTCGTGTTTCTCTGTTCTGGGTCACGGCAGTCACCCTCCAGAGCACGGTTGGGAGGCGCTGTCTGATGGGAAGCCCGGCCCCCAGTCTCTGTCTGCCTCGGGGAGCAGAACAGACAGGTGACTGGGAGCACAGAAACACCACAGTCCGGAGAGTCACATCCTGTCCAGCCCCTTCATTGCATAAACAAGGAGACTGCGCCCTAAGAGGGAGAAGCAATTTGCCCACAGTCACACAGCCAGTCCAGGCCCACTGAGCCTGGGG
>NW_003852497.1:1651261-1653411 GCF_000181295.1 Otolemur garnettii | reverse complement strand
TGTGTGTGCATGTGCATGATGTGTGTGCGTGTGTGCATGTGTATGCATATGTATGTGCATGTGTGTATACATATGTGTGTATGCATATGTGTGTTTGTGTGTATACATGTGTGTGAGTGTGTGTGGAGTGGCAGGGCACCAAGCAAGCAAAAACGGAAAAAAAGGCCCACGCAGGAGAGGAGAAAATGTCCCCTTTATATCTGCAGGCTGCCTCCAGCAAAAGCATTCCCAAATACGATAGGTTAAATATATTGCTGCCATTACACTCTACAAGAAACACATTCCATAAAAACGAAGGTGCTGTAAATTATACAAATATGATGCTAACAAGCCAGGAAACACGCCGCTAATGAGGTCAGCTACAGAACCCCCGCAGCGCAGCAAATCACGCGCCCATCCTGCATGTGAGGCTCGAGAACCGCACCGGGTCAGCATTTTCCAGTGTGTTTGTAACCTGCTGTTTGGTGTATGGTTACACAGGTAGATAAAAAGCCTCCACTCCCTCCCCATGGCACCCCCCCCAACTTTGTTTATGTGTCAAATACCCAAGTCACCAGACGAGCTAGTCTGCATTAATGTACCTGACTATTATGCCTATTGTTCTCCTGCTCAGAGTGGAGAATTAGTCACTCAGATGTGTAAATATTGGTTACAGTTTTGAAGCATGCAAGCTTTGTGTTCCTATCAGCCCCGTTCCTGGAGGAATTATGCATGCTGTTGGCACCGGGTTTTGTACACACTGTATTTGCTAAAGCTCTAAAAATCAAATAAACATGTTCTCGGCTCCTGAATTATTAGTCCATTCACCATCTTTCCCCGTTAGGGGGGGAAACAATAAACACACCGAAATGTGGCATTTAGGAACTGCAACAAGATTTCTGCTTGGCATTTACAAGTCGGAGAACAATCGAAACACCCTTCCTAGGCCTTTGTCAAGCAGCCTTCAACACAGAGAGCCACGGTGGTTTGAAATCTCTCCAGACCTCACCTAGGGTTGATGTGTTGGTTCCCGAGGCTCAGACGTGGGGATCGGCTGAGGCAGGGAGGCAGTTAAGAATCCAGGCGTCAAAGAAACGTCTACCCCCAATCGAAGACCAGAGCCACGTCTGTTAAAAGTAACCTGGCCTTTCCCTCTGAGAGTTTCCCGTCTCTTTACTTCCTGCCCTCAGCCAGGATTAGCAGAATCCCAAGACGAGAGTTTAAGGGGCATTGTTCAAAATGGTTAGATTCACCTAATATGCTGAAGATACCCCAGATTGGCAACATTTGGAAGACAAGAGGGCCACCAGTTTTATAGGCCAATCCCATAGCTTTTTGGCACACTTTTCTCCATACAAGGATCCAGGGCAATTAAGGTTTAAGGCCACTGAGAGCGAATAGAAAGGTGCAAAGTGTATCGTAAGATGCTCAAAGGAGTATCAGCAAACATTTAGCAGATAAATATGATTGCAAAAATATCTCCTACCTCCCCCAAAGCTAAGCAAGGTATTTATGGAAAAGCTTAAGTTCAGAGCCAACGTGGAGGCGGGGTAGTTATTTCCAAACCGCCTGGCCTAGCCCTAGTCTCAGACACCTGTTTATATTCCATCTCAAAGGTTTTAGTGAGTCTGTGTTCTCCACAGTCTAAGGACCCTGCCGGAGATCTATTTGTATACACATATCACAGGTTGTGGAAATAACTTCAGCCCATAAATGCCATTATTTCCAACAGAGTTGGTGTAAACCATATTTACTACCCAAACACTCAGCTAAAAAATCGAGCTGCGAGGAAACGGTAGCAGCAGCAGCAACAGCAACAACAGAGAAATCAGGGACAGCTACACACCTCAACCACAAATCAAACAAACTTGTAAAGTGGCCTTGAGGTGGGAAACACAGAGCAAAGGCAGAGCAAGGTGGCAAGCAGCAGCCGCGCACACTTGCAAGGAAAATTGAATTCGTAATTCCCTACTCTACGTTAAATGCAGACCGCAGGGGGGGAACACACAGGGATGTAAAAAGAAACGGGATTAAAACAAAATGGAATAGGTTCGAGGGAGGGAGACGCGGTGAGAGAAGCGTTTGTTTCTCTCCCTATCATAAAAATCTCTCCAGTCTACGTGTTTGCAAACAAGGGAATCTCGGGGTGTACACGTGAGTACTGGGACTCT
>NW_003852497.1:1646332-1650999 GCF_000181295.1 Otolemur garnettii | reverse complement strand
CCCAAACCAGAGGAAACAATTAATGACAACATATCCCCAATCAAGACTCTCCCCTTACCCTGGAGCTGTGAATTATCTTACTGCTCCAGAAAGAAGGATAAAGCAGACACCACACCTCCGGTGGGAATTATCATTCATTCTGGGTTCTTTCTAAGCAGCATTCACTAAGCATCCATTTTGTAAGCAGTAAAAACTCTTGTGTTTGGCTCTGTGAAGGACAGAAATATATAGTTTCATAGAGACTAAGAAAAAGGTGGTTAATTAGAAAGATGATAAGAGATTCTTTGTTTAAAAAAAAAGAAAGTCAAAAAAAAAAAAAGGATGTGATTGGTGGCCAGGGCAGAACTAGACGTGGGCTGTAAGTGCTGACCAAGCCCCAGGTAAAGAGCAAGCACTATAGGCCAGGGCAATCCAGGAGGGCTTCAAGGGGGAGGTGGTCCTGAAAAGCAGACAGGACTGAGCTGGACAGAAGAGAGAAAGGAACAGACTCAAAGCAGGAGACTGGGATGGGGAAAATGCCAGGAGGTGGGAGCAAACCTGGCATATCTGGAAAGTCTCAAGTGATTATTTAAACTGATGAATGGATTTGTATAGGGGAAGAGAGGTGGATAAAGTTGGTTGCTTGTTTCCACTGCATAGTAACCCAGTTAATAACGTTGGAGATTTGGTCACCGTTCACAGGTATCTGTACGGAGCACAGGCAGCCTACGCTAGAAGGATCGCCCATATTCACGTACCCGACGTTAATTTGCGGAGGGAGGAGTCTGTGCACGGGACTGTTGGGGGGGGGAGGTGTTTGTGCCCAGCCCAAATGAGGCCATCCTTAACACGTGGCGCTGGGGGTTTCATGCCACCTCCCTCCTGCAAAGCAGTAAACGGCCTCCTTACCAATCAATCGCTTCTGCTTCCTCTCAGGCAAGATGAGCATGTGTGCTTGGGGTGGGGGGAGGGCTGATGGGAGACAGAGACAGAGAGACACAGTCCTTCCAGACCAGGCAGGAGGTACTTGAACTCCGTGGGAAGGTCGGCTGTTTGTAATGGGGATGAGTCGAGCTTCGCCATAACCCAGAGCAGACAAAGTGTGAAATATGCATTTTTCTCTTTCATTTTACGCCACTTTTATGAGACCTCTGTGTAGATGCAGCGGGCAAAGCCCTTGGCTCGAGCCCTGAGGGGTTGGCAGATTTATTACCGAATAAAAAGAAGAATGAAAACACTTGAGCTGTCTGGCCAGGTAGAAGGGATTATCTCCACTTGAGAGAAAGAGACAAAAAAAGACTTGCACTGTGTGGAGGACCCAAAGCTGTGTGCCCTCTGCTCAGCTGACATCCACCACTAATTCCTACAATGGCTCTTAATCCCACCTCCAGCCTGGCTCGGGAACAAAACTGTCTCCCTGGTGAGCTCCTCGGTGGCTCTCTCTGTGGCAGATGCCCTCAGTGCTCATCCCACATGGTAAAACTGCCAACGTGACACCCACTGTTGATCCTTCTGCCAGCCAGGGAGGGGTGGGTCAGGCCTGGAAGACACCCCCAGCGGGGCACATGGGGATCTCTAGGTCCAGACCCCAAAATCGCCACCGGAGTTTCAGACTCCCAGAGAAGCCCCAGATCAACCACACCCAGACTTGGGCCTTTCCGAGGCCCTTCCCCCGCCCTTGGCCCCAGAATCAGTTCAGCCTTCGGTCAAATACCCCATCCCATTTTCACCAATACTAAGACTTTAAGGGTACCAAAAATGGGTCGTTACAGTTTACAAAATGCTCTTTCACTCACATTGCGGCATTTGGCCAGTTTTCCATTTTACCAGTCTTGAGTGAACTCTTACCACGTGTCGGGGTCCACACTAGGCCTGGGGCAGGTGGAGACCTGGCCTGACTCACAGGCCAACAAACTGCTGCCATCGTCCTCAGGCTACAATAATGAAATACCTTAGACTGGGGAACCTACAACAGAAATTGATTGCTCACTGTTCTGGGGGCTGGGAAGTCCAAGGTGCTGGCGGAGTCAGTTCCCTCCCTGCTTCAGATGACTCCTCATCACGTGTCAGAGGGACAGAGGGCCCCTCAAGCCTCTCTTATAAAGCCATTAATCCTATTCGTGAGGGTCCTGCTCTCACAACTCCGTCACCTCCCAAAAGGCCCCTCGTCCTGATTCTACTGCACTGGAGTCACGTGTCAGCATATGAATGGGGGTGGGGGACAGAGACATTCAGACCACAGCAGTTGGCCCCTCTGGCAGGAATTATTTTTATGCCCATGGAATGGTCAAGAGAAGAGGGGCTCAAGGAAATTAAGTACTAGCCCCAGGCCACAGACTCAGTAAAGGAAAAATCCACACCTGGGAGCTGGCGTGGCTGGTCTCAGTCCACCCACAGCCTGCAGGCTCCGGTTTTCCAAGTCTCTGCCCCTAGCCTGCCCTCCCATCTCCAGCCATCCTTGGCATGTCCTTCTGCTCAGTTCTCTTCTCCTGTGAGCAGGGTCACTGCCTGTCTTTGTGGAAGGCAACACTCACCCAGAGGAGAACCAGCAGAAAAGACAAAAGATGCTCTTCTCTCATCCGATCAACCACCATCCTGATTCCCAGGCCCTCAGCCTTCTTCCAGAGGACTGGTCGGCCCTTCCCACTTCTGACTACACTTCCTGGTCCCCCAACTCTTGTCTGCTCCCCTGGAAACTGAAATCCAGAAGTCCTTAGCTAGAGCACCTCTTCAAAGACCACCGTGGACAAAGGAGGCTCAAACCCTCACCTTGCCTCTTAGGCAGCAAGCCTCCCCTCATGGCGTCAGCCTGCACCTCCTGACCCCACATCCCTCCCCAAAGAGGTGAGTCATGCGTGTCTGCAAAGTGCCGTGAGGAGGAAGCCAGCCAGTACTTCCTATCCACAAGAAGAAAGCAACTTTAATTGAAAAACAGAATCGCAGATTACATGCAAATCTTTGTTGGCAAATTTCAATTACCACCAAATTAAATGCATAGCTAAGCTAAGCATCTCTGGGACACTCCATTTAATGTTTTCCCAGGATGTGTCCACAGCGATAGAGGCGGCATGATCGGTGTCCTTGCGCAGAATTAGCCCCTGGGGAAGAGCTGCAGGGAGCTCGTGATCTTGCGGGAGGGTCCCACAGTCGGACCCTCAACAAGGTTGTCTCAGCTGGGAAGTGGCCCAAGAGGGCAGGAAAGGAGAGAAGTTCCAACTGGCTTTCCCCTCTCAGCTTCCTATCTGACAGAAACAAGCAGGTTCCAGCAAGTTAAAAAACAAACAAAGGAACAAAAATTAAATATTCTAGTAGTGACAATACTAAAAATTATCCCACCCCCCAAATTGCCTTGTCTTTGCCTATTATTTTACAAATGAGAAACTGAGGCTTGGAGCATCCTCTGGTCATACTCAGGCAACCACCTGCAGAGCCTGGACAAGGGCACATCAGGCCCAGAACAGGACTTCGTCCCTAGATGGCCTAGTCAACAGGGCACACGCTCTGCTGGGGCCGGAGGGGCTGCTGCTGTTTTTAGACAGTTCTTGACTGTTTTGTTCTCAAACTCTGCATCTCACTGGTGGCTGCGTCAGGCACTTTGCTCATCGCCAGTGCTGCTCAGTGAGATTCAATACACATGAGTGGGCGCTGACCACAGCACCGGGCACTGCCAGCACAAGACCTGGGCACTTACCATAGCACCAGACACTGCCAGCACAAGACCTGGGCGCTTACCATGGCACAGGACACTGCCAGCGCAAGACCTGGGTGCTTACCACGGCACTGGACACTGCCAGCACAAGACCTGGGCGCTTACCACGGCACTGGACACTGCCAGCACAAGACCTGGGCGCTTACCACGGCACTGGACACTGCCAACACAAGACCTGGGCTCTTACCACGGCACTGGACACTGCCAGCACAAGACCTGGGCGCTTACCACGGCACCAGTCACTGCCAACACAAGACCTGGGTGCTTACCACGGCACTGGACACTGCCAACACAAGACCTGGGCTCTTACCACGGCACCGGACACTGCCAACACAAGACCTGGGCACTTACCACAGCACTGGACACTGCCAGCACAAGACCTAGGCACTTACCACGGCACCAGTCACTGCCAACACAAGACCTGGGCTCTTACCACGGCACTGGACACTGCCAGCACAAGACCTGGGCGCTTACCACGGCACCAGACACTGCCAGCACAAGACCTGGGCGCTTACCACAGCACTGGGCACAGCAAGCATAAGACCAGAAGCCCAGCACTGTCGCGTTTCTCACCACTGAAGACCACATCTGTGGGTCCTGTGTTGCCGCGAGAGTGAATTCCGTAATCACCATACCTGAGACTGACTTTAGGACAGTTTTTCCCAGCCAAACTGTGACCATTAATCTATGCCTCTCCACCATCTAGATCATACACACTTTAGATTCTCCTGGAACGCATATTTTTTTTAATTTCAGGTCAATATTAGGGCACAAACTATTCAGTTACACTGTTTGCGTTTGTTGGGTACAGTGCAGTTATAGTTGAGCCCCTTACCCAGGAGGTGTGACATGTGCCCTTACGCTGTGCCCGTTAGGGTAGGAGCACCCCAGGTCCCCTCCCTTCTTCACTCTGCCCCCTCCCTCATCCCTGTTCCCCCCAACATGAATTGAATTGAGTTTTTTCTCTTTCGTGGGCATG
>NW_003852497.1:1644377-1644924 GCF_000181295.1 Otolemur garnettii | reverse complement strand
CTGGCAATGACCCAGCTGTGGTCACCGGTCAGGGGCAAGGAGCTCCAAGGCTGGAGTGTCCTCCCTGCTGACACACAGCACGGCCCTGTGATGGAACCCCACCACCAGGTGTTGGGTGCTGGGTGGGGACCGTCAGCAATGCCCTATCCTCACCCGCCCTCGTCTCACTGTGTCAGCAGTGAGGTCTCAATCCTCTGTCCCTCCCTGTTGCACACAGAGTGTCACAGATCACCATCGGCCTTACATTGGAATTATTTATGTCTAAGTCTGTTGCTATTGCCAAATTAAGTGCTCCTTGAGGGCAGGGTCCGCATCCTGTTCATTTTTATATTCATCACAGCAGTAAGCAAAGCTGCTGCACATAGTAGCCTTGACAAATGCTCCATAATAAAATTACACTGACAGACAAGATGTGGCCCCATGTGTTCTCAGGCATCTGTCACCATCCTGGTGTTCCCAGCAATTTAAGGAGCTCATCCCCACCCAGGCATCCATCAGCGTGGTATAATGGACAGACCACTGGATCCGGAGTCAGAAGGGAGAGTGG
>NW_003852497.1:1622893-1642247 GCF_000181295.1 Otolemur garnettii | reverse complement strand
TTTGGTTGCAGTTGCCATTGCTGTTTAGCAGGCCTGGACTGGGCTCAAACCCGCCAGCTTCCATGTATGTGGCCAATGCCCTACTCACTGAGCTACAGGCGCCAAGCCTGCTTTAAATGTTGTGCCCTCCCAGATTCACACTAAAATCCAATCCCCAGTGCAACAGTATTAGAAGGTGGGGCCTAACGGGAGTGTTTAGGTCCTGAGGACTCTGCCTTCACAAATGGATTAACGCCCTACAACAAAAGGGCTCACAGAAGTGGCATTTGTCCCTGCTTCCCTTCCGCCATCAGCCACGTGAAGGCACAGCAGGAAGGCCCTCACCAGACACCAGCTGCCATTGCAGTGATCTTGTACTTCCGAGCCTCCAGAACGTTGAGAAACAAATTTCTGTTCCTTATAAATCACCCAGCCCCGGGTGTTCTGTTACCGCAGCACAAAATGAACAAAGAACACGGAAGTTCAGGCCAACGTGTCTTCCTGGTCGACATAACCTACTTTCCTCTCTATCTCTCAATTCCTCTTAAAACCAACTGAGCTCAAATGATAATATAAATGCATGATAATTCAGATCCATCCTATAGACTGAGGTCCATAAATCGTGACTCGTGTCCAATTGCAGCTTTGTTTCCAATTCCCAAACAACTGCAGTTTGTTCAGTACCTGGAGTACCAGGGAAAGGAAGGTAGCTCGGCCATGAGAAATAAATGTGGCATTATTTCCAACCGTCCAAAGACATAGACAAGAGCAAAAATACTTCTTTCATTGAACCCAAACATGGGTTCATGCGCTGGTCTCAGGCACAGTGCAGAAGAATTAGAGTGTTTGGTAAACATGCAGATTTTCAGGCTCTAAGACCAGAAATTCTGACTTGATTGAAAATGAAGCTCAGGAATCTGCATTATAACAAGCAAGAGATTCAGATATACATCAGGTTGAGAAATACGGATCTAAGCCAACGGTTATTTTTCTATTTTTTTTTATATATTTTCCTCACACACGTTCATCTCTTTGAACTTAATATTTACACCATTAAATCACAAGGAGATTGGGGAAAAAAGAATGAGAATACCTTTATCCTGGTCTCATAGCCCATCAGCAACTTCAATTTATATATGTGGGGATTCTTACAGCACTAGATGTTATAAAATTTCTCCCTCCCTTCAATCTTTGGGTTTCATAAAAATGCTACTTAGTATTTAAGATAGTAGTAAACTTTTAGGAGTATAAACAGAAAGTGGCAAATAGAATTTATCTGGTGCAATACAACTGGCTGAATGGCAGGGATGGCCTGGCCCCCAAGGGGACACTCTAAGGAGAGCCCCAGCTCAGGGGGAAAGGCGTGCAGGGTTCAATTGGTTATGTCTGCATGGGCACAGTCAAGGACAAAGTCACTTCCTCCCAACTGCACTTCAGAGTATATTATCACCAAAGGGGGAGGAGTATCAAAATTGATTTTAAAGTGGTATTTACATTTGAAGTTTCTAGTCATTTCAGTTTTGCACTTCTTTTTCACTCTTGTAATTCTCCTAACTAAACTGAAGATGCCTTCCAGAATCTGCGTGCTCCAGGATAAAGTAGGAAACAATCTTAAGTAAGCCCAGCAAATTCTAAGAGACGCTGCATCCTTTGGAAGCATAAACACCAAGTGGCACTTCCCTCCCTCTACTCCAGAATGCTTGTGGGAAGCTGGGTTTGCAGTTTGTCCCGTGTGTGTGTGTGTGTGTGTGTGTGTGAACAAGGACAGGCTGCAGTGTGAATAAAGGGATCTTTCCCAGCTCACTGTCTTCCCTGGAACTATTACTTCTACTTTAAATGCCTTTCTCCACCTGCTAATGTGCTTTCTGTTATAAGCTGACCAATCATTTAAGGGCCAAATCAAGACCTAGATAGCTCCAAACTAAAGATTTGACAAAACCTCTCATTCCCAGTTGGAATTATTCTCGCATAATATTTAGGTACTTTATAAAAGCACTCCTGTCCATCTGCCTTGTTATTCTAGTTAATTATGTGTCTGTCTACCTAGGTCTGGAGAGTAGGGACAGGGTTATGTTAACTGGGACAGCCTCCCGGTACCCCGCACAGTGCATTGCCCTTGTAAGCACTCAACTGAATTAAACTGAAACCCAGGCTTTGTTTTGTTTTGTTGTATAAAATGAAGAAAGAAAAAAAAGATATGGGATGAATCAGTGCAAGGGACAGTCGTCTTTGTGTTTTGCCTTCTCCCTGATGTATCTGTGTGCAGGGACGTCTGTGTGAGAAAATGTCCAAACCATTTGTCTTCCGTAACCCTCCCCCTGCTTCTCAGCTGATGCAGAAGGAGCAGCCGCTGGCTGAGGCCATGCTCAAGGACACTTGGTTTCTGGGAAGACCTTACATCCACTCTCTGAAGTGTGCAGGCTCTGCGGCAAAGCATAAAGTACTTAGCAACCCAATTTCCCAAGACAGTGCTAGCCTGGAGATGTGGCCCACAGAGCAACCAGGGAGGGGGACAGCATCCAACCTCTAGGCACCCCACAGAACCCTCCCAAGCCCCAGGAAGTCAGGGCAGGTGGGCTTCTTTGCACAGCTACACCTGCTGCCAGCCACTGCCCCAGACATCATTCCTAGCCCAGGAGTCCTTCTTCCTCCTCAAGACCAACAAGTGAGCAGCAGGGTCGGAGGTGGGAAGGAGAAAGGCTGGAGTTTACCAACAAATTGGGGTTGAGTCTGAGTCATCAGCAGTCACTGCGGAGGCTGGGTTTGCTGGCCAGGCTTCCAGAGGTTGTTCGTTTCCTCCTGAACAGTGAGGTGTTGAGTACTGTGTCCCCAACAACAGTACTGTGTCCCCAACACGAGTACTACCACAATTCAGCAGGAGCTCCTTGATAATGATACAGGGCCCATCAGTGGGGCTCCCCAAGGTGCAGATAACCCAGGTGGTGGGAGGAATACTCACACCTGGAAGTTGGCTTTCTCTAAAAATCTCTCCTTGCAGAATTATGATTGTGAAGCTCATAGATACCTACACGATCATATGTCGCAAGCTCTTCTTTTTACTGATCAGGAAACTGAGCCCTAGATGTGCTCAGAGGCCTCCATCCTGCTAGTGGCAGAGAAGGGGACACAGCCAGGCCACCTGCTCTCCAGGCCAGCATCATGCCTATGGAAAACTGCACAATATACTAATTATTGGTCACTAACTTTTACTCAATATGGTATAGGTAAGAAAACACACAACTTCTGGCAAGACAATGATGTAAATGATAACACTATCCAAATATTGTTCTCTATATTCCTTCCCCCCGTAGTGTTCAAAATGTCCTATGCATTATCTATGATAGCTATCATAGTCCCCACAAAAACCCAGAAAGGAGGTATCCATATATTTCCTTTTATAAAGGAGGAAATGGAGCCTCAGAAATGTTAAGACACTGGCCCAAGAGTCAAAGCTAGTTAGTAAGTGGCAGAAACAGGATTTGAACTCAGAGGTCCCAGTTCCTGGGCTGGCATCTTCCCACTATTCCACGGTGCCAGTCTTTGTTAGGAATTTTGGCCCTTTTTCCCCAAGGTAAGACAAGAAGGCAAAGCAGGGCCCAGGTGGTCAAATGATGCCCAAGGGTTATGTCCCTGTTCCACAGCCCTCACCCAGTGGTCCTGTGCCACCCAGGCCAAGCCCTCTGCGGTACCCAGCTCTGGTGGCGGAGAAATATCCTGGAGCAACCTCCCTGTGCTGTAGGTGGAGGCAGAGAAATGTACGGAAGAGGAGACAGTGGGCTCCCTTCCGGCCATGCCCCAAAGGGGGTTCTACTCCCAGACGCACAGAAAGGCAAGGTCTCTCCTCCACATTGCGCCAGTGGGGTCCCCTCCCTTCCCTACGAGGATGCTCTGAGGACAGATGAAGTAATACACCTGAAGTGTTCTGAGAGCTTCCTAAGTGCTGCGTAAATAGAACAATGAAGCTGCTGAGAACAACAATAACCATGGCGATGATGAGGCTATATCCATGGTCATTAATTTAAGGGAATATTTAAAATGAGAAAACCCTACCAAAATCAATCTACGCTGAACTTTATTTAGAAGAGAGGCTGCTAATAAAAATGTTATGGGAATATGAACTCTTGGGAAATAATGATGATTTTCTTCTATTAAAAGGCTCTTCAGAGCCATTTCCAAAGTGCAGCTCAGTTACTTGCCGGCTCTCTGCTACTCTGGGCAGCAAGTTCTCTACTGGAGGAGGAGGAGGAAGAGGAGAAGCCCCCACTGTGTGCTGAAGTGCTAGGTTTGGGAGACAGAACTGGCCTGTTTCTAGGACCGTTGCCAGCTACTTCTGCTTACCGAGGGGCTGACAAGAACGACTTGATTTCCTCCTTTCTCCTGCTCCCATCTCCCACCCAGCAGCAGCTGCCATCTGGCTTGAGTTTAGAGGCATCAATGATGGAGAAATAATGGGCCACTTCTGCCTTTTTCAGACCTGAGTAAAGTGACACTCCCAAGATAAATAAATCCACCCAAGGATGAAAACCCAACATAGAAGGGACTGGGGTGCCCCTGCAGCGACTAGCAGGACACTCCCACCTAGTGTGGGTCCCGTTACCCTGTCTAGGGACACGAGGATGGGAAGACTAAAACCTCAGACTCTGGGAAACAACATAAGTAGGAATGGACGTTAAATGGAACGAGAACCCCTAAGGATTCTGGGGGAGATCAGGAACTGGACAGAGAGGGCAGAATCCCATGTCCAGCCCAGGCACCAGTTGGCTCACCATCATCCCACTCTTAAATTTGGGCCATGGCATCATCGGAGCAAGAAGACTATTCTAATGCCATTTCAACCACCTCCCCCTGCCCCCCAGCCATTAGGTATCAGCAGGCGAGAAAACACACAACCACCAATAGCATTTTGGAACTTGCTGATGCGTCTGAGTCCTTGGAAACACCTCCCAAGAAAATCCCATGAAGAAGGAAATTTCAAGGATCGTCAAGGATGGAGATTGGATGCGGAAGGAACTCATCACCACCATTTTCCTCTAAAGACAGGATTTGCCACTGAGGAAGCCTGGATGAGGAGGCCACGGGAAGTCTGTAGCTGCTCACACTGGAGTGCCGGGGGCTGGGGTTTACCTCAGTGTGAGCCAGAGTCACCTAAGGTGGTCCTAGGATGAGTATAGCACGGTTTCCTGGACACAGATGAGCCAAAACCACCACAGGCAGACCTGAGGACCTGCATCCAAGCTCGGGGGCACCCTGGGTGTGCCCCCTCCTAGAATTCACCTAAGGACCTGCATCTGAGCTTGGGGTCACCCTGGGTGTGTCACCTCCTGGAATTCACCTGAGGACCTGCATCCAAGCTCGGGGGCACCCTGGGTGTGCCACCTCCTGGAATTCACCTGAGGACCTGCATCGGAGCTCGGGGGCACCCTGGATGTGCCACCTCCTGGAATTCACCTTGAGGACCTGCATCGGAGCTTGGGGGCACCCTGGGCGTGCCACCTCCTAGAATTCAAAGCAAAAAAGAGTTTTCAGGCCAGCTCCCCTTAGCTACCACCCTGATTCAACTCAACAATTCATGGAAAAATATCACCATTTTTATCAATTCTCAGAAAGCAAAAGGCCTGGTGGTGACAGGCCACCTTCTGCCCTCTGCAGACAGCATTCCAGAGTAGAGACAGCACAGAAGTGTTTCTCCCTGTAACTGAGAGAACTAAGAAACATACATGCTCCTCCGCGTTTCTCCTGATGATAATTTAAAACATTGTTTTTATATTAAAACACAGATGTATTATGATACATCATATAAAGCGTGGTAAATGTTTAACTTTAAACACTAAACTTCAAACAAGTAACACCTGCTCTGAGGTGCCGCAGGCCATGGCCTCCCTGGGGAGTGGTGTCCACCCCTCTCTGCCCTTACTTGAATAAACAGGTTTAAGATGCAGCCCTTTGAATTGGCTTCCCTCCTGGCTGTTAGCCCTCTAGCTAAGGAATTCAATTCCCTTATCTAGAGAAGGAAGTTTTGAAAGCTTTAAAGTCTGGACGTATTCTACAGAGATATGGTTCTAGAGCTTTTCCCCCAGAAGGCATCAAAGACAGAAAAGGCGGGTTTCATTTAGGATGACTGGACCCACAAACCCTGATGATTCATAGTGTTTCCCTTGCCCTGGGCCTAGACTTGGACAGGCACAGGCCAGCAGGTCCCTTCCCTTCCCTTTCCCTGTCCCCTCATCTAATAATGCTTCTCACTTCCACTCTTACCCCACCCCAGCAAGATATTGGGTTTTGCCACCTACACACTCATACGAATGGCAAAACATAACTATAGTCCAGTAATTAGAAGGGAAGGGGGGGATATAGGAGGAGAGAGGGTATTTGGGGGACCTCACCTAAGGTGGCTGATGCAATGGTACATTTCAAACCTATTAAGAAATGAGTATAATTGTGATGGATGTGTTACTCAGTTCAATGTAAACATTTCATATTGTATATCGAAACAGTACACTGAACCCTATAAATGCATCAATGTACAATGTTACGATTTAATAAAAAATATTTAAAACAAAAAAAAGATAGTGGGTTTTGCTTCCAGAAATCCTACGAGGCCGTTCCCTCTCCAGCTCCATCATCACAGACACCAAACTCTTTCCAAAGCCATCCACGTGCGGGCCCCACCTTCCATCATCTTGTACACCCATATCCCATACTGGGAGGTCTGGTGCGTTTTCCACACAGGGAACCACTGGCCACACCGGCTTTAAGGTTTAACCAGAAGCTTAGCTTTTAGACCTGATCATCAAAGAGAATCCTTCCCTCTCCCAGCCCAGCAGAGCGCAAGACGCCGGCCTCTGGCAAACGCTGCTCACCGTGAGAATTCAGCGTGATCCTGGGAGATGGCTCGTGTTTCCTCCGCACTTGGTACTTTGCTAAGTGCGGTCACCGATCTAAAAACACCGCCACCAAACCCAAGGCCACTTCACTCTATTTATTCAGGCCTATACCAGAGTGTCAACTGGGCCTTTAGCTAAATAATGGATTTTCCAGAAATTCAAGGTTTGCAAATCAGAAAACAACCTGATTGTCATCCTTGGCTGGGGTTTAGTCCATCCAGACCTTCCCTGAGATTCTGACCCCTCATCCTGAGCTGTCAGGATCATTTGTGAGAGAAGTGGGGACTTCTCCCTTTCTGTGACCCAACATCCTGGACTCAGGAACAGTTTTGAATAAAAGAAGGGAGAGCTTTAAAAAGAACAACCATAAGGTTACTGGCTAGACGACTTGCGCAAGGGGGGTTCAGTCCCATTTGCAGAGCTCTCAGAATAACTCTGCTATGATTTATTCCTGGGCCCTAATACCACATGTGTGAGGTGCTAAGGCATTTTGGTTGGGTGCCACATCTTATCTCTAAGGAGCTTATTTATTTTTTCATTATAGTTCTTGAACTGCAGTCCCCACTGCCCTCACCCTTATCCACAAAGCATATACCTAAACAATTCTATTGCCCGCAATAAAAAGAACTTTTAGTCACTCATTCATCCAAAAATTCTCAGTGAGTCCATAGTATCTGCGGAAAGTTTGGCCTGAGATCTTCCTGCTGGGGTTTGCTGCTCCGGCAGAATGAGCAGTGAAATGTGTGTGTGTCTTAGACATGATGTCACCTGAACACATTTCAAGGGAGACCCTGCAGGGACAACCTGTATTCCTTCCATCACTTTCCCTATCCATTCCCTCCCTCCCGTCAAACTAGACTCTGCCCTCTGCCTACTCCCAGGAAAAAGGTCAACAGAGCAGGAACACCAAGAAAAACAAAACAAAAATGTTTTACTTTTGAGTTTCCAGGAGCAGTCCCTGCTATGGAAGCCTTTCCTGAAATACTTCTGACTTTACTGAACTCGCCATAGCACCAAACGGAGATGGGACCCTGCCGGGTGTCCAGAACACATCACTAGTGGCAAACCACCTCAGACTGCCAACCTCGGGGCAGACCCCTGACTCCCCACGCTCGGCCACTCCCCTCGCTTCTGAAATGCACGGAGACCCTGTGGGAGTCTCTCCACTGTCTCCTGAAATGTTGTGTTAAATGCTTTGCACTTAATATTCGTCTTGCTTATTCACTGCCCTTAGAAACAGACGGTTCCTATGCAGGGCAGATTTGTACCCGTCCTGTCTAGCCCTCTCTCACTGAAAGAATTTTTCACCTTTGCTGCTGGCAGTGACTCAGATTCGTGTTTTCAAACTTTGTTCCCCAAATACCATTACCTGTAAGAATAACAAAAACATTACCCATCTTGCAGACACTCAGGGCCCCCAAAGCTCCCAATTCTAGGTGGCAAATCTATTCCTTTTCAGCTGAAAGCCAAGTCAACTCCCATCTCCTGCATGGACGCTGCTGGGCTATCTCACACCTCCATTGTCCACTTTTCCAAATGAGTCACACCACAGGGGACACTCAGACGAGTCATAGCATCAGAGAAAGAACTGAAGGACAAAAGGGAAGATGTACCTTAATGCTGGTTAAATAGAGGGGAGATCAGAGGGAGGTCCAAGCCACGGATCTGTCAGGGCAGAACTAGGAGCCCCCCACTCCTGAATCCCCCCAACCAGCTGCTAGATTCCCACATCAGACCCCTTCCCCCAACACTAAAACTCTTGAGCACACAAATGCTTTCTATCCGCCAACCACCTGCAGCAGAAATTCCAGGGAGCAGGCAAAGCCTCACCCTCTGGGGACGGGGTGGCTTTTGGACCAAGACGGGGCCCTCCAGCCACCCAGAAGCCCTGGCTCCAGCACGCCCCTCAGTGGCGCGTCTGGGTAAAGGCTCCTGCTCAGCACGCGTGTGGCTCAGAGCCACCTGACACTGAAATGCTAAGTGAAGAGCAATTAACTTTTGCTTCTGAAAACCCACTTTAGCTTTCCATAACTCTTTGGGGGCCATTTCAACTCAGCCAAACCTCCTGCACACTCTCCCTCAGCAATAAATTACCTTCCTGGCTTTAATTAGCTGCTGGCATGCAAACTCAGCCTGGGTGCTGACACGCTGCTGTCCCCACAGGTCCCATTCTGTCACACAGACTCCAAGAAGTCTGCTGCGGGAGGTGCTGGACCCCCTTGGAGGGGACAGGCCTGCAGCAGGCACCTCACCTGTGTGGGTGAGAAGCCCAAGCCTTGCCCCGTTAAAGTCTAATGTGGGTGAAACGTTGGGGAGGGCCTAACGCTCTCCTTTCTGTTCTTTAGCCCCTTAGTGATGTGGCCCCAGGCCCCAAACACACACACTCACACACACACAAATACTCAACATCTTTATCTCCCTTATTCTTGCTGAGAGAGAAATTACTGACAGAGCTTAATATATAAACCCTCCCAGGAGACTTTGCTGTATAATTGTGAGCTAAGCTGGAGTCAAAATGAATCAGTCTCTAAGTATGGGATTTTAGCCACATCTGTGGGCCGAAATGGCATTGGCTGGGGAAGAAAGAAGCAGAAAGGCCCCTTGGAATCCCAGATACCATTCTAAACCCGGGATTAAGACTTGGGGCATAGCCAAGCCTACCTGTAGCTAGAAGTGGGACGCTCCGTAGGTCCCCCGTTCTATGGCCCACGTGCCCTGAGAAAGCTGAGGTGAAGCCGAGGGCCTTCGGCCTGCTGCCCCGTGATTCTGAGAGTCCCCCTGGCACACGCGTGTGCACGCGTTGGGGGGAGTGAGCAGGGAAGGCCTGCCCTAAACCAGACCCCAGACAGCACCCCTTGCCTTCTACTGGAGTCTGTACCATCTGGGCAAAGGGGCAGCACCCACTGGGCCCTGAAGGTGACCCACACCGGCCTCCCAGGGGATCTCCGCCTGACAGGGATGGCCCTGGGAGGGGGGCAGCCTCTTTCCTCAGCTGCAGAAACACCTGCTAAGGGCGCTTCTCCTCTCGGCCCAGCTACACCTCCTCTGGCAGGCAATAACCTCACAGCCCAATTACAGGCTGTTTTCTTCCCATCTTCTCAAGGAAAATAATAATGTGAAAGTTCAAACACAAGAGGCCCCTAGCTAGGCCCTGCCTGCCAGGAGGCTGACTCCCCCGGATTAGGGGTGCCTATGTCCCCACAAACCTCTGTAGCCATTTCCCTCCATGTCTCCCAGTTAAAGCCACCCTGTCAGGGGCAAGGGGACCAGGGCTGTCACCATCACCAGGCAGGCCACTCACCTTCTGCTCCTGCCCAGCCTGTCATAGACCAGTGGTGAGAAGGGACTGAAGCTCCACAGCCCTGGGGTGGCCTTGTGTCCGAAGGGACCAGGAGGCCTCTGCTCAGCTACTGAGACAGGGTTGGGCTTTCCCTGGGAACCCTGGCAAGGGAGAGGCTTGCCAAGGCTCGGAGATCTCCCTTGGGTGGAGAAAAACCCCTATCCATTCTCTACCCAAACTAGATGGTGTATGCCTCTTGCGGAGCACTAACATGGGAGCCCCC
Source organism: Otolemur garnettii (assembly GCF_000181295.1). NCBI lineage: Eukaryota > Metazoa > Chordata > Mammalia > Primates > Galagidae > Otolemur > Otolemur garnettii. Next base: position 1,631,821 of record NW_003852497.1, on the reverse strand, counting down.
CCTCTTCCCTGCCACCCAGATTGGAAATCAATACTCACGTGCAGCCACTGTTGACTTGATAAACTTCAGAAAACATCTTCTCCCTCCATCTCCCAAGAAGGAAACCTACCCTCCCGGGCACAGCTTTGTGGCTTTGGCCACATGCAGAGAACAGGTTCTGAGCACCTGTGTCCATCCCAGAAATGAGCAAATCGTTTGGAACACTGTGAAGTCAATGACGTGAGGAAGAGAGAAAGCAGATGACACTGCCAAGGAAAAGCAATGGTGGATTCAACCACTTCTCAAGGAAAGGCACTTCCCTCGCAGGTCTGCCTGTTCCCAGGGCTGAGGGTAATGCCTGGCCCAGTGATCACTCCATAAACAACTGATAAATGACAGAGGGCCACACAGTGGCTCCTCCAGCCTCACCAGCACCAGACAGGCTTAGGATATGTCCACGATACCCTCTTCAGGCTTCAATGCAACCAACAGTTCTCTTTTCCCATGAAGGAAAAAAGGAGTCAAAAAAGAAAGATGTTGAGAAAACAAGGGCCAAGAATAAAGGACGGTTTGAGAGCACCCCTGGACCAAGTCAAGCACCAATAAAGGACGGTTTGAGGGCACCCCTGGACCAAGTCAAGCACCAATAAAGGACAGTTTGAGGGCACCCCTGGACCAAGTCAAGAACCAGTAAAGGACGGTTTGAGGGCACCCCTGGACCAAGTCAAGCACCAATAAAGGACAGTTTGAGAACACCCTTGGACCAAGTCGAGCACCAATAAAGGACGGTTTGAGAACACCCTTGGATCAAGTCAAACACCTCCTTCCTCCTCACACCAAAAGACTCTGGCCTTTAAGCCAGGAATTTTCAGCCAGTGTGCCATAGCACACTGGTGTGCATGAGAGAATCTTAGGGGTGCCTCAGACATGTCTAAAGATCATTAATTAAATTATTTTCAAAAGAAGTTCAAAGCACAGTAAGTATAATTTTTTTTTTACTTTTTTTTTTTTTGATCAACATAATTTAAGTGTGCCGTGAGGTTAAACTATAGGAAGTTTAAGTATAGGTTCAAGTGTGCCATGAGGTTAAAAAAAAGGTCAAAACACTGCTTTAAGCAACGGCTAAGCGGTTCTAGGAAGCTGTCCTGTGTTCTGGAATTTGCAAAATTGGTAATAGAAGGTGGGAAAGAGGGAGGGAAAGAGGGAGGAAGAGAAGGAGAGGAAGAAACTGGTCACTAAGCTGGAGAAGAACTCACAGATACGTAACCTTCCATTGGGTATGACAGCATTCCCTCCTCCCCCGGGAAAGGAGGATGTAAAGTTATGGAGATGTAGATAAGTAGAAACTAAATACCAGCTCCTGTCCGTGGTAAGGAAGAACATATATCCAATTCATTAATTACGATCCAATTTGTGCTTGTGCTGTGAAAGAATCATTTGCCACCAAAGAGCTGTCCTTCCCTTACAAAAGCCATTGAGACTCTCAGGAAGTGCTCGAGGGTTTGAAATTCTGTGTTTGAATTTCACACATGCTTTTTACTGCTGGGACTAAAACTCAATCAACACTTGATAGTGCTGACACCAACATCAGAGGCCAGGGTCCCCACTCCTTCACAGCAGACCTGCAGACGAGGGCTGGGGACGACATTTGCTAATTTGTTCTCCTCTGGATCTGTGTGATTGTGATTGTGTGTGTGTCTCTGTGTGACGTATGTGTGTGACAATGCATAAGCTTGTATTATTTTTCAAATGGAGCTGAGGTAGGAATAAAAGGACCCAGGCCAAGTGAGAGAAGGGAACAATTAACCTCATCTCTCTCAAATGTCCAGGGCTTGAGTGGAGCCCAGCTGCCTGGACATGGAATTCACATCCTCGCTTTCATCTCAAAGCCAAACCAACAGGAACACGTTGCCTAGAGACCACACTTGTCTTTCAACTCTGGGCCTGGGCTTTGGTCCCTGCCCACACAGGGCGAGTTGGGAGCCAGAACGCAGAGGTTCTTACTCTTTCTTTGGAACCTCTTGGCAGGGACTTGATTCTGATCCACCTTTTCTGTCCTGTGTCTTGCTCTGGGATTTGGGCTGAGCCAGAGGAAGCCACAGGACGCCCTGACTTGGCCCACCAAGTGCTTGAGGGAAGCTTATTGAGTGGCACTGATGCCACAGGACGGAATGAGATAGACTAGAACAGATGCAAGGGACTGTAGAAAAACCCACTGCCCCAGGACAGGACTTTCCTTTCCTCAGACTCCCCACAGGAACAGGGATTTCCATGGTCCATAGCACCCTATAGCACATAGCATATATAGCATAACATATACTATAGCAAATACCATAGTTTATAGCATACAGCGTGTATAGCATAGCATTTACTATAGCACACAGCAAACTCTATAGCACACAGCATATATGGCCTTCCATTACTGTAGAATACAGCATGGTCTGCAGCTTATAGCATACAAATTTACTATAACATATGTCCTGTTCTACAGCATATATAGCCTAGCATTTATTACCACATAAAGCATGTTCTATAGCATATAGCATAGCATTTACTGTAGTATATAGCGTGGTCGCAAAGATGTCCACCCTGCAGCCCCCAGGTCATGTGCAGACTAGTTGAGGCCCCGTTTTGCTTATGTATAATGTCAGATATCACAAATAGTATGCAAAGACTTTTTTTTCTCATCAGCTTTCATCAATGTTTTTGTTTTTAAATGCGTGGCCCAAGACAACTCTTAGTCTTCCAAGATTTTCGAAGGCTGGACACCCCTGGATGGCATACTGTGGTCTATAGCCTACTTGACTGTAGGCCAAGTTAGGTCTGTCTGCCTTGAAAGGGAATTTTCATGTAGAGCCAAAGATGATGATAATATTGGATCCTCTCAGAACCTAATGAGGTGCTGCTGTTATAGTTCATCAATGAGAAAACTCGGGAAGTTAAATAACTTGCTCGAGACCACGCAGCTAAGGACAGAGAAGGAACTCAGACTTCCCCCTCTGGAAATGAACCAGGTGCAGGCAGGCGGAAGCCCAACCTCCATGGGAAATACTGTCAGTTCGGCACATCTTCCCAACCCTGGGGTCTGTAAGAGACACGAACTCAGCAACACTATCTTGAGTGACTGACAGAGGGACCTCCCTCATGCAAGTTCTCCTGTTTGGTATCCAGCATCTCAGCTGTCCAGCCGCCCTTGCAGCTCCCTTGGGAGGGGACAAGGGCAGGTCTGACTCTGGTGAGTCGAGGGGAGGCTGAGTCCCAGAGAGGTCAAACCAGACCACACTCGGTCAAACCAGACCACATTCAGTCACCTGGTCCTGTCCCCCCTCCTCCCATGCCCAAGGCAAGCCCTGCTCCTCCCTCACACGTGCCTGCGCCCAGCCCCGGGCCTCAGGACCACACCTTTCACGTGGAGTTCTTCCACACAGATCCCTCTGGAGCAACCAAGCAAGGCAGGGAGGATGACTCTCAAGTAGGAGGAAGGATCCTCTGTTCCCAAAAATAGAGGGAGGAAAGACCAGGACAGCAGGCGATGTGCCCCAGAGACAAGAGCCAGCAGATCAATGGGAGACAGAAGGCCAAGTGTGCACCCGGGGCAGGGTGCCACGCCACCCCGCATGGACACCACCCACATCTGCCCACACAGCATCTGCTGCTGTCCTCCTAGCTTCACCTAGTCCCAAGGTGAAGAAGCCGCTGAAAGATTTCTGTGCCTAGAGTGTTTTTATTTTTTCCTTTCCACCAGCTCCCACTGAGGCCTCTTTCTGAAATTCTCTAAATAGGAAGAAGTACCATTTGTGTCTCCCAAGGGGTGTGAATTCTAAGCTGTGACACTCTTCCTCTGCATGGCTCCTCCTGGCACCCTGGGTCCCTGGTGACAACCTTCACTCCCTCCCTCCCTGAGGCCATGTGTCTGCACCCCTAGGTCCCAGACACTGGGCTTGGTGCTGACAGGAATACAAAGAAGAAAACAAAATCACCGCCCTGAAGAAAGTTAGAATCTACAAACTACAAACTCTGCCAGACCTTTGATAGCCTGTGCCTCAGTTGCCCTCTGAGCCCTTTGGTAAACCATGCGATTCTCTCATCAAGGCCATGCGATTCTCTCATCAAGGCCAGGACAGGAGCTGAGCCACCTGGCAGGGGGCGGGGGTGGGGACAATAGCATGCATTGAGCACCTACTGTGTGCCAGGCACTCAGTAAGAAGTTCAACAAACATACATTAGGCCCCTAACTCCATTCTTCAAGGGAGGTGTTCCTATCTCCATGAAGAATTCATGCCTCAGAGAAATCAGACAAGCTCCCCACAGTCTCCACAGCCAGCCAATAAGGGCAAGACACAAGAGTCCAATCACACTCCCCAGAACGTGATGGGATCACCTGAGTAGGGTAGAGAGCTGAATCACACTCGGAATTGAATAAACTGTCAGGACCAATTTCCACAGCACTGAACACAGACCTGCAAAAAATAATGCTTGGATTGATGGTTTGAATGAGGACAACCTCTTCGGAGAGCAATGTGGCAATATAGATCAAAATTTTAAATGCACAAATCCTGCATGCCAGAAATTTCATTTGTATGAGTTTATCCAACTGTACCAAGATTCTCACTGAAGCACTGTTTGTAATAGGAAAAAAGCTGGAATCAACCTAAGTGTCAGTGAATAGGTAATCAATTAAATAAACTAGTTCATCCATAACATGAAATATTAATACTACACATGCGTTAAAAAGAGTGAGGTAGGATGGTTGCTACTCACATGAATGCATGTCCATACAATGCTGGCCAATGAAAAACCCACCTGCAGTTTTATACGCATAGCGTGAAGCTGCTTATGCTTAAAAGTATTTTATATATAACACCCCTACACATATATACAGTATAGCCATGTTTAAAATGCCTGGAGGAAACTTACAGAATTAATGACAATAACTACCACCAAGGAATAGATAGGAGACAGGAGACTTTCCAAATTATTTGAATACAGTGCCTTTTCTAGACACTGTATTACTTTTAGAGTTTTAACAATACTTATGCAGGTGACCGCATTCCACCCATTGGAAACAACTGAAGTCTGCCTTCAAGGCACCTGTAGCCCCAGACTGGCGGTCCTCTGCTACAGTCCCACTGGAAATACAAGACTTCTTGAGAAGCTCACATTTCATTCTTACCTGGTCTTTTCTTCAAGGGCTGGGACACCTGAGGAAAAATAGAAACCTCCTGGTGGGCTCTGACATCAGAAAGGATTCGGGGGTGCCCACCCTGTCTTTTTCCCCACCACGCATTGAAATGGTAAGACTTGTCTTGGGGCACACATTAAATACACAAACACTGATTAGCGAAAAAAGGTCTGTGCACACTTTTCATGATATCGGACACCAAAAAGCCATCCCAAGATCAGCGTGCAGCCCCTGGGCCGCAGGTTGGACACCCTTAGCTTCAACCCAAACCTGGCTTCAGGACATTGCGTGGTAGATTCTCCTGGAGCCCAAGTGTCTTCACCTCTAACACAGGAGCAGTGCTAGAGGCCACCCCAAGGGACTGCAGCAAAGCTGTGTTAGGACTAAGAGTGTTAAAGACGATTGGAGGGGCAGTGCCTGTGACTCAGTGAGTAGGGCGCCGGCCCCATATACCAAGGGTGGTGGGTTTGAACCCAGCCCCAGCCAAACCGCAACAAAAAATAGCCAGAAGTTGTGGCAGGCGCCTGCTCTTCAGGTGGCTGAGGCAAGAGAATCGCCTAAGCCCAGGACTTGGAACTTGCTGTGAGCTGTGACGCTACGGCACTGTACAGAGGGCAACAAAATGAAACTATCTCAAAAGAAAAAGACTAGGTTGGAAACTGACAACAGGAACTGAAGATTTCTTTGATCAGCACCTGCCATTGGAGAGCCTGGGTCTTCCCACCCCAACCCCTGCCCAGTCTTCCCCCCACAATCAGCACCTGCCACTGCAGAGCCTGGGTCATCAGAGGAAGACCGTCCCCCCACGAACCCTGACACCACCCTCTCCCCTTCTGCATTCACACAGAAAAGTGATGGAATCTGCCGATTGTTCACAAACTCTCCAAAGAACATCACCCACCTATCAAGGGCTGGAGATCTTAGATGATGTGGCCGTGGAAAATGACCCCAGTGCCAAGTGCCTTCCAACAATGAGACTTTCTAAATTCTCAAATAAATATTGGTCCAATGGTCTGCTGATTAAAATCACCAATGGCATATCCGATGGAGATCCAGGCACTGAAACAGCAGCAAGACTACCCAGGGGTCCTGCAACAATGAGCTCTGCGTGATTCTGCACTCCGCCTCCACTCATACCTTCTCCTCTCCGTTCTTTTTCCTCATATTTCTACACCATCTCCCCAGGCCCCCCGGTGAATTAGCCATCCCTGTGTCAACAGAAATTCGCTCCCTTAAGAACACCCCTGGGCTGAAGAAAATAATCATTAACTTAATAGGCTGGTATAATTGCATTAAATAATGATGACCATAATAAGATTACAGACTTCGGAGAAAGAAAACTGAGTTTGAAGTCTAACTCCACCACTTACTCGCAAAGTAATCTGGAATAACTAAATCTCAGTTTCCCTATTAAATTAGGCTGATTATAAAACAATTCATACAGTTGTGAAAAGATAAGTGCAGGAAGCTGCTGAGAATAGAAACGTCAGTTGCAAATGTTAAGTAGGGATTAGGGAACCCCCTGCAGTGAGTCTCCCCACCTGAGTGAAGGTGAACCTTCCAACAAGCCCAAGAGTTGTCAGATGAACAGAAATTGGGGCTTCAAGAGACAAAGCCATTTCCCTAGAACTGTTCCACTGGTTAAGGGCACTTTCATTTTGTTTTTGTTTTTTAATGTTTTGTTTTGTTATTTCAGATTTATATGAGAGTACAGACAATTAGGTTACATTGTGTTAGGTAAGATCCAAGCTGTAGTTGTGCCCCTCACCCGGGAGGGGGGTGCCATGTACCCTTACATTGTGCCCATTCGGTGGGAGCCCACCCATCGCCCCCCCTCTTCCCCGCTCCTCCCTCCTTCCCCCTCCTTTCCACTTGAGTTTAATTGTGTTTTTCTCTGGTGTGGGCACGTATTTGTTCATCTATCGGTTTCATCTTAGTATTGAGTGCATGTGATGCTTGCTTTTCCATTCTTGTGATACTTTACTAGGGAAAATGTTCTCCAACTCCACCCAGGTGAATACAAAAGATAAAAAGTCTCCATCTTTTACATGGCTGAATAGTACTCTATGGCATAGGGATGCCACAGTTTATTAATCCGTTCACACATTGATAAGTACTTGGGTTGATTCCGTGCCTTGGCGATTGTGAATTGAGCTGCAATAGATATTCTAGTGCAAATGTCCCTATGATAAAATGATTTTTTTTCTTCTGGGTAGATGCCTAGTAATTGGGATTGCAGGATTGTTAGTTCTTTGAGGACTCTCCATACTTCTTTCCAAAGAGGCTGGATTAGTTTGCAATTTCACCAACAGTGTAAAAGTGTTCCTTAAGGAGACTTTTGAAGTGAGGTTTTCTGATACCAGGTCCAGTGTTTTTCCCATCATGTGGGCCAAGAGTGTTGGAGAAGATTCTGTTGTCCAGCTCAGGGGTAGCAAGGCCCAGAACAGGGGTCTTGTCAGACTCACCATCACCCCAGTTAGTAAGTACCTCTCGGGGAGAAGCAGCAGGGATAAGCCCCGATGGGTGAGGCTGAGTCAGAGGAGAGTGACAGGATAAGGAACAGTGAAGACAGGACTTCCGAGAGCTTGGCAGGGGACAGTAAAGGCCAGCCCCACCCACAGGCCGTGTACACCAGGTACACCAGCAATGTGGAGGTGTTACAACCTCCTGAGATCTCAACTAATTATTCACTCAAATACTTGTTGAGCACCACCTGCCCTGGAGAAAACACAGGGCTGAGCCTCAGAGGAACCAGAAAAATGAGCTCTGTGTCCTCGCCGCCTTCCGCGTGTTATCTGCGCCCTCCCAGGAATGTGTTTTCTCTGCAAAGAATTTGTAATCCCTCTTGTTGGGGAGAAAGAATGCAAATGCGTTAAAATGTAATTAAACCCACAAGAAGAGGAGCGAAGATCCCAGTGGAAGTACCAGCAATGTGAGTTTCAGGGAGAGAGAATTCCACGGGCTGGCGGAGCAGCAGAAGGCAGAACCCTTCCTTCTCGGGGAGGGGGTGGTGAGTGCAAAAATTTTTCCCTGTCTACTAGCTATGGCCCAGAGGAATGTAAGCAATTTGTCACATTGAGGGCCATACCTCAGTTGGTGTGTTATTGTCTGAATTTTTCATTACATAACAGAACATAATAGAAGATATAAGCTCTCGTCAGAGGAGCAGTGGAAGTGAATACACACGACACACAGACGCAGTGCACGTGCGCTGGGCCACAGCAGGAAATATGCTATTACTTTTCTTTTTATTCCTGAGACAGGGTCTTGCTCTGTCACCCAGACAACAGTGCAGTGGCATCATCATAGCTCATAGCAGCTCGAACTCCTGGGCTCAAGTGATCCTCCTGCCTCAGCTCCATGAGTAGCTGGGACTAACAGGCACATGCCGCCATGCCCAACTAATCAATTCCTTTCATTTTTTGTAGAGTCTTGCTACATTGCCCAGGTTGGTCTCAAACTCCTGGGCTCAAAAGATCTTCCTGCCTTGGACTGCCAAAGTGCCAGGATGCCCCACTGGAAAATGAATTTCTTGGATTGTAGTCCAAGTTTGAAATACAATGAACTGGAACAGGGAGGGAAATGACCCTGGAAACAGGCACTCTAGAAGGAAGGGCGTGAACTAAGGAGAAGGCGGGAGAGGAGTGAGAAGACAGGGAAGATTCCGGTCTCTAGACTCCGCCTGTGGGGGTCTGGCCTGCCCCTGGCTGCAGTGTGCTCACTCCCAGCCACCCCTGCCGCCCTCTCCCCATCCCCAACTTGGACCC
>NW_003852497.1:1621114-1622873 GCF_000181295.1 Otolemur garnettii | reverse complement strand
TAGACTCCGCCTGTGGGGGTCTGGCCTGCCCCTGGCTGCAGTGTGCTCACTCCCAGCCACCCCTGCCGCCCTCTCCCCATCCCCAACTTGGACCCATCCTCCCCGGGGGTTGGCAGGGATTAGGCCACAGCCTGGGCTTCCCAGACCTCCCACAGTCATAGCGCCCCACACCAACAGGAGCACAAAGGACCCAGACCTGGAGTAGCTATGTGACTTTACGACAATCATTCGGCCTCTCTGAGCCTCTTCACTGGACGGTGAAGTAGAATAGAATACATACAGTTCTTGTTTCTTTTATAACACTGTAAACATCTCTCAAGGGAGAACCACACCTTCTAATTTTGTAAACCACCCTTCATTGGTGCTGTGAATAACTAGACATGTGGTAAGATGCTTCATATTGTTATTTAACTTGGAAAGTGCTGGGTAACAAGAAGCAGCGGCTAACACACACCAGCACCTTCCAAACCAGCATGAGAGGAGCAGCCGCTGAAGCACACACATGCACAGGTGCACATGCACACAGACATGCACACAGGCATGCACACATGGGCACACACATAGGAACACACATGAGCATGCACACATGGGCACACACAGGGCATGCACACAGGAACACACATGGGCACACATGGGCACATGCACACATAGGAACACACATGGGCACACACAAGGGCACACACAGGGCATGCACACATGGGCACGACACACATGAGGGCACAAACGGGCACAAGTACACATGGGCACACACACAAGCATGCATACATGGGCACATGGGCATACACACTTGGGCACACACACAGGAACACACACGGGCACACACACAGGCACATACACAAGGGCATGCACACACGGACATACACAGGGACACACATGGGCATGCACACACAGGTGTACACACATGGGCGTCTGCACAAGAACACACACGGGCATGAGCAAACATGAGCACACACACAAGTGTGCACACATGGGCGTACACACACAGGAGCACACACACGAGTGTGCACACACAGGAGCACACATGGGTGCACACACACAGGAGCACACACACGAGCGTACACAGGGAGATTCCTCCTCTATCAGGGCAAGGCTCCGTGTGAAGCCACGGATGTCACCTCCTAGGGAGCTGCCAGGTGGTGATTGGTTCGTGTTAACAGGGCTTTGGTCCCACAGTGAGGTTCAGTTGTGGACAGTGAGCACTAAGCCCCTTCTGGACACTCTCGTGGTGCTTCCCCAGACCCAAAGTGAAGCCAGCCTCTGAGACAAGACCAAAGCACCACACACACACACACAAAAGGTCTAGGAGGAGAGGTCAAGGGAGTCCAAACTGCCAAGCCATCCCCTTTCTTTCTGCAAATAGCATCTAAGCACCCACTAGATAGATGAGAGAAGCCTGAAATGCACAGGTCGAGGTTATTTCTTTAAAGAAAAAAGGCTGAGCTGTGATCTATTCCTTTGCCCTCCAGAAAAGCCATGCCTGGATGCCTAAGTGACACCAGGTATGGCAATAAGGGCCCCAAGAGCTAAAATAGAGGGGAAATCACTGCAGGAAAGGTCTGGAGAGAAGAACGTCAACTGCGCAGAGGGGAGGAGTGGGGGTACGCCTGCATTTCAGGGAGAGGACCAGCAAGTAGCGCCAGCTGGAAGGCCATGCAGCCTCACCCCTAACTCTTCTGTGGACTAACAAAGGCATTTTTTTCATGCAGCTACCAAAAATAAAAATGTAAAGGTTGCAGATCAGACCCAGGAAAGACTTTGA
>NW_003852497.1:1617841-1621094 GCF_000181295.1 Otolemur garnettii | reverse complement strand
TAGACTCCGCCTGTGGGGGTCTGGCCTGCCCCTGGCTGCAGTGTGCTCACTCCCAGCCACCCCTGCCGCCCTCTCCCCATCCCCAACTTGGACCCTTCCTCCCCGGGGGTTGGCAGGGATTAGCCAACAGCCTGGGCTTCCCAGACCTCCCACAGTCATAGAGCCCCACACCAACGCTATCGTTCTTTAAGTGATTCCTGTGGGAGCACAAAGGACCCAGACCTGGAGTAGCTTTGTGACTTTAGGACAATCATTCGGCCTCTCTGAGCCTCTTCACTGGACAGTGAAGTAGTAATAAAATACATATAGCTCCTGTTTCTTTTATAACACTGTAAACATCTCTCAAGGGAGAACCACACCTTCTAATTTTGTAAACCACCCTTCACTGGTGCTGTGAATAACTAGACACATGGTAAGATGCTTCATATTGTTATTTAACTTGGAAAGTGCTGGGTAACAAGAAGCAGCGGCTAACACACACCAGCACCAGCACCTTCCAAACCAGCATGAGAGGAGCAGCCACTGAAGCACACACATGCACACACAGACACACACACACAGGCATGCACACGTGGGCATGGGCACACATGAGCACGCACACATGGGCACACACACAGGAACACACATGGGCACACACAGGGCATGCACACAGGAACATACATGGGCATGCACACATGGGCACATGCACACACAGGAACACACATGGGCACACACAAGGGCATACACAGGGTATACACACAAGAACACACACGGGCATGCACACATGAGGGCACACATAGGCACAAGTACACATGGGCACACACACGAGCATGCATACATGGGCACATGGGCATACACACTTGGGCACACACACAGGAACACACACGGGCACACATACAGGCACACACACAAGGGCATGCACACGAGCATGTACACACGGACATACACAGGGACACACATGGGCATGCACACACGGGTGTACACACATGGGCGTCTGCACAGGAACACACACGGGCATGAGCAAACATGAGCACACACAGGAGCACACACACATGGGCACGCACACACAGGAGCACACACACATGAGTGTGCACACACAGGAGCATACACACATGGGTGTACACACACAGGAGCACACACATGGGTGTGCACACACAGGAGCGCACACACATGGGCATACACACACAGGAGCACACACACGAGTGTGCACACACAGGAGCACACACACATGAGTGTGCACACACAAGAGCACACATGGGCATACACACACAGGAGCACACACACATGGGCGTACACAGGGAGATTCCTCCTCTATCAGGGCAAGGCTCCGTGTGAAGCCACGGATGTCCCCTCCTAGGGAGCTGCCAGGTGGTGATTGGTTCGTGTTAACAGGGCTTTGGTCCCACAGTGAGGTTCAGTTGTGGACACTGAGCACTAAACCCCTTCTGGACACTCTCGTGGTGCTTCCCCAGACCCAAAGTGAAGCCAGCCTCTGAGACAAGACCAAAGCACCACACACACACACAAAAGGTCTAGGAGGAGAGGTCAAGGGAGTCCAAACTGCCAAGCCATCCTCTTTCTTTCTGCAAATAGCATCTAAGCACCCACTAGATAGATGAGGGAACCCTGAAATGCACAGGTCGAGGTATTTCTTTAAAGAAAAAAGGCTGAGCTGTGATCTATTCCTTTGCCCTCCAGAAAAGCCATGCCTGGATGCCTAAGTGACACCATGTATGGAAATAAGGGCCCCAAGAGCTAAAATAGAGGGGAAATCACTGCAGGAAAGGTCTTGAGAGAAGAACGTCAACTGCGCAGAGGGGAGGAGTGGGGGAACGCCTGCTTTTCAGGGAGAGGACCAGCAAGTAGCGCCAGCCGGAAGGCCATGCAGCCTCACCTCTAACTCTTCTGTGGACTAACAAAGGCATTTTTTTCATGCAGCTACCAAAAATAAAAATGTAAAGGTTGCAGATCAGACCCAGGAAAGACTTTGAGGCAAATGAGCTCAATCCACTTGTTTTAAAAATGCAGAATCTGGGCATGCTGGTTCCTGCCTGTCATCCCAGAATTCAGGGAGGCCAAAGCAGGAGCATCACTCAAGATCAGGAGTTCAAGACCAGCTGAGCAAGAGGGAGACCCCGCCTCTGCCAAAAATAAAAGAATTAACCAGGTGTGATGGTACAGCTACCCAGGACACTGAAGCAGAAGGATCTCTTGAGCCCAGGAGTTTGAGGTTGCTGTGAGCTAAGATGACACCACTGCACCCAGGCCAATAGAGTGAGCTCAAAGAATAAAAAATTGTAGGAGAAAGGCTTTGAGATATTCCTGCAATCTGTGTGGTAAGTGGAGGCTACAAGGCTTTAGGCAGAGATCAGAAAAGCAGTCAGGACATCCCTCCAAGGGGGTGTCCCAGAGCAATGGGGTTCCCTGCCCCGCCCTGCCCTCCTGGAGAGGCTGGGGGACCCTGCATCCAGCCCCAGCTGACTCATCAGGTCTGAAATTTCTCTTCTTGAGCATATTAACCAGCTGTCCCTTGGGAAGGTCAAATGATATGAGCAGTACAGTCTGAGATCTTGGTGCTGCCAATCTTACACACCCACATGTGTACACTTAAATTCACGGCACTTTCCCTCAGCACCAAAGCCAGCCTCCTTGGCATGGTCAACAGGCTTCTCCTGGGCTTACTTCCCCACCTCCCCACCCCAGCGACACTGCACTATCTGCAGTTCTCCAAACACATCACACATCTGCTGCCTTTGGGCCTTTGTCCATGCTGTCCCCCTCCCAGGAGCTCCTTCTCTCCTGGTAACTCCTGGGGAGTCCTGAGTCAACCCCCAAAGTCCCTCTCAGGCAGTGCTTCTGCCTCTTCCATCCTTCTCTACCTGGAAAACTTCCATCTCCCCAGAAGCCCCAGCTCCAATGCCCGTCCCTGGTGAGGGCACCTTCACCCCACCCCAGCCCCAGGGACCCAGTTCTCCAAACCAAAGCACAGGACACGTTTCGTGACCTCAGACATACCTGTAGGAGACAAAATACTTGAAAGTAGGACTATCCTTAGAAAACCCAAGACTAGATTCGCTGTAGTTAGAGGATCACTCACACTCCAACGATTAGTTACTCAGGGCTGTCCCTCCACCTGTGACCTTTCCTGTGCTCTTGGCATTTGCTGGCCCAGCACCCCCCATGGAACCCAACACATGTGACCAGGAAGGAGACTGAGTGAGCACAGCCATCACTGCTCACAGGTGCAGATAGCACCAGTCATTGTTGAATGGAA
>NW_003852497.1:1607690-1615382 GCF_000181295.1 Otolemur garnettii | reverse complement strand
TCCTCCTGGCTGTCACGTCCACCATGAAGGCCACAGTAACAACCCCACATGCTTCATAGGACCGTGGTGAGAAGGACACAAAAAGACCAGAACAATATAGTTCGGCGCTAGCTAAAGAGCCGTGTCCAAATGAAGCACCAGACCCATCACCATCACCCAGCCATTTCCTGGCCGAGGTGCCCAAGACCTGACTCCAGGAGAACTGAATCAGCACAGGGAGCGCGCACTCCCAGACGCTACCACGGACGCCTTTGAGCCCCAGAGCCGGGAAGCCCGAGACCTCCCCAATCCTGCTCTCTCCCACCCCACCACCTCCAGTTCTCCCCATTATAGATTCAAATAAAAAGGCCTGAAAAATCTCCTGCTTAGGTTCCTCTTAATTAAGCACACAAAAAAGAACCACCCCTGGGTTTTGTCTGTTGTACTTTTGTTCCCAGGTCTGTTTGTACTTATTCTGAAATTACATAATTAAAAAAAAATAATATTAAGTAAACGTGCACATCAGCCTGCCAGGCTGCCGGGGCTCACGCTCACTCGGGACCTACACTGACAGCCCCTTTAGTTCTCCTACTTGTTTTTAAGCACAAAATATGTCACACCTGGAAGTAATTAGCATAATTTTTACTAATTTATAGCTAATTACACAATTACTTTTCTATGAACGGTTCTGAAAAGACACTTGAAGTAAGTTTCACCGAATCTAGTAGGCACGAAATGGCTTGAAAACATTTTGTTAGCTTCAAACATTTAGGAGGGGGGGGAACACCCGACAAAATAATTCTTTCCTATTTCAGAGTGTTCAAATATGACAGGGATATAACTTCACTGGTAATTTACAAAACACAATGTCTAAATGTCTCTGCTAATCCAACCCAACCAGAGACTGCTCTAGGGAAGAGCTCCAGAAAGAAGCGTCATCAAGAGTGCCCAAGACTTGGCCCCCGAAAGGTGTTGCTTTTTTGACTGCAGTTGTTGTTTTCCCGGCAGACCTGAGGTCTGACACTGCCAATACCGGCTCTCCCTCCAGGAATAAACCAACCTCCTGACAGAATGTGACCCCTGGCAGGTGTCTCTCTGCTCCTGAGAACATGTGCACTCAGGCGGCCTGTCATGAATTCAAATCTTTGGAGCCAGTTGACTCTGAAATGAAGCTGCAAGAGGGCTGGACCCGAGAGAAGTACATTTTTTAGACAGTGCAAGCAGAAATAAAAACGCTCTCCAATTCAACTCCTTTGCTTAACATTTCGTAGGCCCCAACTCAGTGCTTTGAACTCAAGGGGGAGATTTAGAATAGAAACAATTCATGTGTCCCCTAG
The DNA here is from genome assembly GCF_000181295.1 of Otolemur garnettii. Taxonomy (NCBI): domain Eukaryota; kingdom Metazoa; phylum Chordata; class Mammalia; order Primates; family Galagidae; genus Otolemur; species Otolemur garnettii. The sequence goes on along the minus strand of NW_003852497.1, from coordinate 1,614,066 downwards.
TCGTGCTGAGAAGGGGAAAAAATATGGTTTTTTAAATATATTTTACATGTATATATACAGGGTGTCCAGAAAGTTTAAAATAGACTATTTTAAATTGCACATAAACTTTAGGAACACCCTGTATATATGCCCCCAAACAACCTGCAAGTACTTGCTGCCACTGGTTTGGGCAGAGGGAGGAACGGGGGGCGGGGCACCCCGTGGCTGGAGATCAGAGCCACATGCATGTGGCTTAGCATGACATCAGTCCTGGGTGAAGCAGTGTCCATCCGGGCAGTGTGGGGTCCAAGGGCCATTGAGATGGAAAGATGGCAAGTGGGAATCAGCCGCCCCGGGAGAGAGGGTAAGGTCCTGAGCCTGTGTGATGTACTGGGAGTGGTGCCCGTGTGTTGTCAAGCCCACCCACAAGGACCCCAGGCTGGCATGCAAAGTGTCTCAAATTCCCAGGCAGAAAAAGGAGGTTTGTGAGCCAGAAGCACTCTGAAAGCATCAGGCCCCAGGGAAGCCCCTTCAGCCCTGACTCTGGCCTGTGTCCCTGGGCCAGACCCCCAGAAGGGAAGGAAACAAAGCCGTCAGAGCCGCAGACTCCTCTAAGGTCTGCTGCTTTGTCTGAGTGGGAGGATGGCGTGTAGTTGTAGCATGCATTCACAACAGAGGGGACAGCGCCCCACGGGGACAGGAGCTTGTTCTTGGGGGATAAATGTAACTCTTAGTGCAATGATCTGTGGGCCCCAAAGGGCCACATACATAAACAGATGTATTCTATGTCTGTGGTATTCAAATTCCTTGTTGGAGGTGATAAGGGAAAACTGTCTGAAAAGTCAGGCGTGGCAGTCAGTAGTGAGAAACCCACACAGGATCCCAGGAAACTCCTCGTCATCCCAGTGGCCCTGCTGTCACCTCCTGACCTTCCCAAGGTGCACCGTCCCTTCCTCCCAGCAGCCTCAGGACCCACACGTGCCTATCAGTTGCAGGTATCCCTGCACTGAAAGTTGTCACTTTGTGAGTCGGCCTTGTGTCCCAGGTTGTGAGTCTCCTGAAGTCAGAGGCTGCAGGATGCGTTTCTGTGCCCCTGCCTCCCACCCCCAGCACGTGGCCACCGGCCCCCGTGAATGGGAACAAAACTGAACTGAATGGTTCTGCACCACAGGTCTTGGCGTGAGGACCCTTGTGCAGGTGGGAGTGAGGCACTTAGAGGATGTCCAGCAGCTGCCAGGCTCACCTCAAGGCCACTGAGACATTTTGGCAAAAGCACATCTTCTGCCTCCCACAGGAGAATAACATTAACAGCGTACACTTGGCATATTTCTTTCTATTTTTTTCAAATTACTTTCACAGCTGCCATCATTTGACCTTACAAAAACCCTGTGAGGCAAGTGGAGGAAGTCAGTAACAGCCACCCTTTGCAGCTTTCCGCGTTCAGCCAACAGGTGGGCCTTGAAGGGGCACCTGCAGTTTGGGCGCCGCGCTGTCGCTGGAAGACGGAGGGGCGGGGCGGCCCAGCCCGCAGCGGGCCCGGAGGGAGTGTGCGCAGCAAGGCGGTCACCATCCCGATCTGGGTTAACACACTGCTAGCTGCAGATTTTACACAGACGCAATCCCGTGTCACCAGCTGTTATTCTGGTGACATGATCAAGAAAGCTTTTACAATGTCCTGCATTACCCTGTGTTTTAAAAATTGCAATAGCTAATGCAATAGTTAACTAGTGATCAGTCAGCAACATTTGGGCATGAAAACGTGGACTGTCACCAATGTGTTAAGAGGCCAGTGCAATGGCTCAGGCCTCTGACCCTTGCAATCTGGGAGGCCAAGATAGGAGGAACGCTTGTGCTCAGGAGTTCTAGACCAGCCTGAGAGAGTGAGACCCTATCTCCACCAAAAATAGAAAAAATAGCCAGGCATTGTGGCAGGCGCCCATAGTCCCAGCTACTCAGGAGGCTGAGGCAAGAGGATCGTTTGAGCCCAGGAGTTTGAGGTTGCTGTGAGCTATGATGGCATAGCATTCTACCCAGGGCAACAGAGTGAGACTGTGTCTCAAAAATATAAATAAATAAAAATTATAAAAAATCTTTTTTAAAATGTGTTAAGAAAAAAGAATGGCAGATGCTAAGAGGGGGACACCTTAATCTGTGTGCACCAGAAACCTCTCGAAAGAGGTGCTGGGCAAGATACGACATGTACAGCAAGCACAGGCCGGTGTTGTAAAGGGCTCCCGACAGAAACCAAGACCCAAGGGAGCACATGCCTGGTCTGCTGTCCCACCCGCAGCCTCCCACCATCTAAGTGGAGCCCTGGATAACAGGGAGCAGTCTGATAAATGCACATGTGCACACACACGCTTTCCACACATTAACTCCAGAGGCAGCAGCAGGCAGGCAGAACTCACAGCAAAAGCCCTAAGGACAACAGGAGAGGGGCTGGGCCTGCGGGCGCCCTGTTCTCCTGCAGCCCTGGTGGGTGCCTGGGGGTGAGACCCGGAAGCCACTCTCTGCAGGGCCCTTCCGCCCCCTTTCAGGCTACACAGCCCCCTTGTCTGTCCCTGTGAGCAATGTTTATTATTCAACAGGGCTGATGCGACGGTTGTGCGATTTCAAAGCCGGCTGGCGGTTTCATTAGAAGCAATCAAGGAAAGCTTTGGACAATTAGTGGGAAGATTTTGACAGAGAGAATGTGCTCAAGTCTGGTAGCTCTCACCAGCACCCCAGTCAGAACATTCTTCTTTCCCTTTTTTTTTCCCTTGCCTCAGACATCAGAATATTCTTTCTCCTAAACATCAATTCCGCTGGTGACTCTGCGGTCAGCTGCTGGCTCCCTACACTCCACCTAGAAGATTCTCCTTCACCCTCCCATGGAATGCTTATCCCAACAGCCCTGTGGCCTGATTTCACCCTATTGCTACAGCAGGCTTGACAATGGCTGCAAATGAACCCCCAAAATGGTCACAGTTACCATCTGAGTCACCGGGCCCAGCAGTGAGTAAGGGGCTGGATTTTTCAGCTTAATGGCAGACTTTTTATGTGCCTCGGAGCATTCTGGGTACCTTGCAACATTTTCTCTGCTCCCCACTCAAACCTGGAGCAAACTCTCAGGAATCTGTCTCACAAGAAACGGAGACGGGCAGTATCTGTCCAAGCAGGCCATCCAACCACACAGTGGCAGAGCTAAGATTCACCTGACTCGACTCTGGCATCTCTGCACAGAGGGGTGGTGCTTCTGGCTCTCCTCAGCCTCCATGCCACCAGACAGCAGGTGCGGGAAGGAAAGTTTCCAGCAGGAGGGAATCTTGGCCACCCCAGCAAATGAACAAGGGCAAGGTGAAGGTCTCCCAGCTCTGCAGCAGGGGTGTGGGGCCTGGAGGCCGGCAGGAGCCTCTCACCCCGCACAGAAAAGGCTATTTCTGTCCAGGGCTTCTGTGCTGGACAGCTGGTGCCCATGGCTGGGGCTGCAGCTGCATGCAGCCCACCCCCAGGCAGGACTCAGTAAGAGAGCAATCCCTGCATGATCCCAGAGCAGGGCCGCTGCGCCCAGGGCATCGCACCTGGTAGGAGGACTCACCCAGAAAACCACCTGGTTTGAGGTCCGGTCTGGTTACGGTCCCATTAACGTGAGCAGGTGAGCTTGTGCTCTCCATGACCTTCACCTCACCAGGATCAGCCATTCCACACATAAGAAGTTTAGCTTCTAGGACAGACTGATTTTTCTCATATGCCACTGGGTGTGCAATAGAAGATATGACGGATTTGAAATCATGAACGGGGTCCCGGTCCTGACCTTGCACTTAAACCGACACTGACATTTGGGGTAAGTCACTCCTTTCCTGGTCACTTTTCTCTAGCTGACAAATGCAGAGGGGAGGGGAAGTTGGGGTGATGATAGCTTGGGGCTCCCCAGCTCTGGGATTCTATCATTGCAGGCCACCGTGGGATGGCTCTTCACTCTGATACAAACATCATGATAGGTAACCAGAGGGGTGGGAGGTAGCAGAGAAAGTTGGGGATGCAGAAAAACAAAGGTACAGCACTGACCACAGTTACCTCGCCAGGGAAAGGAAGAGCAGTCTGGTGGACTGGAGAGAAAACCGGAGCCCTGATGGGAGCAGACTCTCGCCAGTATTGCTGAAAACAAATAGTGACAGATTGCTAACACGTTACAGTGAAAATTACCAACATGATGAGACTTTTGCACCATAACCAGCACCTCTTGTTATCCCATTAACAAAACTGATGAGACCAAATTGCTAATAGGAGAAAACATTCATGTTATATTATATCAGCCGTGTCCTGCGTGGAGAACACAGCACAGGACAAACCAGCAGGCTCACAGGAATTTCCCTAGAGCCAGTTTACCTTGGACACATTTGGGGAAAGCCCTGGAAAGCCCCAGCCTCTTCTAGACATCCAGAAACACCTGCACCTACCAGCAGCAGCCCTGCCCAAGGTGTCTGTCCAGGCTGCTGAGCTGGGCAAGAATGGCCATCAGTCACTGCATAAAACAGGATCTGTGACCTTTACAAAGTGCACACGGTACCCTGGGCAGGGCCACTGGGGGAGAGCAGGACAACTGGCCAGTGCTGTGTCTGAATCTGTAAGGCATCGGACACATCAGAATTCACCACTATTTACACTTTTACCACCCCATCTGGCCACTGTCCATTATAGCTGGGCTAGAGAGAGCCCAACTCTGAATTGCAACAGCCACAGAGTTCAAACTGTCGCTGTCGCCCATACACCCTGGGAGGTGGAAGGAGCAGGACACATCTGGTTCTGGGAAATTTTCGTCCAGGCATTTTGGAAACATCCAAAAAGGATCTTTCCTCTTTGGACTGTGGACAAATTTCCCGCTCAACCAACCATCACCCAGCATGAGCATGATTAGGAGCGTAATGAATGTTCACTGGTCCCTCAGAAAAACCCTCCAGTTGCCCAAATGCTCTATTTCCAGTTTTTTCCCTGGGATAATTACTGATTTCCCCCAAGCTTCCTGCCATTGCCACAGAGAGTAGGGCTGGCTGTGAGCTGTACACCCTCTCCAGTTGCTCTGAAATGTAATTGGCCAAAGATTATTCTGAGTAATTGAATGGCAAGGGCTTTTGTATACCAAACAGGGACTTGTCTTTGTCAAAAAAAAAGTCTTTACAAAGTACCCAAGTGCTGGTGTCAGACAGGACAAGTTTTTTAATCATGTTAAAATGATTTATTTAAACGTCAAGCCATGTCACCTCACTTCCTTTCATTTTTCAAACTGTTTGTGTTTTTTCTGGATGATAAATTTATCTTCAGACAGCCTCAATATGACTAATTAACTTTGAAATATAAGAACCAGATGTGTGAGTTGGAGAGCTTTCTGAACTAACGCCAGCCAGCCGGGCTGATGGGGTTTTTTTCTTCTCCTCCCCCTCGTCCCCCTCCTCCCTCTCCTCCTCCTCCCCTTCCTCCTTCCCCTCCTCCCTCCTCCCTCTCCTCTTCCTCCCCTTCCTCTCCTCCCTCCTTTCCTTCTCCTCTTTCCAAAGCAGCTTCTTTCTCCCCTCCTCTCCCCGCCACCCTGCTGGCTGCACTGGAATGACAAGGCAGAGAGACACGTAGGGTAAATGGATCCCAGGACTCCGACTAGCTCTGAGTTTAGCCTTTGAGGATCCGATTCTCTTTTTTTAAAAGTGACCCAGAGTGCCACACTGGGATGGGCAGAGCTGTCTTTGGAGGAGGAACTGGGAAAATTCCCCTCACCCGTCTCGACTTTAATAATGGACCTAACACGGGGAGCTGCCAGAATGCATTTGCCACATGAAAGTCAGTCGCCCCGCACGTGGCACAGAGCGACTTCTTCTAAAGAAAGTCCTCCCTGTGGTGTGCTCCTCGGGTCTGCCTCCTCCCTGCCTCCTTCTGACGAGCTCTCCAGCGCCTGGCACGCAGGGGGATGAGAGGTGGGATGGAGCCAGCAGTGAGGCCCTCAGCTCTCCAGCCTGAAGCACTCTCAGCAGAGGCCCGAGTGGGGAGCCCAGATGTGCATCTGTGAGTGGGTCTCGGACGTATCTGCGCATGTGGGCTTCACTCTCAGGGACAGGACAGCAGCTCAAAACAATCTGGTGGTAGCAGAAGACTCGTTTTTCTTAAGAGGAACTTAAATAGTGAAGGAAAAGGGACCAGAGGGAAAGGCGTGAGTCCAGTGCCTCAGTTTCCCCACAATCTCGGTCTCTCCACCCATCTCTCCACCAGAAGAGGTTATTCGAGATCACACGTACAAAAGCACCTGAGTGTTTTGAAAGACATGAGCTGCATCCTAAGGGATTATTAGAATAATCACCATGATTATTATGTCATCATGACCGCGATCCTTATCCCGCCCTCTAATGATTGAGAGTCTCCACCTGGGAGCATC
>NW_003852497.1:1606743-1607614 GCF_000181295.1 Otolemur garnettii | reverse complement strand
CCTCACAGGAGGATGTGGGCAGAGCCCCCGCCTGGGCCCAAGGAGAGGAAAATCCTGCGATTCACACATCAGACTCTGCTGCCGGCAGAAAATGACTCGGCCACCCACGTCCCCAGGCACGCGTGTTGTGGCGGGGACGGGAGAAGGGCTGTCTGTGCAGGTTCCCTTCCCTTCACTGTACAGCCCTTCAGAAGGTCTGATCCCCAGGAAGGAAGGAGACTCACCTTTTAAAGAGGAATTAGCATGTTAGAGGAGTTTCTGGAAACTTAGGGGAGGAAAGGGTCTCCCCTAGAGGAGGAAGAGGACGGGATGGAGACAGTGAGTCAAGCCCCTGCGACGCCGAGACCTCGGAGGCAGACGGGTGTGCGTGGCACGGGGCGCCGGAATTACTGGGGAGGGGGCCTCAGCACTTTTATCTGAGAGCATGCCACCATCTTCTGTGTCCTTGCCCTCCTGTAGAAAACCAAAAAATCTCACACCAGAACTCCTTGTGGGGCCAGAGAGTGAGGCTGTAGGAACTCCAGCTGTGCTCAGCGTGTTCCAGCTTCCCCAGGTAGAAACACAAACTGGGTGAGCAGAGACCTGGCCTTCCTCCGGCTCTGCTGGACAAGCCCCTCCCAAGAGGACACTTGTCAGTCCTAAGTGTCTGTTTCCCTCTGGGACTCCTGTAGCCTGCTAGCCAGAGAAATCTGCATCTAGGACCTGGCTGGTTCTTTCTATTACACTCCACCCCAGGAGAGAAATTCAGATAATTTTCTGACTATTAATAACATACCCCTGCTATGACAAACCAAGATAATTATGGAGTCTACCAAATCGCAGGATCCTTAAAGAACTGACGGCTGGGGAACAGGGAAGTCTGGGAAGCCTG
>NW_003852497.1:1589144-1605510 GCF_000181295.1 Otolemur garnettii | reverse complement strand
CACTTTTGTCCTGAACTGTAGTGGCAAAAATGTTGAAGAAGCCAGAATTCAGAGATCAGAGGAAGAAACTGAAGGTGGGGACTCCCATATACAAAGAACGACAGAGTCTGAGACAAAACCACCCCTTGTGGTGTTGAGCGCTCTCCACCATCCCCCAGCCCCCGCCAGAGGGGGGCAGCCCTCAGCTCGAGTATTGGCCGCGGCTGCCCGGAGGGTGAGCTGTTTTCTGTCTGATGACAGTCAACAAGCCATAACCTGCAAGTAATCATTGTTACTACCGCTGCCTTCCCTCCTGGGAGTTCAAGATGAGATCTCATTTTCCCTCTCGCTCACACAGTTAAAAAGCAAGTAGGCAGGGGCAGAAAGAATCTTTTTTCTATGTTCAGCTAGAGGCGGTGAACTCAGGCTCACCCAGTGAGTTAGCAAAAGAACCCAGCACTTGAGGGCAGGGCCAAGCCCTGGCGTGCAGGTCACGTGTTCCTTTCTCTCCCTCTCCACATGGGCGGCTCCCTGCCTCCAATTCCAGAGCTTCTGCTTGATTTTTATCTGGCTAGGACAGTATCTAGAAGCTAACGTCTTCTTTTCTGTTACTTGGCCTGCTCTAGGAACCCAGTATATACAGGTGGTGACAGTAAGGATGATGTTTTTGCTGCGGCTGATAATGAGGCTGGATCAGACCTAAAAGGTCTTGTGTGACAGCTGGAGGTGGACCTAGCAACTGGGATCAGCTGTCTTTTCGGTCAGGGATCACATTGCCTGTCTTCCTGCCGTGAACTGGGGGTTACTAATAGTTCCGTCCAATTCAACCTTTTTCTCTTTCAATTAGATATTTAGTAAGCAGATTCCATGTCGAAGACACCCTGCCCAGCACTGTGTGAATGACAGAGTGGTACAAAACAGGATCCTTGTCCCAAAGGAGTGTCTGGCAGTGGTTCCCAACCTTCCTATGCCACAGCCCTTTAATAGAGTCCAAAGGGGGTCACAACCCACAGGTTAAGAACTGCTGGTATCGCCCATATGGGGTGCCGAAATGATGGTGCAAACAAGATAGCCCAGAACATGAGAGATCCTGACCTAGAACAAGTGAGTTCAAGTACAAAAGGAAAGCACTGAGTGAAGAGGGCATCATCCCAGCCCCACCCCACAGTGGGCCCCAGTAAGAAGGTTCTCTCTGCAAATGACCAGAGGAATGGAAGGTGCCGGAACCTTCTGTGGATTTTTCAGAAGAGGAGAAGCTGGTAAATTATAGATGCAAACGTTCTTTACAAACTGTCAACAGTTATGCAACGGCTTGTCGTTGCTATTGTCACTGAGGCCTGGGCTGGGATGGGCCTGTCTCCGCTGGGGGATCAGGTTAGGACCCAGCACCAAGCAGGGCAGACGAAGGAGCAAATGAACAAATAAAGGAAGAAACTGGCTGGGCCTCCGGAGGGGAGGAATTCCCTCCCGGTCTGCTCTCCCTCCGCCGTTGGCACCCGCAGCCTGAATTGCAGCTCCCAACCTCTCAGCAGCAGCGTACAGCAAGCTCTGGGGCTGCCCTGGCGCCAGTTGGAGGCAGGCAAGGCCAGCAGACAGTAGGCTGGGGAGCAGAGAGCAACAAGAGGCGACTTGAAGGAAAATACCTGTTTTGCTTTTTTTAACCAGACGGGGCAAAACCACAGAGGAGGGCAGCGCACCTTGGAAGTGGGGTACTCTACCCAAGGTCGCCCAGCCATGGCTCAGGGAACAGGCAGGCTCAGAACCGCCCAGATTCAGAGAGAGGGGAAGGTGCCTGGGCCTGGGGAGGAAGTGGGAAGCAGGTCACCATACTGAAATTTGTTAAGTAGACTACGGATCAGACCCACAAGGACACCTAATGTTTCTATGTCATAAGGATGCATCATCTAACGTGAATTATCACCTGCACGGCCTCCAACTTATTTGATTCACATATTTGGATTGAATCAGAGAAAATCTTCAGAGGTGGTTGTGAGGAAACCAAAGCCAAGAGAGGTCTGGTGATTCGTGCACAATTGCACACCCAGCCAGCAAACTCAGGAGCTGCTCGCTGGACTTTTCCTGAGACAGTTGCTTTCTTTTTTATTTTCCCCTTTTCCCTCAACAAGATAGTCCCTCCAGGGAAAGGCTCAGTTATGCCAAATGTGACTAATAAAAAAAATTGTTTAAAGGCTTTTCTCTAAAATAAACATTTCACTTTATGTTTTATTGGATTAGCATTTGCTAACCTCCAAAGTTTCTTGGCTAGCAAATTGGAGACCGTTTCCCTTACATAATGTGTTTCCCCAATTGGATGAGGTGAGGTAAGTCTTCGGAAAGGCAGGAGGCACCCCGCAAGGCATAGACAGCAGCCCAAGGCAGGCCCCGAGGGCTGACGCCCAGGGCACGGGTTTCCCCTGCAGATGGAGGGAGGGTGCTCTGGCCCCAGACGCAGAAACTCCCTGGTACCATTTCTAGCCCATTGCCTTCTGTCTGGGGCTCATTAGCCACACGGCAGGAGGAACTCCATTGTGAAAGGAGAATGGAGGCCTATCTCTTTCTACCGCCTCCAGGCAACATTTGGGGGTTTGCAACCAAAGAGAAAAGAGAAGGAAAAAGAAAAATCTTGAACTGTTTTTCAAATGTTCTGGGTCTTGGCAAACCCCAAAATGCCTTTTGCCAAATGCTTTTTTCCCTTAATTTTTAAACCTCGGGTGTATTTCCAGAACAATCCAATCCATCTGCTTCTGATTCATTTACACTTAACTCATTAGGAGGCTGTTGCGTAAGGAGCAGTTTGACGTCCCCAAGATCCCGGGTGAGGGAGCTTTCTTCCCTCTTTCGAATCAGAGAGCGGCATCTTGCCAGCTGGGCATAGAACATAAACCCCAAAAAATTGAAAGCCTGGCTTGCAGTTCCAAGTCCTCGGCACGAGGACAGGGTTCTCTGCATCCCCACCCATCATCCATCCTGCTCTGCCCTTCCCATCAGGCCGTCATCACTATATTCACTGTTGTTGTCATTAAGGATGTAATAAACGGTCACATATTATCGTGTAAAACTTTCCGTCACGTTCCACTGTGCACCCTTCTTCATTCATGCTCCAGACTCCTGCTGAAGCACTAAGCAAAGATGCCCAACAAACTGAACTGCCAGCAGGGCCCTGCGTGGGGAAGCAGGGGTGAGACCCATATCCAAATGCCAACCCAGCCCATTGCCTCTAGAAGGACTATACACTCTTCCGGGAAAGCCCAAGACAGAGAGCGAGAGGGAAGCAGTTTCTAAGGGTCGAAAACAAGGCTGGGGACACAAGGAGGCCCCAGACAGAAGCACAGAAGAGAAGAGTCTGCTGATTTCGGAGCACGTGAATAACTAGCAAATCTAAGCCATAGGTTTCGGTTGTATCTTCAGGGATTACGGAAACTGGTCCTTTATTGTCATTTCTTCTTTCCTGGAAAAGAGGTTCTTCTCACCATCTTTCATTTCTTCACTAGCAACCACCTTTATTAATTACAAAAAAAAAAAAGAACTATATTGAGGACCTGCTATACTCTCAGGCCTGCCCTATACTTGAACCACACCAGACAGGAAAGGCAGATGAAGTGGCCTTCCCATGAGAACTTTGCAGCCCTTCTTGGGGTAAATGTTCCTTTTTCTGTGAGCATGTGTCTTTGGTAAGGCAACCCTGCACTCAATAGCAAGGCCCAGGCCTGCACCTAGTGAGCTGCACTGGTGTGGAACAACTTCACCCAGGAGGCTGGTTTCATATGAGCCAGGTGGGAAGATCAGTGCACGGCCATACCAAGAGGAAGAGGAGATGAGGATGAAGGCCCAGTGGCAGGAAGGAGCAGTACATTTGTGGGGGTGATGAGAACAGCCATGTGGAGGAATGGAGGCAAAGCCACGGAAAAGTAGGTTGTGGGTGATTCAGCAAAGAAGTCTGGATTTAATCGCGAAGGCAGGAAGGAGTGAGTCATCGGAGAGTTTTGAGCAGAGAAGGGAGATGGAGAGAGCATTGTTTTAGGAGAAATAGTCTCGTGCTGATGGACAGGGTGGACCAATGTGAAGACAGAGTGAAGACAGGAGTTCCAGGACTGTGGCAGTCACTGGGGCACACAGTGACAGGGGTCTCCAACAAGATGGCAGCCTGCAGGAGAAAGGGTGGGCTGATCAGCTGGACTCTGATGACTCTGCAGCCGAGGACCCTGAAGAAGTGGGGAGAGTTAAGATGACACAAAAGCACAGGAGCCTCTCGGCTGAGAACAGAGCATTCCCCCATGCAGAGAACATTTACAGAGTGGCTAACACGTGCCAGGCCCGTTCCAGGGACCTCGTGGGAATCACCTCTCAGCCCTCAGCACAGAAAGATGAAGCAGGCACAGCCATTTCCTTGTTTGACTATTTAGGAACTAGAGCTCAGAAGAGTTTATTAATTTGCTAATTGCTGAAATGCCTCTGCCCATTCCTTCACTTACCTAAACCCAGATCATCCCTCAGCTCCTTCCAGAAACTTCTGTCCTGTGGACCTTCTCTCTACCAGGATCCCGGTCAGGTGCCAGTGTATGTTTTCCAGCTCTGGGCTTGGCGCTGGAGCCGAGTCTGAAGTGGTTCTGGGTGTAGCTCGGGGCACGTTCCTCAGCCTCTCCCAGTCTGTTTTCTTAGCTGCCAGTTGGAGATAAAAGGGTTACTGTCAAGATGAGATGAGAAAAAGCCTGGCACAACACAGAGAACAGTGTCTCTCAGTATCATTACGGGGATTTTTACTGATGGTCCCATGATAGGTGATGTCACGTCCAAAGCTTTGGCGGTAGTAGGTGCTTGAGGAATGTTCTTCCCCTTGATTTCTTGATCATTTCAATGGCTGTCGACATTTTGGTGTTTAGTATTTATGGCCTTGAAACTGTTAGATTTATTTCATTTCATTTAAAACAATGTATGGGACAAGGGGTTCCTGCCCAAGCATGTTTTAGAAAGGGACATCCAAACGCAGAACAGAGCGAGATGTGCTCGGTCCCCGTGGGAAGAGACGCTGCCTGCTCACCCACCCGGCATGCGGGATGTGCCCGCCGACAGCCAGACTGGTCCTGCACCTACTAGAGACAGGGGTGAATGTCTGATCATGCATTGAGCACTTAGAGCAAAAGAGAACACAGCCCTAACTGCCTCCCTCCCCCGAAAACCAAACTGCAGACCTGGAAAAGAAGTGAAGAAGATAACTTTTTCAGGGAAGAGGGGGCTGGTATTTCAGTGGCAGGTATCTAAAACAAACACCCTAATGCAACAAGGGACTTCTGCAAGGGACAAATGGGGGATGAAATCCAAAAGGAGAGGGAGGCGTCGAGGAGTTGAGAGCCCAGACACGCTGCAGGGGAGCTGCAGGGACACGAACCCAGGGCCCGAGAGGGCACCCAGCCCCACATGGCTTGAAAACCCTTCCTGCAGTCAGCACGGCACTTCTTACCCTGGCAGGCAGGAACTGGGTGGTGGTAACTGTCCCTACACAGCCAAGAGCCCTGGTGGGAACTTGGGACACACATCCCGGCACTCTGCAGGGCAGTGCTCCCTGGTGGGGATACAGCCCCCTCGGAGAGCGGGCAGGGGCCTGTCTTTCCCCCAGCAGGGCAATGAGTGGGAAGCCTCCCCTCCCTGTCGCATCCATGCTAGAAATCTGGGGCGATTTCGTAGGTCTGTGAACTCTTTATCAATCCTTCGCCCTGGAAATTGACTCTCTTTTTCTTTTTAAATGGGGATTCAAGGCCAAAAATCAGTACCCAGGCGCACACACATCCTCTCAGGGAGGTGGCAGGAAGAGTCAGCCCCCAAAGCACAGCCCCGGCTCTGAAACCGTGCAGGCTGTGCGCAGGAGAATGTCAGCGCTTGGCTGAGGCCCGGGCAGCCTGGCAGGCAGGGAGAGACAGAGAGCGGGAACCGAATTTAGGAATGACTGGAAGGTCGACAAGAAAGAAAAGCCAACCTTCAGCGTACATACATAGAAACAAGAAGCGCTTGCAAGCCGGCCCAGCCCTGTGCGGGTTCCCACCACTGCCTCTGGGTGTGAGAACTGACCCACGGGTCTCCATCCTGGATGTGACCTGCAACCACCCTCGCCTACCCCCCAAGCCTTTGTTTCTGTCGATTTTCACACGTGGAATGTTTGCCACCTCCACTGACACAACCATCAACACACACATGCACACACACATACACATGTACACATGCAACATATATACATACACATGCACACAGGCACAGCCATATACCCAGGTACACATGTGTACACACATACACAAGTACACATGCAACATGCATGCATACACATACACACAGGTACACACATACACCCAGGTACACACATGTGCACACACATACACAACATATGCACGTACACAAATACACATGCACACATGCATCTATATACACACAGGCACACACATACACCCGGGTACACACATGTACACACATATCACATATACACATGGGCAAACACATATACATACATGCATACAGGCACACCAGCACACACAGGTACACATGTGTGCACACATACACATGAGTACACACATAGATGCACACATACACACATGCACATACATACACATTCACATGCACACAGGCACACACATACACGTGTACACACACATACACATGCACATGGGCACACACATATACATCATATGTGCACACGTGTACACACCTACACATGAGCACACATGCACACAGATGATCTCTCCAATCTTCTAGGCTGGCTCCAGCTTCCCTCTATGCTCAGACCCCTTCCTATCAAACCACATTGCTCTCCCATCTTCTAACCATGCGGCTCTTCCCCGCACTCCAGAATTGTTGATAATTTGAGCCAACGGTGACTGAGCCATTGATCCGAATCTGCCCTTGTATTGTTTCCTAGAGGTTCAAGTACATCTTGTTCCTCCTGCTAAAAATGGTGAGCCCCTGTATTCAGGAACTATGTCTCTTGCCCCTGTGTTGGTCTCTGTGTCCAGCACACAGTGAGGGGCAGCTCAGAGGGCATCAGTGGGGCACAGACTCAATTTGGGACCTCACATCACTGTGGTCACCAGCGGTGCTCATGACTGGGGAGAAACGCCTACACGACCCTCCTCCTTTCCTCTCCTGAGCAAAGTTCTTTCCAGGGATTTTTTCATCCGAATTCTTTTCAGACTGGTCAAATTGAGACCTCTTTGCCTGATGCATAATCATAGCCAGTGTGCCAGGGCTGCCATTTAATATCAAAAGATGTCAAAATCCTTTTACTCAAAAACAGCACAGCATATAGGGAATAAGACCAGGAGAGTTTAACTTGCCTAACTGCTATGGCATCTGGTCAGGGAGATTGCAGCTGTTTACCCAGGAAGTAAACAGCTCTGAACTCTGACTAGGCCGGGAGGAAGGGAGAGCTAGTCTAGTAATTTTATGATCTTGCTTGAAGAAAAAAGGAGAGGAGAACAAGGGAGAATAAAAGATGAGAGGTGATAATCTCCCAAGCCAGGATCACTCTTGTGTTACAGCTCACGCCAGAAATAAAAGATAACCCCTCTTGTGATCTTGCAGAGAGATGGCCCACTTGAACAGGAGGACTGCCGGCTGCTGCTTGGTAGACACACGAGTCGAGGGACAGCCCAGAGGGACCCAGAGAGATAAATGTTCCAGGCAGAGAAAAATGGCGGGGGGGGGGGATGGGAGGCTCCGGAAAGAGAGATGGGCAACTCAGAAAGGCTGTCCCGTCTCCTCCTTGCCACATTATATAAATATTCTTAGGCTTCAATAATCTCAGAACCAGAGCGAAACTCTAAAATTTCAAGTGCAAGGATTCTCGACAGTGAGCAAGATGACAAGTTGGAGAGGGAATCACATGCCCCAAAAAGGGAAGTTGAGGTCGAGAGGAATGTGCCATAGGCAAGAGTGATTCTGTGAGTTATTTTGAAATTTGTTTTTAAAAAGTACTTTTGTCATATAAACTGCAGCAAGTATTGCTCAACAAAATCTAAGCTGACGTGGCATATTTCTTTTTTAAATATAGCTAGAAGACACAGATTCTAGACTATCCTTCCCATTTCACAGGCCCCAGAGGAGGCAAGTGACTGACACCAAGGTCACAGAACTGCTTCCCAGTTAAGCTAGAAAAAGAAACAAAATCCTACATTTCTTGTGCCACCACATGTCACCAATGGGCTCCCGGAATGCCAAAGAGCTTAACCCAAGAGCATCATTCCTAGACTCAACCTGTGGTTTTGGCCACCTGGATTATGTCTTCAATATAGTCCAGGACGTCCTTCTCAGGACACGTCATGACATCATGGGAAGAAGCAAGCACGTTTGATTAACAGTGCCCACCTTACTAGCTGAGGGACTTAGAAAGCTACTTGACCTCTCTTAGCCTCTGCGTCCTCCTCCACCAAGTGAAGACCCTGCTGCATGACTTTGCTCTCAGAGCTACTGCAAGGAAGAAAAGAAAGCATGTGGTCAGCACGCCTGGTGTTTAGAACACATCCCGTGATCTTCAGGGTCCTCAGCCTCATTTCTGAGGCTCTTTTGGAACGACAGAACCTCAGAGAGGCCTCCTGAGTTAACCAAGCACTCATCTCACAGGTAAGAAAGGGCCGTGTGGGGAGTCCCAATCTCACCCTTTGCCCCTCTGCCAAGTGCCTGCTGCCCAGCTCTGGACATATCCCGACACGCTCCCTCACCTAACCCCTCCAATTGCAAAACCTGTTTCACCCCCTTTTAAAGACTTCCTATTAGCATTGCTATTATAGCCTTCCTTAAGGGAAATTGTTCTGGGGTCTTAACAACCAGAGCAATTCTGTTCCCCGCATCCTAAAGAGAGGGTTTGAGCAACTGAATGAGGACTGTGGGTTAAACATAAGGAAAGTTTCCCTCGTGAGTCATGGGTGGGTAATAATAGAGACCTGAACTCATTTCCTATTGCCACTCTGACAGAACACCACAAATGTAGTGGTTTAAACCACACAAATGTATTATCTCACACTCGACGTCACACATCTGAAATAGTCCCCATAGGGCTAACATCGAGGTGTGGGCAGGACTGCGTTCCACTCTGGAGGCTCCGGGATGTCTCTGTCTGCCTTCTTTTCCAGCAAGGTTGCCCAGACGCTCTGGCTCCAAGCCCCTGCCTCCATCTTTGACGCCAGCGGGACTTTCTTACATAACATTGCTGACTCTGGGCCTCTGGTCTCTCTCTGCTTCTTAAAAAGATCCCGGTGATTGCACTGGACCCACAAATAGTCAAGATGATCTTCCGCTCACAAGGGCAGCTGTGTACCAGCCTTCATTTCGTTGTATAATGGAACACAGTCACCGGTTCCAGAGACCAAGATATAACATCTTTAGGGAACCCCTGTTCTGCCTGCCCCAGCCTTTAACCTTCTCCCCACCCTTCTCCCCTTCTGGTTGACAGAGACTTTGCTGGCTGATTAGACCATTCATTTCCTCCTCAGATATGACCTCAGAATCATTTAAACACAATGCTTCTGCAGTCACCAGGAATGGATCAGACTTTGCCTAGAAGCAAAATCTACTTGTGCCCTGACCTTCAAGGTAAACTCTGGAATAGGGGTAGGGGTGTGTACAAAATGCTAGTCTTTGCAGGTGGTTCCAGAGTTGTCATATAGTCTCAACCCAAGGCAGAGATTCACAGAAAGCCCTTTTTCCACCTTATTTCTGACCCCAAAGTAACTCCGATGGCTATACAGGTCCCTCCCAACCCTCCCCTGGCTACCGTTGGTAGCAAGGCACCTTTCTGATCAGTTTTGAGGGGTGGGGAATTTGTCTGGGCACTAAGTTGTCCCATTGGACCTTTGTCCCACTTGTTTCAGGGTCACTGGACCATACTTATGTCTTCCAGTCACTTTCTGATTTTGCAGAAGGCACACAAAGAACCCTTATTCCTCACAGGGAAGGAGGTGCTCTTCCCCGAGGCCCTCGGCCTCAGTGTTCAAGCCCCTGGCTCAGAAACAAATCCAGGGTAGAGAAATAAAGCGGGAGGCAGGGCTACGTGATACCAGCCACCTCCTCTCCCTTCTCCCAGCCAGATACAGACTTGGGACAAGTCACTTCAAGCCCTTGTGAGCCCTCATTTCATCTAGTCTAAAAGAGACTGCTAGGCCAGATTACATCTAGGATTTCTGAAAACCCTCAGAGCAAACAGTCTGGGCTCCCAGTGTGGAGTGGTTCCAAAAGAGTCATAAAGACGGTGGGAACTCAGAGCTGTGGGTCCAGAAAAATGACAGAAGACACCGAAGATGTCCAGCCAGGAAAAAGAGGATGGCCAGGCCGGGAAGATCCTGGCATCTGGCCATTTGCACATGATCAGTGAGGAATGATTTAGCTTTTGCTGGCCCACTCAGGGTGGCAGCCCCCCACCATAAGACACACATACACACATGGGGGGTTTTCTGGTCCCACATTATTTTGGTCCCACTACCCTTCTCCAAGTCCCCTGTCAACACACAGGGCACCGTCACCTCTTGCTGGGTGTCACTGTCCCTGTCCTGTGGCAGTGCTGGAGGCCCCACAGTGATAGGACTGTGGACAGAAGGGGAGCAGGCCACTCTCGGTGCCGTGCGTGTCGCTTTCAAGACCCATCCCAGAGCCTGCTCCCTGGTGACTCCTATTCCTTAGTTTAAACCATTATTTCCATTTTCATACGTAACTATTTTGCTCTCCTTAGGTCTGCTAATGGAAGTCCAACGGGGGCTGAGCTGTGAGACAAATCCAGCCGTGAGGTACATGCCAGGCTGTGCTCAGAACTGCTCCTTCCCCACTGCAATTAGAGCTCAGGAACCAGGTTCTGTGTCTGTGCCTGGTTCCTTCTTCCTTCAAAACCAGCTTTTCCAGGGAGGCTCCATGGTCTCTGGTGCACACAGGCTTCTAAGTGGCCCCCGCAGGCAGCTCACCTGGCCTGCTCAGACGTGTCTGAACCAGGCCTGGGTTTTGCTGGGAGTCCCTGAATGGCCCGCGTGTGATACCCTGCCGTGTAGGAGAGGCTACAGGGAGACACAGATTGTTTTCTTTATATCTTGAGCCAAAATCTAATAGATCTGTCTATTAGAAACTTCTCTGCTGGTTCTGAATGTCCTGTAATGTGAATCATTTAGTCAGATGCTAGAGGATGCCCTGACAGGGGTTTATAAAGAAGCTGCTCCAAGTGTCACACATTCAGCCCTAGAAGTCTGCACATCCTGTCACCCTCCACTGTCATAGGCTTGTTTGAAAAGTACTTCCTGAATTGTCGCAGAAGAAAGCCTGGTCTTAGCCCCCCCCCACACACACACACCTGCTTCATAGCCAGTGAATATAGGAGAATATTCATCCTAAATTTCTCTTCAGAATCTAGTTTTCAAAACAGAGACCCTTCTTCCTGCTCTGCAGATGAAAGAAAATTGTACAGAATCAAGGAGTCTCTGCAACTTGCAAGGGTATTTCCATTGTGATCAGGTCCCCAGAAGTCCCAGCAGGTGACATCACACTGAGAGGATCAAGTTTATGCAGGAGAAGAGATGATTCCAGGAGCGCAGGAGCTACCCTCAAATGTACTAGGGCTGCGTGAAGCAGAAGGACGTCCATAGTTTCAGTTTAGGGGAGTAACAAGGCACCCTGTGGGGTCAAAACCCTTGAGACAGAGCTGTGTTGCCCTCACATGTAAATTATGGGATCCTAGGCCAGCCCTGTAAACTCGCCAAGTCTCTACTTCCTCACCTGGAAAATGGGCCGAGTAACACACACATCCCAGGTTGGTTGTAACAAACGAAGACAATTATGTGACAGCACATTGTGCGTGGCAACTGGTACTCCCCGCCGGGCTCTCCAGGGCCATCTTACTCGGCTCCCACACCCAGGTCCTGGCACCCCACTACTGCACACAAGACCAGGTTCATGTGGCTGCTGAACAAAAACGACATTCCTCCAGAGGACAGAGGCAGTCACCAGCTACCAGCTGTAAGGAAGCTAAGCTTCTCGTTAACTTGGGGAGCCCTGACAGCCAGAGTGGTCCACCAGGCTGATTCTGCCCCAGAACCCTGGCGGGCTATCAGGAGTGCTCCAGCAGGAACTCTCCCCAGAGGACGTGGAGGGACAGCAAAGCCACACCAAGGTGAAGACGCGACTCTGAAAACCTCCCTCCCCCACCAGACAGGAAGCAGCCTTACACGCCGGCGTCCTAGCTCAGGCTTTGGATTATAAAATTAACAAAAATAATGTAAAACTCATATCCTGGCAAAATAGCCACATGGCAGCCAAAAACCGTATATTCCCTTCCTGTTCTCCCACTCGTTTGTGCATTCTTTCCAAAAATCGGGACTTTTTTAAAACGCCGCGGGGCGCAGGACAAATTGTTAAAAAGCGGGACATCTGGTCACCCTAATCATGAAGGAGGAGTAAGGACAGTGAGGGGCTAGACCAAGTCTGGAGTCAAGAACAGCTTCTCCAGGGAAGCTCCGGTGACCTGATTGCTGGAGGCAGAGCCGGGGACACCCAGAGGAAGAGCAGAGCAAAGTCACTCAGAACAACAAGAACAGCGCACGTTTGGGAAGGGCCGAGGCAGGAAAAGTGGAGTTAGCACAGCGGCAAGTGTGGCTACAAGTCGCAAGCAAGTGGGGCCAAGAAACATGTGAAATATCTTTGCTGTCTTATCCTAAATGCAAGGGATAACCAGCCAAGGATCTTCAGCAAAGAGTGAGGAGGACAGATTTGTGGCCTTAAAAGATCATCCAGCAGAAAGGAGCAGCAGAAACCTTTTGAAAGCCCTTACCGTTGTCTGGGGAGGGGGGGAGAGGTCACTTGCGCAAAAGGAGGGTGCCAGCCCAGAGGTACCAACAAATATTGATTCCATTTGACCCCCGACTTAGCAGGGAAAGGTGAGAGAGACGGAGGAGAAAACCATTCTCTGTGCTCAGGGAAAACTACGGGAATAAATTTAAAGCAATCTCAAAGTCTTACAGACATATAATTAAAGTAAAAAGATAGATCTTAAGCACAGACCGTTCACACGGCCTCAGGCTAATACTTAAAGAAGAAAGAATAGAAGGAAATCCACCAATATGTTAACAGCAGTTATCTTGGATTAAGGGCTCTTTCACTTCCATCCTTCATATTTGTGCATTTCCAAGGAATCATTTATGTGTTTCTTCTGTCATTAGGGAGAAAATATCCATGTTATTAATTTAAAACATAACAATATCGCCTTCTCACTTTCTGGGTGTGTCTCCAGGAAAGATTTCGAGGTATCCACTGGGATTTCACCTTCCCAACGTGATCATCATCCTTCCTGGGGAGTGGGGGCGTTCAGTATCCCCCGTATTAGACTGTTACCCTCAGAAAGTCTCTGATCCTTGGGTTAAAAACACACACCTGGTCTCTCTTTCTTCAGTGTCCCTAGTAACACAGGCAGTTCCTCTCTGTGGCCGACCTGCCCATCCGGACACACTCTCCCAGAGACATTGCTCCACTGCAGTCCCATGAAAAGGGCTCCCTTTGGAACCCTAACTCTGCCCGCTCATTGAACCAGAGATTGGTTTCTGACTCGAGTGAAGGCAACTGAGTTTTCTACAGGAATCTGGAGCAGGTAAGATGAGACTGAGTTGTGACAAGGACGGCAGGACTTAGACCAAAGCGTCATCTTGTAGCCCAGGGCACAGGTGATGTGTGGCGACCCAAAGCCACAAAGAAGTAAAAACTAAGAGTCTCCCAGAGGAAACCCCTGAGAAGAGACGGGAATAGCAACCAGAGAGGTGGGTAGGAGACCACGCAGTTCCTCCGAAGGCAGAGGAGGCGGCTTCAGTCCCGCCTGCCCACTTCCATCGCCCAGATGGCCTGTCTTTTCTTAGACATCTATGAGATGGACTGTTGTGTCCTTTAAAAAAAAAATCATGTTTACTTGAATTTGAGGAGTTTCTTTTCCTCATCACCAAAAGCTTCAACTAAGAAATTTTCCTTATATTTGCCTAACAGCCCAACTCCTCATCTGCTAGCAGGTTCTCCGGCGTGCTGACTATCGAGCCCCCGCTGGTGCCAAGGGACGACCAGGAATGACAGATTCTTCGCTCTCATGGAGGCCCCTCCACCCAGCCTGGCGAGGCCCGGCCCCAGCTTCAAGATGGGTGCAGCCCCTGTCCTCCCCGTAAGCCAAACAAAGCAAGATTGAGCTGCAGCCCTCCAGGGCCTGCTGCATCTCCGTCAAGAGGGACGCCGTGACCTCATGAACTCCCCAAAGGTAGAGGTTTGTCCCCTTAGAGAGAGGCCCCCCCTTCCAGGAGGGCCTAGGGCTGAGCAGTCACAGCCTCAAACCAGAGGAGAAAGAGAGTTTGACAGCTCCAAGGTAAAGCCTCTTTTTATTAAGACAACACAGCAAACTTTTCTAACCACAGCTGACTTCACTCTAATAAGTCACCAGCATGTCTTGTGGGATAGAAAAAGCCAAAACACTGTCACATCTGATTTTGCTGGCTACTCGCGTCTCAAGAACAAATCATGTGTTTTTAATCAACAACGTTTTGTTTTGAGTTTCTCATACCCCGAGACTCTTTAAATAGTCGCTTCTACCAGAGGGCTATTTTAAGGGCCGTCTCCTTCGCAGAGGACGTTAAGAAACAGAACACGGTGTCGCCGGCGGTGCTGGGCCGATCCCAGGTCCTTTCTCTTCTGTGATTGTTGTGGGTTATACGGTCGTATCTGTCTGTTCCAGAGGGGGCTTTCCTCTTCCCTCTTTGGGAATTGAATTAGCTGTCTTCCCAGAAAGTTGGATTTTTTGGTTTCTCTAACAGGCAACCCGACTGGGTTATGGGAAAAAAGCAAATTCCCAGCCAAGGGAAACAGAAAGAGTCACATCTGGGCCTGGGACTCTGAAGGAGGGAAAGAGGAGGTGGCAGAGGAAGGGTCTGTCAAGAGGAAAGGAGCAATAAAATGAGATTTCCGGAATGGCACATGTGACTTCTGCGCACAGGCAGGCCCCAGACGTGGTGGAGGCAGATGTGCGCAGGCTGGCCGTCTGAAGCTCGCATGCTTTGGGTTTTCTGGGAGCGGGTGGCACCTAAAGGCAAGAATAAATGGTGTGCAGGAGGCCCTCAGGGAAAGGGCGACTTGCCTGAGTGCCAGATAGACCAGGACCTCGCAAAGACGTCTGTCCCTACCAACCCCTGACCTCATGAAGACAATAAAAAGCCACCGAGACAGGTGATCCCAACCTGGAGAAAAACCCTGTGCTGTTTGCTGAGCAGTTAACTGAAGCCCAGCTGTAGGGTCCAAACCAAAATACAGGCACGGCCACCTCATGCTTCTGGTTGTCAGCTACCATCCCTGAGCCCTATGGCAAGATTCTTTCCCTTGAGTGACTAGTGAGATCCTGCAACACAGATCGGGTCAGAGCTTTCTTCTTCTGTGGTGGTCCTAATTGTTCATCCCGTGCTGATCAGATCAGTCACATGCCACACGGGTGGCCCTCAGCTGACACAGCCAGACCTGCCGCATGTCAGACTCATCGTTTCCAGGGGCTTAGCCAATGGTCCAACCGCAGAGGACTCCCAACTATTCAAAGTTCATTCTTTAATGAAGAGTCTTCATCAGCCATACACTGGTTATTCCTTTCTCTATTTACTATGCCATGAATTCATAAAATGTGGTGTTGGCATGATACTACACACACTGCCTTGCCCCCAAACCTTCTGAAACTATGCTGAGAGAGGCCAGTAACAGGTGCTGTCTGGGAATCCATTTGCTCTAACAAATGCAGCCTCAGTTTCACGAAACTGTTACTGTCAATTCATTTGCAGCCTCACTGGGTTTGGGGGCAGTGTCATACCCACCTGTGGGGGTTCATTTTGCCATGTAAGGATATTGGGGCTGACTATTTATAAATCCAGGGCAGGGACTCCTTTTCCACTTGAGTGTTACAAATAAGCATCTAAACTCACGACCTGGGTCCCTAATGTTCATGTGATTATCTTCAAGAATAATGAGAAAGCCTGGAAAGACAGTGAAATATTAGAACACATGTCCTGCTTGCTATTTATATGAGTATTCAGAAAGAGGTGTGTGTGGAGTGTGTATAGTGTGTAGTGTGTGTAATGTGTGTGTGGTGTGTGTAGAGTGTGTGAAGTGTCTGTGTATAGTGTATGGAGTGTGTATAGAGTGTGTGTAGACTGTGTGTGTAGCATGTGTGTAGTGTGTATGTAGTGTGTGTAGAGTGAGTGTACTGTGTGTAGTGTATAGCGTATGTGTAGAGTATGTAGTATGTATGGTGTGTGTGGTGTATGTAAAGCGTATATAGTGTGTAATGTATGTAGTGTGTGTGGAAAGTGTGTATAGTGTGTGTAGTGTGGAGAGTGTGTGTGTACTGTGTGTAGGTGTTTAGAGTGTGTGT
>NW_003852497.1:1581085-1589024 GCF_000181295.1 Otolemur garnettii | reverse complement strand
GTGTGTGCATGGTGTGTGTAGTGTGTGTTTTAGTGTGTAGAGTGTGTGCGGTGTGTGTAGAGTGTGTGTGTAGTATGTGTGTAGTGTGTAAAGTGTGTGTATAGTGCATAGTATGTGTGGTGAGTGCAGTGTGTGTAGTGTGTGTATGGTGTGTGTAGTGCGTAGAGTGTGTGTAGTGTGTAGAGTGTGAGTGTAGTATGTGTAGAGTGTGAGCATAGTATGTGTAGGGTATGAGTGTAGTATCTGTGTAGTACGTGTAGAGTGTGTATATAGTGTGTGTGGTGTGTGTAGTGTGTAATATGTGTGGTATGTAGAGTGTGTGTGTATAGTGTGTAGTGTGTGTAGTATGTGTAGAGTGTATGTAGAGTGTAGGTGTAGTGTGTGTAATGTGTGGTGCATGTAGTACGTAGTGTGTGTAGAGTGTGTGTAGTAGTATGTGTGTAGTGTGTGAGTGTAGTATGTGTGTATAGTGTGTGTGGTGTGTGTAGAGTGTATGTAGAGTGTGTAATATGTGTGGTGTGTGTAGTATGTAGTGTGTGTCTGTGTGGTGTGTGTGTAGTATGTGTAGAGTGTGTGTGGTGTATAGTGTGTGTGGTGTGTAGAGTGGGTGTGTGTCTGTGTAGTGTGTAGTGTGTCTGTGTGTGTAGAGTGTGTATCTGTGTACTGTGTAAAGTGTCTGTGTGTAGTGTGTAGAGTATGTCTGTGTAGAGTGTATGTGTCTGTGTGTAGAGTACATTTGTCTGTGTAGTGTGTAGTGTGTGTGTGTAGTGTGTAGAGTATATATGTATGTCTGTGTAGTGTGTAGAGTATGTGTGTCTGTGTAGTGTGTAGAGTGTGTGTGTGTACAGAGGATTGCACATTCCAGGCATGGTAACTGGCAGTAACGTTCTTAAATAAGCCTCAGAAGTTGCCTCATGTGTTCACCCCACTTGCTTCCCAAGTTCTCCCGTCTGTGCCACAGGCAGGTGCGCTAAGTATAAGGAGGAGGAAAGCACAGAGACTTGCTACTCAGAGCGCAGTCCACAGGTCATGGCACTTCCCTGCTTGTTAGAGATGCAGAGGCCTGCTCCACCCCACCCCTACAGGCTCAGAATCCACTGCTTCATAAGATCCCCAGCTTACATGTATGAACATTAAGTGGAGATACCCCAATATTCCCTAACCCTGGCTACATGTTAGAATTGATACCGGATTTTTAACACTGGATTTCCAGGCTCTTGGTCTCAACGATTCAATGAATGAGTCAACAGACCATAGAAGGAACAGTGAGGTTTTATTTACAGCTCAAAGAACCAAACCGCCTTGCAGGGCAGGATGCGAATATTACAACTCTTATGAAAACAACTCTTACAAAGAGCCAAGCCTCTTTGTAGAGCAGGATCAGCAGTAGAAGTGTTCTAGCTCCTACAAAGGACCAAGCCTCTTTGCAGAGGAGGGTCAGCAGTAGAAGTGTTACAGCTCTCGCTCTTTCTTCCTCACAGTTCTGCAACAGCTTGCTGAAGTCTTGCTCTTCTTCTCTATCTTCCTTGAAGGTCTATGACAATCTGTTCCTAGGCTCACTGCTCAGGGGTCTTATATAGGGGTAATAGCTTAGCTGTGATTGGTCTATAAAATAGACCAATCAGGAGTAGGATTGAAAATGGACCAATCAGGGATGCACCAGTGTTTTCCCCTGATGGGCAGGTCCTCTATCACCGCTCTACTGGAACCTCTAGTGGGGGAGGAAAGCTCCCCGCTTACTCCAGCCTGCCAGTTCCTTTGCCTGCTGCTGCCACCAAGACAGAAGTGGCAGATCCCTCAGGCCCTGCTCCACAGAGCTGGCTGGGGCACCACTTTTCTGGTATCAGAATCACCTGAGAACCTCCATAACAACACAGATGCTAAGATTTCACTTCAGACCAAAACCAGAATTTCTAGATGTGAGACTTAGGCTTTGGAATTTTACCTAACCTATCCTTAATAATTTCAGTGTACAGCCAGAGTTGAGACTACTGGCCTTTGAAGAATAATCTTTTTAAATCTTTTTTTAAATGTTGTTTTGTTTTTTTTTGAGACAGCATCTCACTCTGTTGCCGAGGCTAAAGTGCAGTGACCTGACCATACCTCGCTCAACCTCCAACTCCTGGGCTCAGGAGATCCTCCTGCCTCAGCCTCCCAAGTAGCTGGGACTACCAGCATGTGCTCCCATGACCAGACAATTTTTCTTAATTTTTTATGGAGACAGGGATCTTGCTATGTTGCCCAGGCTGGTCTCAAACTCATGGCCTCAAGCGATCCCCAGCCCCCCAAAGTGATGAAATTATAGATATGAGCCACCACACCTGAATGAGAATAATCATTTACTGAGCATACTATGCTCAGTAGAAGAGCACTACTATGCTCATACTATGAGAGCATACATAAGAGCATACTATGCTCAGAAGAAGAGCACTACTATGTGCCAGACATGGACTAGTTTCACGAGGCCTTTTTTAACCTTACCACAACCCTGGAAGAGTAGGCCTTGTGCTGTCCACATCAGGGATGGCATATCCCATGTCCCATGGGTTCCAGGCTGGCAGGCATTTGAACTCAGAGCCCAGGTTCAAGGCATCACCCCTTCAGCTGGCAGCAGTAGCAATGTCCCCACGTTGGCACTGCTGACAAGTAGGTGTAAGCAGCCATGACACTCCAGAAACCCAGCCCGGAGGAATGCAATGTTCTTCCCACTGCTTGGTGTCCTCCTGGAAAGGACAGTAGCAGTGGCCCCTAGAGACCCTCTGCCTGGAGGGAGCGTCTAGCGGCTCCTGCCTGGTCATAGCCAGAAAAGCCAGACCAGCCAGGTGAACACCAGCCGGCTTTAATGGGACGTTTATGAACACGACATACTATTAATAAACAACAGTTACAGGAAAGCAAGTACTCCAGGAGGAACAGGTTACATGGGGCCCCTTTTCCTAACACCCTCCGTGAGCAAGCCCTGTTTGAGATTAAAACATCCCTGCTGTCAACACGAAGGTTTAAAGAGGCCTGGCTTTCTGGGATATAAGCAGTGATTCTAACGCCTGCTGGTAACTGAAGGCCCCATAACTCAAAGGGTGCTTCGACAGGTCCAAATGCATCTAATCCTCTCACAAGAGGCCTAGGAGGCAAGTCTTTGTCCTTATCTCATTTATAGACGAGGAAACAGGTGCAGTGGCCGGCACAAGGTCACACAACTTGTCCCTGAGTCACAGAGCTGGAATTTCGGGTGGGAGTCTGGTGCCCTTCACACTGCCCCATAGCTGCCTCCCCAATCATACCAATGTCATTTGGTCAAAACCCCAATCTAGCCAGAAAATTAGCCCTTAGCTTCTGGAATTCTCTGTGCTGCAAGACATCAGAGCCTGTATCCCTAACAGCCCGCATTCCCTGTGCTGGCTGAACTCCTGGGAGGCAATTTTGTGTCTACGAGCAGCGTGGCAGCCCAGAGGGAGACCAAGGCAGGCAAAACTCAAAAAGTTTACACATTAGCACAGTGTTTCAATAGCAGTGCATTTTCAGGGTGATGTTTTAAGTCAACCCCAAAATTCTGGGCGAAAGTCATGAGCAAAAGAGATCACAGACATTTCAAATATGGCTACAGAGTTATAAACGTCATCACCAACTTGAAGAAGATTAAAGAATCTGGGAACAAATTAGCCTAGTATAGACAGTAACTTACGGAGAAGTCTCAGGGAAGAGTCAGAGAAGCCAGAGACTTTAAATCCTGTAAAGTTTTTTAATCAAGTTATACTATTATTTGAAATTGGCAGAACACCAATGGATTTAGTCCAAGGACATAATTTATGATTTTTTTTTTGATTTTCTTTTTTAAGGGCATTAGGGTTTTAGTTCCTTTTTTCCTTCTTCTTGGTTTTTTTTTTTTTTTTTTTGGCAATATGTTGCTTTCTTTTCTCAAATCTGTTTCCATCCAACATGTATAAAATGGAGCCAGTTTGAGGGAGCCCTGCACCTCCCTTCTCCTCACACCCCTAGAAAAGCTCACTCCTTGCTTGAACTAGCCAGCCCTGCAGCCACAGGCAGCACAGCGCAGTCTTGTGCAAACGCTGCTGGCTCCTCCCACCGTTCAGATCCTTCCTTGTAGAGAAAGAGAGTGGGGTGTGAGGGACCCTCATCGACAAATCACCCCAAGATTAGGAACTTTCCCCTTTCTCCTCTGCTCCCTCTCCTCTGCTCTCCTCTTGGGGACTTTGTCCCCACAGACCTCACAACTCCAGCAGCCTGTAAACTCCTCCAGCCCACCCTACTCCCTCCCCAGCTGATTCTTCTGGCTCTCCTGCTTCCTTCTGGGGGAGCTCCAGAGGCCTCTGGTGCCCTGGGAGCGCACCCGGCCAGCCATGCAACTCCCCTCCCACAGGCCCTGAGAAATCCTGCAGATCAAAGAGCTCAGCAGCAGGGCCCGGTGTCCATCCTCCTCCACAGCCCACGATTAATCAGACCGCCTGACTCACAAGGAGATCAAACCCGGCACCCCGCCAGCTGGTGGTGAACGCTGGCCTTCAAGTTGCCCTCATTAAATTTCCTCTCCCTCTTTCTTTCCCTGCTGACTCCTGTCCCGTGACCATCTATCTCTTGGATCTTTCTCTCCATAGGCTTTTCCTCTCTCTCCCACCGGCTTTTAGATTTCTGTTTCCCTCTATTTCCCTTTTTCTGCCCCTTCTCTCATTTTGCCCATATCTTCTCTTGTTCCATCTTCCATCACTCTCTCTCTTCAAGTCATTTGAAACTCTATGGCCCAACACATGCCCCTCCCGACCCTCCTACTCATCCTCTGAAAGTTCCAAGGAGGAAGCCACCTGGGGTGTCACTGGCAGGCTGCCATGGTGCCAGGGCACCCAGGTATTGGGGAACAGGCTTCCCCAGCCTGGATGCCAAGGACGAGTTCACCAGCACTGAGCTGGAGTCTCACCCAACCCTTTCTGCAAGGGCACAGACCTCTCCAGCACCACCACCCTACACACACACACACACACACACACACACACACCATTTCCAGGCCACTATTCATCCATTGCCTGTGACCAGAAGACTTCTAAAGCCCTCAGCAGGACATCTCAATGCAGCCCTCACTGTTGGACCAGCTGCCCCTTCCTCACCTACATGCAGTAGACCAGCCCCACCGGAAAAACCAGTTTCATGCAGGGGTGCCCAACCTTTATTTTTCTTGCATGGGAAGAAGGATTGTCTTGGGCCACACATTAAATACACAAACACTAACTAATGAAAGCTGATGAGATAAAGAAAAAATCCGTACATAATTTTCATGATATCTGACACCACAGATAAGCAAAACAGGCTTCAGATAACCTGTATGTGGCCCAAGGGCCGTGAGTTGGACAGCCCTAAACGACGCAGATTAACCTGGAAGCCAGAAACCTGGGCAAAGATCCCGTCTCTCCTTATCCTGCCGCCCAGGAACAAGAAGGATGGAAGCATTGGATCCCGACTTCTTGTCGGCTGATGTGTTGAGAGTATTTACTCCAGTTGTCTAAGATTATTTTTATACACTTTTTCTTACAACAAACACTGGCAAAAAAAAAAAAAAAGTAAATAAATAAATAAAGTAAAAAATGCAAATACAGGCTGTACAGGCGGCAGGGTACTGTCCTCTCTTTCTCAGCCTCACTATATATACATCTATGTATTTTTTTAACTTGTTTTTCATTTCAGCCGTTCTTTAAGCGCACAGGCGTGAGAAAACACAGATGGATTGGAGCAGACAACGTTGTAACTGTGCGCAGAAGACATCGCACCATGTTAGAGATTTTCAAACGTCTTGGAAGACCTCAGGATACAGAGAGGTTTTTTGGTTTCAGCTTGGGTTTTTCCTCCCCCCGCCCTTTCTCCGTAGATACTTGGAATTCTCTCCTTGTTTCCTCTCTCTCGGTTCTATTTCCATATCCCCGGCAGCACCTGCTGCCTCTGGGAACACAGGGTCCCTTGGCCTCGGTGACTGGGTCACTGTGGCTGGCCTGGGTTTGACCCCACCCCTACCTGGGCATGTTTCCCCAGCTGTGGGGAGGCGAGGCTGGTGGGAGGAGACGGCATCCATCATCTCCGCAGCAGCAGAGGCCTGAATGGGGGGCGGAAGGGGTCAGGGCTAGTGCGCACTTGAGCGGTTTGAGAGGAGAGGAGGAGGGGGCTACAAATTGTCGAGATATCAGTGCAGGCTTGATGGATGGTGCAGCGTGAAGGGCAGGACACCGTCCCCCAAGCCTCCTCAGGCACCAGGACAGCGCCCACGCTCCGGGTCTCCACTGACTTCCTCCTGGCCCACCCCCACCAGCCCTGTTCTCTCCGGCTTTCTTTTTCCTGCTGCTCCCAGCCCATCAGTCAAGCTATGCCCTGAAGCTGACCTTTTGCAGAGAACAGCCAACCTAAAAGAACCATATCTGGTTGAAAAAAAATCTCATCCAGGGTGTTAGGAACATTGGCAGGACGAACCATGAATAGGGACCACTACCACCTCCCTGGCCCATCTGTCTGCCTCCCAGCCTGTGTGTGTTGTCAGCTGTGAGCAGGAAGGGAAAGGGTCATGGGTGGCCAAGTCTCTTGAGCAGCGCTGCTGTTTCTCTCCCCCAGCCCCAAACCCACTTCCACCCCAGGTTCCTCTGTAGGGTCTAATAAGGTCCTCCCTGATCCATGAGTCTCTACCACTCTTCATCAGCCTGGGCTGGCCTCTGGAAGGTGGTGACAGCAGGCTCAGGTCTGTCCTCTGACAGGTGCAGCACGTGACCTCTCTAGAAAAGCTAAAATCAACTGAAATGTCCAGCAAAGGCTCACTGGCAGCATGGCCTGGAAAGGGGAGAAGCTGTGAGCTTGGAAAGGAACAGACATATGACTGGGCAGTTTCTAGCCAGCTGGGGGACCTGTCCATCTCACTGGGGCTCCTATTTTGGAGACCACACAGGTTGCCCATCACGCCACCACCACAGCACAATAGACCAGAGAGTTGGGGACATGTTGAGGCAAATGGGGATGGAAGATGTTTAATAGAATTACTATTAGGCCTCGAGTTAATGAATCACAACTGCAAGAAATCATGATAATCCACCAGGCATTAGTGACAGATTAGCTTCAAAGCTGCCATGAAAGTGCCCTAATGCTTACCTAGCGGCGTGATTAATTCTCCCAGTACATAATGGTTTTAAGGGAAAACCAGGCACCAGCAGAGGCTGGATGGGAAGCCATGCCAAGATCCCAGCACACCAGGCACCCCCAACCCACCTGGCCTGCTTGGCTTCCGCTCTGCCTGGAGGCATCAGCCCCACTGGACAGTGGTAGACACGATAGCAACTCAAACTAATCCCAGAGCCATCCCCCAGGGATCCCTGCTGGACTCCCTCTGGTACCATGTCCTCACCAAGTGGTTGCTGTCCAAAGGATGAGGAAATCACATTCCCTTCACTCTCAAGATGGGCACCTCCTGTGAGTAACACTGGTGCCCATTATCCGATCAAAGGACCCCACACAGAGAGGTCTGCTACTGAACCCGGGAACTCTCTGGGCTCAGGCAGCCAGGCTCTGAACCCACCCTTCTATAATGACACCTACTATTTGTAATCATTAACTTGATTTGGGGATGTTACATACATCTTAGACCTATAACTTTAACTATTGCCCTCAACAGTCCTATATGATAGGTACAACTGTCATCTTCACTTTACAGAGAGGGACACAGAGGCTTGAAGGGGTGCAATAACCAGCCCACATCACACTAGTAATCAACATAGAACCTAACTCATCAACATGGAACATGACTCACCAACATGGAACCTGGATCATCAACGTGGAACCTAACTCATCAACATGGGACCTGGTTCATCAACACAGAACATCACTCATCAACATGGAACCTAACTCATCAACATGGAACCTGGCTCATCAACATGGAACCTGGCTCATCAACATGGAACCT
>NW_003852497.1:1566693-1568358 GCF_000181295.1 Otolemur garnettii | reverse complement strand
TGTGACAGCTGAGCATATGAGAGTGTCCCCCCAGAGCAGGGTCTTGCCATGGCAGAGCTAGGACTGGAACCCTGGGCTGGTGGTTCTGTGCTGCCACCGTGGACTTGTGCCCCTTTGGAGACTGTTATGAGCCAGTGCTGGCAAAAGGGGCTAGGAAAGGAGCCCAGTAGTACCCAAGCCAGACCTCCCCGCCCTCTCCTTTCTGTCCCTGCACTGCAGTGGAGCCCCCACGGCTCCTCCCTGCAGGACAGAGGCTCAGGCGAGTTGAGCAGAGTCTGGACCATCACCTTAGCTCTGTCCCGACCATGACCAGCGTGGCCTGAGAAAATCACATACCCTCTGCCTCCAGCTTCATCTACCCCCACACTCCTTTAGAAACCCTGCCAGATCCTTCTGCTCTTATAACACTGCAGGACTTTATAGCCAGGGGATCATCCAGCTTAATCCGTTTATTTTAAAAATTAGATATCTGGACTCCAGAGAGCAACCTTGAGTGAGAAACCTAAGGGCAGAGCAGGGGCTGAGGTCCTAGTGCCCAGGCCTGTGTTCTCTGGGCTCAGAGTGCCCCGGGGAAGCCACTACCTCAGGGAGCTCAGACCAAATTCTTTACCTTGTGCCGGCAGCTTGCCCACAGGCCTGTGCTCCAACTGCCTCCGGGGGCCACTGCCCTCTTTTGCAGATGCACTCATTGTCCCCAGCCAGGCCTCCGCTCAGTCTGGCCCCTGCCTGTGCTCTGGGTCGGGAGGAGGGCCCTGCACAGCTCTCCCCAAGCTCTCCCCTGTCCCCAGAGCATCCTCCTCAGCCGCCTCCTCGTCCTGCTGGTCACTCTGGCTCTCCATCCCTTTCTTTTGTGTATCCTCCTCCCTGCCTTCTCTGCACATGCCTAGGCCCTGTGGCTCACTGGTTCAGGGCCAGACGTGGCACCCAGCACCTTACCACTCACCAGCCACATGGTCTCCCTCATGCCTCAGTTCCTTCGTATAGAAAGGAATGGTAACGGGAGCTGCTCCCCCAGCCAGGCATTGTCAGGATTGCCTCGGTAAATACCTGCAATTGCTTCAGCTGCTGCCTGGCACACAGTATACACCATGTGGGTTATGTCCCAAATGGACTCTAGGTTTCTTTGAGTGCAAATACAATAATGCATTTCTTTAATTTCTAGAGCTGTGATGATGTGGGTCACAATGGAAACATTCAGACTGGATGGCTAAATAAATAGGGGGGACTTGACCCAGAGATGAACTGGCTTGTGATCGTATGCACCCAGCAAAGTGGTGCAGGACCCAGGGACAGCCCTGTGTCTCCCTCCCAGGCGTTCCCCAAACCATGAGGATTCGCCTTGAAATTCCACGTGGCTGTCCTACTTCCTGCCACCAGCGGCCCTAAATACTGTTGGTCCACCTGCTCTGTTTGGTGCCCAGCCCTGCCCCTCCAGTTCCCCCCACAAACAAAAGGCTTGCAAGGTGATTGATGATGACAGTGACCCACCAGTGACCCCTCAACCCAGTCCACTGCTGCCCATGGGGCACTCAGCCCAGCAGCCACCACTGCTGTTTGAAATGCAGACACCCCACCTGGTGGGTTTTCTTCCATGTATGAAGTGAGGTCTTTGATGCATGCCCTCTGCATTCTCTCCAGAGGTCTGGGTCCTGCAATCACTGCAGA
>NW_003852497.1:1564476-1566166 GCF_000181295.1 Otolemur garnettii | reverse complement strand
GCTGGGACAAGCCAGCCCCATGGAGCTGTCTCCTTCTTACTGCTTACTCGTTGGTCATTCAGAGTATTTGCTGACTGAGCTCATATCCCCCGTGGCTGAGCTGCCAGAGATTTGCTCTCCTTACAAAAAAATATATATATATATGTATATTTTATATATAAAGAAGGTTTGGCCTACCTCAGAGTTCCAGACGTGCAGGCCACACTCCTCTCTCCCTCCCTCTTTCTCCTTCTCTCTTCCTCTCTCCTTCTCTCTCTTCTCTCCTCTATCTTCCTCTCCTCTCTTAGTCTCTCTCCCTCTCTCTCTTCTCCTCTCCCTCAAGCCTCACTTGTGGGGACTTCAAAGACATTAGAAAGCAGATTCCCAGCCTCTTCATTGTCAGGGAATGAGGTTGGGCAGATGGTAAAGCTGGAATAAGACACCCTGTTTAAAGAATGTCAGTACACACCTCTGAAAAACAGCCTTCCCTGGAAAGGCAATGGCGAATGGAGAGATTTTTCCAGGCCTCAATTCCAGGAAGCTTATGGGACAAAGAGATTTTTCCTTGCAAGAACCCCTGAGATGTGACGGCGTCTCTGCTCTCTGCTCCTAAACCTCAGGATGTTCAGAGCAGGGGAGCCGGTGCACAGCCAGGACAGGGCTGTCCTGGTGGCAGGAGTTGGGAGCAATGAATGAGCCTCAGAAGGAGGTGTCTGTTCCCCCTTGAGCAGAGTGAAACCGAGGGGGAAGGAAGAAAGCGGGTGAGGGAGCTCTCCCAGTCCAAGGAATTAGTGAGTTAAATTACAGGGGCCTGGGCGGGATGATGAACAGCCCTCACGGCTTTCTGCTTCACAGCTATTACTCACTCCAAACCCGGGGCTTCTCGGTTACATAGCCCAGGCAGGCCGACCATTTTTTCCATTGACTGAAAACACATTCTGACTGAAAACAAACTTTGGATCCCTGAGGCTTGGCAGGCCCTGGGTCCTTCTCCATATTTAATCAACGGGGAGCTAAACACTTTCAATCCGTGATGGCTCATTTGGACGGGGTCTCGGGGCTTTTGCTTGGTGCCAGATATAATAACTCTCCTCTCTCTTTTCTAAGGCCTATTTTATAATTTTGCTGTTTTTCAATGTCAAGCCCGTCTTTTGAAGAATTTTTATTGGATTTCCTGCTAGACTTCAACGAGGATTTTTCTTGTTTTGGCAGAAATATCAAGCAGAACAGGGGAAAAACTCAATCGTCATCTTGGAAAGTCATGGTGGGGGGGGAGTCCTTTGTTTGCACACAAACAGGTTTCTGCAAGGCTGGAACCCCCATTGCCAGCTTCAAGGGGCCTTCTAATTTCTGAGTCATGGGGTGGAAATTGACGTGGCAAGACAGATGGATGTGGGAAGAGGGAGGAAGTTGGAAGAGGATACCAAGAAGAGAGGCGTGAGGGTGTGAGGGGGTCGGGAAAGGTAGGATTCTACTTGAGGCCCAGGGCTGGAGCCATCGCAGTGCCAGGGATAAGCCTTTGCACTGCTGGGCAAGCATGTATGCAAACACCACTGGGAATCTGAGAGGTGGAGAGACCGTGCCCACTCCAGGGCAGCAGGCAGACCTGGACCCAGTGCTTAGGCCCCTGAGATCTGGCAAAACCCCAAGAAGAGGGGGAAGAGCACATCCCCTGGGCTCCCATCCGACCAGCCGCAGCCACGGTCTGTGC
>NW_003852497.1:1562723-1564235 GCF_000181295.1 Otolemur garnettii | reverse complement strand
ACTAGTGAGAGAGAGGGGAGAGACCCCTCTGATGACTCCCCTTTTCTGCCTTATTTTGGGGTTTCACTTTTTCCTTTTCGCATGGAGATGTTACATAACCGCACTTCACACCTCTTTGGCCACTTCCCACCTCCCACTGTGAGCATCACAATGAACAGAACATTTCCCCAAGTCATCTCATCTTTTTCCGGCCCACAGCACTTAGAGATAGATGGGGCAGGTACTGGAATTGCCATGTTAAAGGTGAGCAAAAAAGGCCCACAAGCTAAGCAAACAGCCCAAGTCTCGTGGGGTAGGAAGTGGCCAAACCAAGACGTGAACCAAGGTAAGCGATACTTTCTCGGAGACCACAGAATCTATTTGCTACAGGGGAGCCCCTTCAGTGAGGCCTCTCCTTGTGCTGGGCTGAGAGCCCCAATGTAAATTCCCTGGGACAGAATACACCTAGAGTTGAAATATCGTGGCAACTTTACCACATCTGCAAATTGTGCACACCTTCTCTTCAGGCAAGACTACCAGATGAGGCTTCCAGCACATCGCAGCCCTCCTCATGCCTTTCACCTCCAGCAGTAAAAAAGATTCCGATAGGTGCACGAAAGTACTTACAGAGTACCTACTCAGGGCCCAGTCCTGGCTGGAATATTGAAGGATTCAGTAAGGGAAAAGAGACCGTCCCTGCTCTGCAGGAGTTTCTAGTCAAGATGAGGTGATAAGATGAATAGGTAGAGAATCTGAGAATGTTGTAATCGCAAAGGACCTGAGAGGTCATCCAGCTGCAGCAGTGGTCCCCAAACTTTTTGGCACCAGGAACCAATTTTTCCATGGGAGATGTGGGGGGGGGGTTAGATTCTCACAAAGAGCACACAACCTCAATCCCTCAAATGCACACATAGTTCACAGGAGGTTCCCCTCCTATGCGATTCTAATGCGGCTGCTGATCTGATGGGGGCAGAGCTCAGGAGGTGATGCCCGTGATGGGGAGTGGCTGTAAACACAAGTGACCTTCCCTCCCTCTCCCGCACTCACCTCCTGATGTGCGGCCTGGTTACTAACAGGCCACAGACTGGTACCAGTTCTCTGCCCAGAGGATGGGGATGGCAGATCTAGACCCCTCATTTTCCAGTGAGGATATGGAGCAGATGGAGAATGGGGATTTGATTGGGGCTACAGAAAACAGTATTTAAATTTATGCTAATACACTGTGGGGTGGGGGCTGCAAGCAGATCAGAGACGCGCGCTGGTCAGGGATATGTTTAAGGAGATATTAAAACTTGGTCTCCATCTTGAAGCGAGTGTAGAACTGGGTAGAACACAAAAGCAAGAGGAGGAAGACAAACTCAAGTCCCGGGGACGGTAAGGGGCTGAAGTGCAGAGACGGGAGGATGAAGCCGGGTGGTGGAGACCCTTTGGCATTCGGAAAAAGCACAACCAGCAAGAAGTTACCTGAAGGTCGCAGGTCTCTGCACTTGCTGACCAGTAAAGCCTTGGTCCTATGATCTTCTACCCTCCAGA
>NW_003852497.1:1543282-1562193 GCF_000181295.1 Otolemur garnettii | reverse complement strand
AAAAAAAAAAAGGTTGGGCACACCTGGCTTAGGATTTTATTTTTAGTTCATAAACCTACCCAAATTAACCAGGCCTAAGACCAGGGGCAGACAGAGGTCCTGATTTGTGCCATGCTCTGAGTAGGGATTGTGTAGACCCACTGCTGGTGACGCACATGGCCAGGGGTACAGGGAGGTCCCCTTTCCTGTGTTCATGCCTTCGGGATCCCCGCCATTCACACTGAGCTTCTTTCATGTCTCAGGAAAGAGGTCCCTCTGACTTCAGGGTCTGTTACATGAGCAGCTCCTGACCCCAGACACCGCCCCCCTTCCTTCTTCACTCTGCTCTTCTAACTTGGCCAAATCAGCCCTTGTCTGGGACCTCCCACCCACCCTCCTCTCTCTCCTGTGGCCACCACACCATGGTCCCCAGGAGCTCCTGGCTCCCAGCCCCTCTTTGTTGGCTCTCCCCAGACAGGAAAGGGGACCTCCCTGTGCCCCTAGCCTCCTGCAGCTCCCCTGTGACCTAAGCCACTCTGTCAACCTTTGCTCCTTTTTAACTTGTGCTTCAACTCACCTACTTTAGCCTAAAAACCTCCCTTCTTCCTTCTTAACTGAGATAGGGTAGGAACAAATCAGAACCTCCAGACCCACGGTTTCAGGGAACAGGCGTGGAGGCGTGGAGGCGTGGAGGCTGTAACAGCGAATACTCGTCAAGATGACCACAATAATGTCATTGTTCCTCTGCCTCCAAAAACAAAGGCTGTCTGCCCTCATGAACAGCCCTTTGTTCTAGCAGCCCCAACCTGCAGGGAAAGCCCATCCTCCCAGGGTTGCATCAGCAGCCCAGCGTCCATCTTCCTCCCCTGAAGAAACACTCCCACTACCCTGAACCTCAAGGCCCCAGGAACCTAATGCCCCCCAAACCTCTTCCTGACTACTTTTCTCCAGAAAGACCAGCCCATCTACCTTCATCCCATGCCAGGGCACCAAGAACGAAGCTAGACCCACCCACAGCAGCTGCGCCCAGGCCACCCTGCCCTGCCCTCACGCTCCCCTTCAAGTCAGCAGTATCTTCCGTCTTCCCCACCGCCCCCTCTGTCTCCGTTTCTAATCCGCAGGCCCCATTCTCACCTCCCTCCTCTGCCCTTGGAGGTTAAGAAGCATGCTATGTATTCCATAAATTACTCGGCAAGACTGGATGACAAAAACAAAATGTAATTCAGATTAAAGTCACCCTCCAGCTGAAACGATAGTTTATTAAATAAATGGCAAGGCTGCCGATCAACCTTGCTGGCCGCTGGTCCTCTTAGATTAATCTTTCTTGGGGTGATTTAGGATCCACCTGGGTCCTCTGAGAAGATTCTCCCATCATTTCCTTCCCATCTCTCTGGATCAGGCTGCAGGGCTTGGCGCAGTTGACAAATTCCCCAAGTAATCCCTCAAAAGATTGGAGAAATGCTCCGAGCGCTCCATTAAATTTATTTTCCATGCTTTAAGAGACCCAAAACTATGTCCAATAAATAAGTGTTCCCTGTGATTTACTGAAATGCTCCTCTGATTTAAGGTTATAGGGGGAAAAATATGGAACCCCTGGGAGCCCAGGACCAGCCTTGCAAGTGAGACCAGATGTGAGATTTCTGCCGGGGGAGGGGAGAAGAGGGGGGAAAAACAGCCCAACTGGTGGAGTTGTGAAAGTGACAATGTCTGAACCCCGGTTCTCAGCTTTAACATAAAAGGTCCCCAGTTGAGCATTCTTTCTCACAAAATTTATTGTGGTTGTAGTTAGAGGGGGAACCATCAAAAGAGTAATTCTGGCCCTTGTTTTGCAGAGCTCTTTTGATAAATATGATACTTAGAAATATGCCTCCCACTAGACAGAAAAGCCATATAGTTAAAATGAAGTAATCTGTCAGTAAACTCACTAGAATCAAAGCCAAAATGAAACCTGTAAAATGAGAAGAGGGGAAAAGAACTCCACTTAGAAACGCTTGCGTTGAGCAGGGGAGAAGGTGGAGATTAAGAATTGTCCTTTATTCAGATATTTTTATCTACAGAGTTAAAAGCGGAGATTTATTTTTAAAGGAGGCTATTTATGTTCCAATCTCCAACAGATGGGTCTGTGTTCCTGCCGCTCATGCAGCTCAAGCTCAGCAAAAACAGCTTCTCTTTTGAGTTGAAACTTACCCAAAAGAAGGAGGAATAAAAACTTTTGGAAAGCAAATGTAACCTTTGGAGCTGCTTGGTAAATATTGAATCTGTTTACTACAGAGGCCCAGATGTGCCAAAAACAAGAAACAAACAGGAAGAGGGAGAAGAGAGTAGATGTGAGGACCAGGTGTGTGTGCGTGTCATACACGTGCAGGGCGTCCACAACGCTCGCGTGCCACTGGAGACAGCTTCACACAGTCGATTGCACACGAACTTTATATACACCTGTATTGCCCACGTCGGTGCATGTGCGTGCGTGTTTGTGTGTGTACGCGTGTGTTTGTGTCTGCCCTTGGGCATCATGTACTGATTCCCAGAGCGCTACCTAACAGGCCAAGAAGCCTCCCAGTGGGGGAGTCACATCATCAAGGGGTTGTCCACACAGTCCTATCTGGAGAGCACTTCTCTAAGCGTCCCTTCTACCTGATAAATCACTTGTTTAGGAAGATGCCTTTCTAGGCCAGGTGCGGTGGCTCACGTTTGCCATTCTAGCACCTTGGGAGGCTGAGGTAGGACGATGGCTTGAGGCTAGCCTGAGCAAGAATGAAACACCATCTCTACAAAAAATTTAAAAATTAGCCAAGTGTGTTGGCGTGCACCTGGAGTCCCAGCTACTCGGGAGGCTATGCCAGGACAATCACCCGAGCCCAGGAGTTTCAGACTGCAGTGAGCTATGATGACGCCACTGCACTCTAGCCTGGGTGACACAGTGAGACCCCCCATCTCCAAAACCCCATCTCAGAAGAGAAAGATGCTTCTCCCATGGTTAGTGATAGGAAATATTTAGGCTCCCCTGCTGACGTCACCACCAAAGCGTCTGTTCTTCTCTGCTCTGTACTTGCACCAAAAGAAGGAAACTGCAGGGCCCCCCCAGCGACCAGGAAAGCTACTCTGTGGACACAGGGTTCCCAAGCCTTCCAGAGGAGCCAGGCCGTCCCTGAAAAAAGCTCTCCTGCTCTCTGAGGAGCTGGCACTGGGCTGGGCAGCTTCCACAAGGCCTTGTCCCAGAAAAAGCCTCCTTTCATCGTGGCTGCTTCCCCGGGACTTCCCCATTCCTGTGCCCAGAACTGTCATCCTGGGGCGCCGGGGAGTCCCCACGGCCCCTTCCCAGGGTGAGAGGCAGGAAGGCCCTGCCTGCCCTTCATTCTGCATTCACATCTGCCTCCCCTGTGGGGGTAGGGGGCTTCTGAATGACCCGTGGGGTAGTGGGGTATGTCCATATAGCCTCAGGCAAATTACAATGCTCCACTTCTGGAACTCCCTCCACCAGGGTTAATCCCAGGGTGAAATGTACCCAGGTGACCACAGGACTGAGAGGGGGTTCTGGAGGGGTGTTGGGGAAGGGTTCATAAACATCAGATGGCCCCACATCTGACTCTGGCTCTGCCCTTAGGCAACCCGAGACCAGAGGCTTCACCAGCCGGAACCTCAGTTTTTTCATCTTTATGATGAAGGGTTGAACCAAGCAGCCCCTGCTCCTCAGTCCCCGGGAGCAGCCCCCTTTCTCAGGCCCCAGAAGCCTCCCGCCCTCTGCAGCACCCGTGCCAGTCTGGGCGGAGCTGGAGGGTGAGGAGTTTGAGCAGCACCTGTGTTTACACTATACAATCTGCAGTTTGCTATAATAAAATCACTTAATACAGTCATAATTTTTTTGGCAAGGGGTTGTGTTTATGGTGAGCAAGACAGAGAAGGGATGATTGACTACGTCTGATTAAAAGGATAAATCAAAAACAAAGGCAGGAGGACCGAAGGGCGCAGAGTCACAGGCAAATCCAATTTAAGTCTCAAGTTTGGTGTCTTTGTGGAAACAAGGGTTCTGCTGCTGAGCCCGTCCTGGGGGAGGAGGCCCGGGGCCCAGAGGGGAGAGGAGATGCCGGTTCCAACAGTTCATCTCGGCAGGACTTATCCTCATAGGGTAGCGATGTGAGGAAATGGTTTCACCAGAACTGGTTTTCTAGGGCCTCCATCTTCCAAAGGATTTGGAGAAGGGCTTGGGAATAAAGAAGTGTGTGTGTTCGCATGTGTGCCTATGCTGGCGCGTGTGCACGTGTGCACATGCGTACATACAGATGCACCGAGTAGAATGAGTTGAGAGAGACCTAGAGGGACTTCCCGGAATCAAAACTACCCCCAGACACAGTGTCTGCACCTCCACTGCTAGCAAAGACCACGCAAGGTGGCCACCACTTCTGACCTTGCAAACGCTGTCCTGAGCACCTGCTGTATACTTGGCCTGGGACCAAAGGATTGCTCATTCAACAATGGTGAGCAGTGCCTGCTCTGGTCCAGGCCCTGTCCTAGGCCCAGGAATAGAACAGTGGACAAAAATCCCTGACCCTATGGTGTTCTGTGGCATCTACCTCCGTGTGAATTAAGGACGCACTATTTGTCCCCAGGAAAAAAAATAAACCAAAAAAAAAAAAAAAGACTTCCAGACCAACAGTTCTTCATACTACAGCATGATAAACACTGTACCCCAAACATGTTACAGGGGTCAGGAACACTGAGAGGAGGAATTCTGAGAGAGTCATCCTCTCGCAGCCAGAAGGAGACGGTGCTCCAGACAGAGGTCACCCCAGGAGTAGTGCAAGGGGCCGGGGAAGGGCCTCCTGCAGTTGGGAAGGAGGATGACTACAGCACCCTGGTGCCTCAGAAGGGCTGGGCATTATCTGCTAAGGTCTTGGATGGGCATTTAACTGCTCTCCCAGAACAAGCCTTCGAAAAAAGTGCCAAGTCAGGAGCCTGGAATTGGGAAGCTGTGGGATGAACTAGGTGGACACAAGGTCTCAGGACTCAGTCTCACTTGTCCCACAACTGTGCTTCGAGTGGCGCAGCAGCAGTGGCTGACCCCTCAAGATCCAAGCTCCCCTAACAGAGCGTCAGGTCGTTTCTGGGGAGTGCTTCCCAGTCTGCAACTTTCAGCCCCACATCCCCGCCGTGTCCAGATCAGTCCACCTGACTGGTTCTCTCCAATGGAGCACGAAGGTTAAGGGTTGTGTGTCATATCCGGGCTAATGCAGAGGTGATTCCTGGAGAGAGAACATTCCATGGGACCTTGGAAGCCACATGTTAAAGATGGTGGCATTGCAAAACGCAAATAGCTAATCAGGGAGACACTCGACCAGAAACAACCTCATCAGATTTTTCGTAAGTGAAAGATACGTAGCTTTTTGTGTTGAGCCTCTGAAATTTGGGCCTTGTCTGTTACACTGTTGT
Organism: Otolemur garnettii; assembly: GCF_000181295.1. Classification (NCBI taxonomy): domain Eukaryota; kingdom Metazoa; phylum Chordata; class Mammalia; order Primates; family Galagidae; genus Otolemur; species Otolemur garnettii. The sequence goes on along the minus strand of NW_003852497.1, from coordinate 1,556,787 downwards.
AGTAGTTCATTTATCTGAACACAGTCCTATTCTGGATGAAGTTTCGGTTTCTAGACATGCCTACAGTAGATCGGGGTTTCCCAGGAAACAGAATCTGAGGCAGAAAATCGTGAGCGGGAGATTTACTGAGGGGTGGGCTTGATGGAGTGAGGGCAGAGGGAGGGACGGGAATGTGGCCACAGCAGAGGCCTGAGCCAGCACCCCGGGGAGCTCTGCAGCCAGGATGGCTTCAGCAGTGTCTTGCACCAAATCGAGGGTCCATACCCCAGCTCCGATCAGTCATGGCATGCAAACTACGTTGAAGATGGAGTGGGACCTTGAGGTGAAGCAGCATCCTTCAGCAGAGTCAGTTTCTGGAGAAAGAAACACAGCCATGAGCCATCTGCAGCCAGAGGCAAAAAGTACCGTCCCTGCCCCAGTGCTGAAGGGGGCGTGTGGAAGGCTGACCATAGCAGCCACCACCGGTCCCCCCGAGCCTCTAGACTTGCTTGCATGAGACTGTGTATACATCACACCCTCTCAGAACAGCTCCAGCAAGATTCTGGGTGGTCTCCTTTCCTGGGGAAATCCAAGTCCAGCCCCTACAGCTCCAAATGCTATGCACCATCTCCCTCCTCCACTGCTCATTCCAGACGCCTCCACCCCACCCCCAGCATTAGGGATGTGACCCAGCCTTCACCCCTGAGGACTCTAAGTCCCCAGTCACCACACCCTTCTCAAGATAGGCTGTTGGACTTATCCGTCTTCCACCAAAATTGGACGGAGGAATGCAAGGGACACCCCAGGGACAATCTGCCACAGAGAGTCTAGGGACAAAGGGCAGACTCAGGTCCGGAATATGTGTCATTGCCCATGGAAAGAATCACTGCGCTTTCAGGGTGGAAGAGGTACAGGGTAACTGGCTTGACACCAAGTGGCTGGGTGGCCTCCTGGAGGGGCGGGTGCTCTGTGTTGGGTCCTTTCAGCTGTCAGGGTGGACATCCCACAGCAGTGGTCACAAGGTCAGCCTCACTCAGCAGCAATCCAGGCTGCTGGGCCCCATCAGCCTCCCTCCCTCCCTGCCACTGCGGCCACTCAGTTTGTGACCCAATTGTGGCACAGGTGGTGGGGCTAAGGGACGGAGCCGACAGAAAGGATCCGTGACTGGGTCACCCGCCCTCTTAGTTCAGTGCTTCTCTCATAGTGAACACTCTCTAGTTAGGCTTTACAGGCAACACCGAGTAACACCCGGCGGGCATCCCACCCCTCAGGGCTAGACGCACCTGCCCCTGCCTTCCAGTATTTCTCCTTCCAGGCCCATGGCCAGCCTGCCACACCATTCACCAAGGAGTCCTCAACATTTTCACCTAACCCTCTTCTCTTTCCATATAGGGGTCCTGCCCAAAGCTGCCTGGCTGAGAGGACATCTCCTGGGTGGCCCTGTAGTTCAGCCACCACCATGCATCACCCCCAGGTTGACCTATCTGTGAACCAAGCTCAGCTTTCTCCTGTTAACTGGGCCCAGAATATCTCTCCCCACACACACACCACGTGGCCACAGCTGTGAGCACAGGGGAGATCACCTGTGCAGCAATAGCAGCTGACCTGGGAGCCTGAAGACCTGCTCGGGCAGCTTACTCCTGTGTGCCAGCACCGTGGCATTCACACACATGTCCCCCTGCCCCCCAACTCCATATTGTTGCTGGACCTCAGCCTTTCCCGTGGTGTGTCTGACAGAATCTCACTTCTCGGGGCCAGGCTCCCTATCTGCCAAAGCCCAGGGACATGCCAAGACAGCATGGTCTTGCTCCAGAATCCCAGGATCCATGCTGGGAATCTCCTTTTGGGGAATAGCAGCCTTTCCTTTCCTGAGTGCCTCCTGCATCATGAAGTCTGGCAGGTCCTGTGGGCCAGGATGCTGAGACTCTTGCCCCCGGACCTTCTGCAGAGCCATTTCCTACTCCAGGCTTCTCTCAAAGCTGACAGCCTTCCAGTGGCTGGGTAAGTGGATCACAGCTGCATTCTCAAGTATAAAAAATACTGACTGCACAACCCGGAGAGGCCTACTAAGTGCTCACCTCATGGTGGTAGAGAGTGGGAGAGAAGCCCTAATCCATCCTTAACTTTGCAGGGGGGTCCCAGCATGCCCCAGACCTGGAACCCCTGAAAACATCACCACTGCAGGGTTCCTCTCTCACTGTCCATGGCATGTGTGTCTCACCAACTTCCCCAATGTACTTGCCACGGCTTATCCATCCCCAGTGCGATTATTGAAATGGTATCTGTGTGGTAACTAACAAAGTCATCAACACAGTGACATCCTGTGGAGTGGCCAGATGGCCCAGGTCCCCTCAGACTTTATAATGACAGAGGCAGAAGAGTTAACATAGCCCCAGGCCAAGACATAACTGGATAGTGTCACCCTTGTTGTGTGAGCTGCTTAGACCCTCTTCATGGACACAATTGCCACGGGGAAGGGGAGGGGACAGGCTGCTTCCTTCACTTCCCACTATCCATGCTGCTACAGAGGGAACGTTGATGCCCCTCCCCCTGAAATGCACACATTGGTACCTAATCCCCAGCATGGTGTTTGGAGGTGGGGCCCTGAGGAATAAATAGGTCATTTGCCATGTGAGGACATGGTGAGAGGATAACCAGGAAACCAGGATGCAGAGCTTCACCAGACACTGAACCTGTGAGTACCTTGATCTTGGACTCCTCTGCCTCCAGACTTGCAAGAAATAAACATTTATTATTTAAGCCACCCACCCCATGGAATTTTTGTCATAGCAGCCCAAACAGGCAAAGCCGCACACAAAGCACATTTGTCCCTGGGAATAATGCTGGATCACTGGTTCTCAATCCCAAATCAACATCTAAGCTGCCACGGTCAAATATTTACCAAATATTTGCATTAAAATATGTCCATCCACCCAACAGATACGAAGCAAGGCAGGGAATGAGGAGGGTTTCTAGAGAGAAATGTTGTTGAGCCAGCAAGTCACTCTTGCAAACACACACACACTCCTCCACTCAACATCAGGAGTGAGAGAAATAGGGAGAGAGAGAATTGTCCCTGTTGGGTATCTTTTATGGGACAAGCACTATACTATATTAGTCCCTTTAAATACACTACTTCAGGCTGGATACAGTGCCTCACCCCTGTAATCCCAGCCATTTGGGAGGCCAAGACAGGAGGATCAGTGGAGGCCAGGAGATCAAGGCCGACCTGAGCAACATAGTGAGATGCCCTTCTCTACAAAAATAAAAAAACTAGCCAGGTGTGGTGGCATGCACCTGTAGTCTCAGCTACTTGGGAGGCTAAGGCTGGAGGATTCCTTGAGCCCAAGAGTTTGAGGTTGCAGTGAGCTATAATGATGCCAGTATACTCTAGCCCATGCAACAGAGCAAGGCCCAGTCTCAAAAGTGAAAATAAAAATAAAATAAAATAAAATCCCTACCCATAGTCAAACTCCACAACTTCATTAAGAATGTGTTACCTTTTTGAGGCAGAGAACACTAAGGCTCAGAGTGGTTAATGCCTTTTCTGAGGTTACAGGGTAAGTGGAGGAGCCTACATCTGAATGCAGGTCTGTCTTACTCTGAAGCCCATCTCAAGCCAAATTCCCCCAGACAGACACACTCTTCAACAATAAATATATTGCCTCCGTCTTCTCCCCTACCTGAGTTTCAGGAAGGCCACCCTGAGCCACCCGGGATGGATGCATGGCAGCCGACGTACCACATTTAGGGTCCTTTTGCTTTAAAGGGGAAAATCGTCATTAGTTATCCAATTATATTTGCAGAAAGAAAAGGCAGGGCGCTCCACAAAAGCCCGACATACCCTCCACAGTGACTGACGTGCAAGACCCCGAGTGTTCTACTACTCTAGGCCAGAGCACTCAGGTAAACCTGAAGGGCCAAAATGGCCTTGCAGATAGCAGAAGTTTCTTTCATTAAGCAATATAACTTTTTATTAAGTTTCCTACAATTTCCACACATACTTTCATACGTCCTTAACTAAGGATGAAAAATTATAGAGCATTAATTGATGTTTGTTTTACAGCAATAACTCCCAGGACTCCTGAGCTAAAGGCTCGCAGGCTGCTGTGGGGGCACCTGTGTCAGCTTTTTATAGTTTTTCTCACACACACACACACCCCGCCCCACTTCATGGTCATCTCTCCCCACTATCCACAGGGTCTGTCTCTGCCTAGCACCAGCCTTTAATTGGCTGTTTCTAAATACAATGGCCTTGGAAACAAAACAACCAGCTGGGCTGGAATTGTGTGTGAAATAATCATTACTAGATTCTAGCAAGAGTCTGAGGATCCCTTCCTTAAGAAATCTATAAAACTTAAGGGCATTTATTCATTCAACAATAGTTCATCAAGCCCGCAGCATGTGCCCTGTGTGCTGGGGACACAGCAGGAGACAAAACAAACGTAAAGCCCCTTCCTTCACGGAGTTTAGGAGTTTACGTTGTCTCCGGACCAAGGAAAATGGGAAGCATCTACGTCATGTGTGTAAAGGCTATTTTTGCTCATTCACTGCTCTCCACTGCGTTCCGCATGGGTGGGCCTGGAAGATAGTGGGGTTCCTCACAGGTGATCTGTCACTGTCCTGTGGGCAGCCTGTACACCGTCTCTGCTGTGCTATTCAGTACACAAAGCTGACAGGGAATTGTTAGTTCTGTCATTCGAACTCCCTATGGATTAGACAGGCTTGGCTGGGCTGCTTGGGGCACCTCGCCACCATCCAAAATCTCTGTTTCCATAGGAAAATATATTCCCAGTTCCAGACAACTGACTTTCAAGTGAACTTTAGGAACAGAACTCATTTGTAAGTGTAGGGCCGCCGATGCTTCTCTGTCAATGCTCCAAATAGGCAGGACATATTTCACCCCAAGGTTAGAATCGAGAAACCTGGAGAGTAGCCAGCACCCCACTTACTAGTTCCAGTTCCCCGGGTTACTCACTGAATCACTCTGAACCCTTTATATATTGGGTTTCACTAAGATTTTACTAAATATGGGAGCTATCCAGAAAGTATTAAACATAGAGAGGTGTGTGGCTGGATAATTTCCGGACAGCCCGCATAGCCGGGGTTCTCCAATTTAAAAAAAAAAAAGTAAGAACACTATTTAAAAGAATAAATATTCTCAAATGAAGAAGTGAATAAAATGAGTCAACGCGGAAACTTCACTTAGATTCCTAACGCCCCTTGAGTAGTGTCTAGAAACGAAGAACATTTTATCCAGAACGGTTTTCTCTCTTTCACTGGGGCTCTGACCCCAAGTCCAAACCCAAACATCAGGGAAAGCAACACAGAGATTGTCCTTCCTCCTGGGATCCCAACTGAGACTCGTGGCTGCAGCAGGACCTGTAAGATGAACTTGTTGACACCAGTCAATGTGCAGGAATGGGTGGAAACAGCTGTGCACTTGGCCCAAGAGGCCGAGAACGTAGCACTCAAGAAGAAAATCAACCCAAGGACCTGGCTTCACAGATAACCACTCCCCTCCTCCCCAGGGCCAAGACCAGTTTCGCTCTACACCTGTAAGGAGGACTGCCTTCCCCTGACTCAGGGATGGGGCTCTGGGGAGGAGGGGGACTTTGGTGCCCAGCTGCTGTCAACGCCCCTAACTCCAATTTCAAGGTCACATTGTGCTCAGGGTGGACTCTCTCCCACTGCCATCTTCTTCTGGGTCTCCTCCCACCCCAACCCCACCCCTGTCCACCCCTCACTCCTGTCTGCCCTTCTCCAAAGAAGGATGGCTTCAGGGAAAGGCAGGCACACAGAGGTCTTCCTTCGTGCAGACAACATTAATGGGAAACTCAGAGAAGAAACTCCAGGAGACCAGTGGAGCTGTCACCACGTGCAGGGGGAGGGAAGATTTATGTGAAAGACCAGGATGTGAACATACCAATGAATTATCCTTTGTGCCAAGGTAAATTGGATGCAGGAAAGTCTGTGTTGAGGAGGCAGAAACAGGGCTTGGCTGTGATCCTTGTAGCACCTGGGGAAAGTGACTCTCCCTTAAATTCTTGTAAGTACAAAACTATGCTGACCCAGTGCCTCTTCCAGGCTCTCTCACATAAGAATAACTAATGTGGATTGAGCCCTTCGTATGCACAGCATCTTGTCTGCATTAGCTCACTTAATCTTCCAGAACCCTATGAGCTCAATACTCTAACTCTCCCCACATCAGGGACAAGTAAACTGAGGCACAAAGAGGGATGCCAAGGTCACACAGCTAAGAAGTAGCTAAGCAAAGATGTATGTGTCCTCTTTCCGCCACATATGCTGGGCTGCACCCAGGTGAAGTGTATCAGACATCTTGAAGTAAGGGAGGTGATACATCCCCTTGTCTCCTTAGAAAAGGGCACTTTCAAGCTCCCCCAGGTGACATTTGCCAGCATCAAGAACAAGACTAAAGGGGATTTTTTTTTCAAGACAGAGTCTCTTTGTTGCCCTCAGTAGAGTGCTGTGGCGTCACAACTCACAGCAACCTCAAAATCTTGGGCTTAAGCGATTCTCTTACCTCAGCCTCCCAAGTAGCTAGGACTATAGGCACCTGCCACAACACCGGCTATTTTTATTTTTTGGTCGTAGTTGTCATTGTTGTTTGGCAGGCCCAGGCTGGATTTGAACCCGCCACTTCTGGTGTATGTGGCCCCTACACCAGAGCTGCTGAGCTATAGGCACCGAGCCTAAAGGGGCTTTTATAAGCAAGAAACTTGCTCCTTGTGGTCACACAGCCCTTTCACAGGCTCTCAGCAGCCACTCAGAGAACCTGAAACAAGGGAACTCAGTGTTCTGGATCCTTTTTGTTTTTAAAGTTTTCAAGGGTAACCACTGTAAAAATTGTGGTGTATTTCCTTCCGTATTTTTCCATGCATCTATAAATAGATTTGTAGAAACGTACTTTTCTATTCTGCCTTACACACTCAACATTATCTCGTGACCATTTTCCTCCTTTCTGGGAGGCAACAGGAGGCAGCGTCTAAAACCAGAGGCTAAACCACCAGGAAGCTCAGGTTCAGAGCTTTGCTCCGACACCCTGTGACCAATCAATTCCCCGGGCCTTAGCACTCTTTTTTTCCATTTTTTTTTCAACTTTATTGAGGTGTAATTGACAAATCTGATTGGTGTCATAACGTAAAAATGTTTTTTGAAAATCGATCAGTTGGGGGAAAGGACCAAAGACTTGCATTGCCTTTCCTGTTGAAATGTCTATCAAGCTAACTAAATAGCTGATGAGGAAAAGCACTTCTTGATGAAGAATTCCAACTGGGAGCGCAGAAGGAAAGATAAAACTGGAAAATCGCCATTTGGCAACCTCGGTTCCAATTCACTTAATAACATGTTCCTGCTGAGCCCTCACCAGAAGCAAATTTCTGCCCAAGTCTGTCCCCAGCGATTTAGGCTTTCTCCAAGGCAACTTAGGGTTTCTCTCAAACACCCCTCACTTCCTCCTGAGTCCTCGCCAGCAGCTCTCCAAGCCCATGCTGCTTACAGCCTGTCCAAGGCAACCCAGGCTCTTTCTGTCATGTTCTCAAAATTCTTTCACTGCCTGCTTCCAAAGCTGCCCCCCTACATTTCAGGTTTTGTTACCACAGCACCCCACTTCCAGGTAATAAAATCTGTGTTCACTTTCTATGTGTCATAGAGCGAGCGCTACAAATGTAGCAGCTTAACGCAATACCCGGTGATCACCTCCCCATCCTGGAGGTCGAAGTCCGCAGCAGTGTGGCTGGGCTTCCTACTCCTGCCCATCTCCCAAGTCGGCACCAAGGTGTCAGCTGGCTGTGTCCTCATCTGGAGTTGGGGTCCTCTTCCCAGATCCAGACTTCCCAGACTGCCAAACAAGCCAAATTTATAGCAGAGTCCCTTTATTGAAGAGTCATCCGGCAACTGCCTCAATGTCATGGGGTTTCTGAGAGCAGTTCATAAAGGGTCAGGTTTTTAAGGCCTAGTTTGCATCCTGGTTGGCACACAGGCTGTACAGGTGCATCCAGGTAGGGTAGCAAGCAAGCATTGTACAGAAGCAGAATTTTGCGGTTAGTTAGCCATACATCACACCTCTTTGTTTTAATATTTTCCCCACCCGGTATTTCTTAAAGGTCAGTCCAGGGATGGTTGGTACTTCCCAGTCCGTTTCTCAGGGGAGTTAGTCAAGCAAGAAGTTAGTGAGTACCTTCCCATCTATCTTGGGAGTGAACCGGACTTACTGCATTTTGTTGAGGGTTTGCAGCCCAGAAATTTGCCAGGAGTTAACTGGTATTTTTCTACTTTAGCCTAGGCCTAGCAGAACCTTCTCACCCTTCAAACCTCTCTGATGTCCCTTTTTGCCACCAGATAGAGGAAACCCTCTGCTTTTCAGGGGCTTGCTTGATTAGGTTAGGCCTACCCAAATAATTTCCCATTTTAAGGTCATCTTATTGGCAACCTTAATTACTTGTGCACACTCTTTTGCTACATACTATAACATAACTATAACACAGAAGTAAGTGGGGGCGGAGGGGCAGAGGTCAGGAGATCCTTTTCAGAATTCTGCCAACCACACCCTCCCACCGGAAGCACCGTCTGCCCTGAAAAGCTCAGGCCACCTCTGTGTGATGTCCTAGGTTCTTTCCACCATCCTATCCCCTCTTACCTGGACAAGGAGGTCTCTATCTTGGGTTTGGGATAGACCTTGGGTTTGTTTCCTGCCTCATTTGTTTGGAGGAAGGAAATATACTATAATAAGGGGGAAATAATATCTTCTAAATTTTGCATTTTCCTTTTGGTTTCATTTTATTATGGGGCTCAGAGAAAGGGAAGTAGGCAGCCTCGGGTCTCAGCCATCAGGTGCAGTGGCTGAAAACTGCTCTCAAGCTGGACTGACCAGGTGTGAATCTCAAGTCAGCAAGTGGCCAGTGTGACTTCAGGCAAGCTGTTTATCTTTCCTGTGCCTCAGTCTCCTAGTTTATAACATGGAGATAATAACAGTCCCTGCTACACGTGGTTTTTATGAGCATAAGTTAGTTGATTTTCTTAACATCCCTAGAACAGAGCCTGGCAGATAGTTAGTGCTAAGTAAGTGTCAGCTATTAACATGTGTAAATGTGAATAATAATGGTGGACACTTTATTGGGTTGTTATGGAGATTAAATGAGCGCTTCTACATTAGATATTCACTTTAGTCCAGAGCCAGGCACATGGTAAACATTCAGTAAAAGAGTTGTTGTGAAGCTGACCTGAGGGCTTCAGGGCTGATGGACAAAGGAGAGAGCCCTCAGCATCTGGGTGCCAGAAGAACTGGCAGAAACCCCATCAAAGTCTCCCTGTTAATGTCAAGAACCAGTCCAAACACCATAGGGAGTTATAGAAGGTGGCCCAGAATCTATACCAGATCTCTGCTGTCTCCTGTATTTTCTGATCCCTCCCCAAATAGAGTCTTTCTGTAGCCATGTCAACGTCTTCTGAAGGCTGCTGATGTTCCAACTTACCCCCTCCTGTGGACCCTCTGCCAGGAAGGTACACTCTCCCTCCCTCCCTCAGCCCCAATTTTTGATGCCTAGTCATTAATTAGTCACAGATGGAAAGAAGCCTCCTTTGAGAAGTTGTCTTGACCACCCACACCCACCTACACACCCCCTTCCAGAGGGTGTGCCCAGAGCCCTGTCTCTCCTCCCCATTGACACCATCAAGCTGGGAGGTAATAAACCATTTCCTCACCCGCCTTCACCCCACACCCCCATGCTGTACGTACTGTGAGGACTGGCTCGTAACTAATAGATCCCAGTGAGTATCTTAGTTCTTCTTTGAGGAAGAAAAGGACATCAGAGTGAGTGTCAGAAGATGGTGCTCCAGTCCCAGACGTGACGCTCACTCACTGTGTCCTGTGGACCTCCCATTCTACTTTCAAGGCCTCAGTTTCTACATCTGAGAAACGAAGATCTGGGCTGTGTGATCACTAACATCCCTCCCAGATGTTCACACATCTCTAACTTAACCCTAGGTCCACAGGCTTGTCATGTGCTGGGTTTCATTCCAAAATAGATCTCCTCTTTAAGCCTCTTCAGTGCCCTCTGGATTCTGTAGGTGACCCCGTTCCAGGAGCTAAGATGGGCAGGGGTTGGCACACATGCCCCTGTTCAAGTTCAAGTCCAAGGCAAGGCCCTGGTAAAGAGTCTTCTTTAAAAAAAAAAAAAAAACAGGTTTATTAAGCTATAAGTCACATATCACACAATTTGCCCATTTCAAGTGTATATTCACAGATATGTGGGACCATTACAACTGTCAACTGTAGACCATCCTCATCACTTTGAGAAGAAATTGTTTATCCTTTAGCACCCCGCTGAGTTCTCTCTCTCTCTTTCTTTTCCTCCCTCTTATTTTGACTTACACATGGCAGGTAGAGGGGCATAATGATCAGAAGGAAAAAAAATTCAACTGTTCTTGTAAATCCCAACCATCTTTTTCCACCCCAAGTAAGAAGGGGACTGAAAAAGCCAGTCAGAAGAGAAAACAGCAAGTGCCATGTCACTGTTCAGCCCTTCCCAGCCAGCCTGATCCTGCACCCAGAGACTTCAAAACTGAAGTCTCTCTCAAAGCAAGAGCATCTGGGCCAGTTGCTGTGACAGACGCCTGTAGTCTCAGCTACTGGGGAGGGAGAGACAGGAGGATCACTCGAGCCCAGAAGTTTGAGGTTGCAGTGAGCTGTGATCACTCCAGCCTGGGTGACAGAGCAAGACTTTGTCTCAAAACAAAACAAGGGCATCAGTAGTTCTTCCACACAACCCAAATGAGATTTGTTTTACAGAAGCTATTTCCTTCAAAAATTTGCATCCAGGGCGGCTCCTGTGGCTCAAAGGAGTAAGGCACTGGCCCCATATGCCGGAGGTGGCGGGTTCAAACCCAGCCCCGGCCAACAACTGCAAAAATTTGCATCCAGTGTTTTGAGAGGAAAAAACACTGAATATTTAAAACTAGAGCCTAAGCTGGTTTAGGATGGGGCAGAGAGTGTCTTGCAGAGAGATGTGGGTGTCACACAAGCAGCCCTGGAAATGCAGCAGATGGTCAGCAGGAGGCCTGTCTGGGAATGCGGGTAGGAGGTTTGTATCCCCAAAGAAGGCTCTTCAGTGCCACTACCCCAAAAAACACTTTCATCCACCCCATGGAAGGGCCTGGCACCTTGGAGACATCCCCCTACCCCGCTCCCTCCCTACCCCCCAAGCCTGGGCTTGGAAGCCCACCTAGGGGAGACCCATCCCCTCCATGTCTCCCTGCAGGGACTTGCAAGGTGCTCAGAGACCCCTGTGTCTCCATTTGTTTATGTTAGTACCAGAGCATTTTCTGTTTCTGGGGATGGGTCTGCATAATTTTATGAGTATGTTTTCCATTCCTTAGTTACTATGGGCTGTTACAGTGGAACTAACCCATGAGTACACACGCAAATAGAGAGAAGTAAAACTCAATGGAAATCATAGGGGGGAGTGGGGGAGGGGCGGATGGGTGCAAACCCACCAGGTGGTATGAGGAACACTGTCTGGGTGACGGACAAGCTTATAATCCTGACTCAAGCATTACAAAAGCAATCCAGGTTTTTACCAAAAACGTTTGTACCCCCATAATAATTTAAAATTAAAATAAATATTTAAATAAAATATTATCCCCCCACTGGATTGGGAATAACACATCCTTTACAGACCTCTCCCACCAAGTCATGGCCCCAGGCACCCTGGGGCTCCCAGGAATGCACCCAAAATCCGCCCCCCCCCAGCCTCAACTCTGTCTGGGCCACTACGAGACACGACACGAGATGTGTGCTCACATATTTTCAGGATCACTTGGTAGAAGAAGGGTGGATACTTCTGAGTGGTCCTGGGTCCATCATGCTTTCCATGTCAGACCCACCGCGGCAGAAAGCTGGTGGGTGCTGGGTGTTCTTTCTGCCCACGCAGCATCTACAGACCTGACACCTTCTGTGCTCACTCAGGTTAAGTTAAGGACATCTCATCCACACCTCAGCAAGGGAAGTTAGGGTCCTGAGTGAATGGCAAGGGGGAGTGTAAGGATAGGGACCACAGTGAGAGCTGGGAGAGGGAAGGCAGGAAAGAGGTGCTGCAGCACTAAGGGCGGGGCATGCCTTGTGTGACCCCTGGTCAGAGCAGGCTCCACAGTGACTTCCTGCCAAAAGCCTGGCTCCAGCCCTACACATTTCACATGCTAAATATCACAGAGTTCTCAGTAACAAACGTACTTCCTGGCAGGGCTCAGGTCTGCCTCCTTTGTGGGCAAGAGAGCTTTAGAACCCACACGGTGTGGGAGCAAAGTGGGCGTTTGTGTGAAGCCAGGTAAAGTTTACTTGCAGGGTGACAGGGCCCCTGGCTGTCCCGTCCAGCTGTCCCGTCCAACAACCCCACGGAGAAGGCTCTAGTCCTCCTCCCTACCTCTCCCATGCCCCCAGGAACACTGGCCACAGGCAGGCGGGGTGGGGGGGGGGCTGGTTCCACAGGAATCTGTGAAATGTTAGCCCCTTGTGGGGTGGGACTCCCTGCCCCCTTTTTTCTTTTCCCACTCCTTTGCAGAAGCAAGGCCTCTGTTACACATATTGATTCTGACAGCTCAAATTAATATGTCAGATGCTGTGATCCTCGCTGGCGACAGGCCTTTTGACCCCATCAGCGCAATCTGCTTCCCTGATTGAAAATCTCTGTGCCTCAAATTGATTCAGAGTTTTATAAACATCCTGCAGCCACGATCCAAGGAAGCCACCGATGAAAAACCTGGGAGAACTTAATTTGCCTGCCTCTGCCAGAGCTCCGCCAACTATCAGGGCAGTGGGGAAAGACGAGCCAGGGGATTAAAAGGAAGACCTAATCTGGACACCCAACTGAACTGTATGAGCACACATACACACACACACACACACACACACACACACACTCCTCGCCTGCATCCTAAAATACTATTGGAATGGTATGATGATAGGGTGCCCTGATTAGACATCAGAGTTGTCTGAATCTGTCACTCAACTTGCTGTGTGACCTTGGAAAAGTTCCTTAATCTCTCTGGGATTTGGTCTTTTCTTTATAAAATGATAATAATAAAAAAAAACAATCTACTCCATTCAATGGGATTGCTGTAAGGACAAAGTGAGGTGCATTCTGAATTACTGATGAAATGCAGGGAATTGTAACTGGTTGTTGTAACGCACAGAGGAGATGCATAAACAAAATTAGAAAAAAGTTGACCATCGTAGATGCTTACTGACCGGTACACGGAGATTCACTATGCTCTCCTCCCTCAATTTACGTATGTTTAAAATTTTCCAAAGTGAATTTTTTAACATACATCCAGTCATAAAGTACATCAGTCTTACAAGTGGGGGGGGGGTGTACACCCCCCACATAAGAAGGAACAGTTCCCAAAAGAGTCAGCAGTGTCCTGAGGCAGGTCCTATCCTCTGCAGGGGTCTGTCTGTCTGTGAGGATTCTCCTCTGCAGGGGTCTGTCTGTCTGTGAGGATTCTCCTCT
>NW_003852497.1:1530983-1539790 GCF_000181295.1 Otolemur garnettii | reverse complement strand
GGGGTCTGTCTGTCTGTGAGGATTCTCCTCTATAGGGGTCTGTCTGTCTGTGAGGATTCTCCTCTATAGGGGTCTGTCTGTCTGTGAGGATTCTCTCCTGTATAGGAGTCTGTCTGTCTGTGAGGATTCTCCTCTATAGGAGTCTGTCTGTCTGTGAGGATTCTCCTCTATAGGGGTCTGTCTGTCTGTGAAGATTCTCTCCTCTATAGGAGTCTGTCTGTCTGTGAGGATTCTCTCCTCTATAGGAGTCTGTCTGTCTGTGAGCATTCTCTCCTTTATAGGAATCTGTCTGTCTGTGAGGATTCTCCTCTGCAGGGGCCTGTCTGTGAGGATTCTCCTCTGCAGGGTCCTGCCAGCTTCATCCACTTGCCCGTGACACCCTCCCAGGGCTCTAGCCTAGCACTTTGAAGATCCAACAACTGTTTATCCATTTACCTGCTGTCTCCTGCACAAGGAGGTTCAAGTGTGTCAAAGCACCTTTAGCCCTTGAAGGGGATAGGACTTGGAACGTCCTCAGGCTGTGGCACCCAACAGAGCACACAGCTGTTTGAATCAGCGATCTACTCCCCAAGACCACTCCACCACACCACTGCCTTTGTCACACTAAGGCCTCCTTCCAGCCAGCCATCACAATGCTTCCAGCACCTTCCATCTTGCTGCCACTCCTGCAGGCCCAGCTACCCACCGGGAGCCAGCATGGACTCAAAGAGACCAGCATCTGTACTATGTGTTCTCAGAGCATCTTGGGACCCCGGGAGAATTCAGGACCCTGTTTCTGCCAAGCATGCCCAGGTGATTCCTATAGGCTTGCACACTTCAGGCTGGACCCCTGTAGGCCGAAGATGGTCATCTGTGTGTCAGCCTCTCCAGAGCAGCTTCCCAACAGGAGCAGGAAGCTCCCCCCACCACCAGACACTGCTGTTTTGTTCTCCTCCCTGAACGGCTGTGAAACAGAAGGAACACAGAATTTCCTCCACACTCCTCTAGGGCCTAAGGGCAATTCCTGAGGGCTTCCTCATCAAGATACCTAGAAAGTATTGTCTGACTCTCTCTTTGCCCTCCCCCCATGCTCCATCACTGCCCTCACCCAGCCACACTTGGGAGGGAAGGAGGATGGGCAGGAGAGACAGAGGGATGGGACTTCTGTGTGCAGTGGGAGAACCTACCCAAGTCATGCTGGCAGCAGGGTCCCACTCTGGACCCCAGAATCCATCACAACCCACAGGGGACCTTCTCACCGATCTCAACTCCAACAATGGCCTGGATTAACAGACAGCTCCTTCTGGCTAGTCACCTCACGAGGGCTCAGGGGAAATGATGGCCCGGATACAGCCTCTTCCTTCCTGACCCCTGCCTGAGCTGTCACAATCCCAAATGCTTTCCTGTGGGTCTCCCTGAGTGTCAGGGAAACAGAGAAGCTACCTGCTCACTGCTCCAAATAGATAAGGATAAATAAACACAACCCCTACGCCTTCCAATCCCACCTGCCTGGGAAGCTCAGGTGCTACATACCTCCCTATCTGGCTCAGTCTAGGGGGAGGCGTGGCCTTGAGCTCAGATCCTGCCCACTGTCCCAACTCAGCCAGCTGTGTGATCTGAGGCAGGTTTCCTAATCTTTCTGTTTCTCCATGCCCTCATCTAAAAAACAGAAATAATGACTGTATTTACTTCAGAGGATTGTTTTAGTTGAACAATTGTGAAGAGCTTAGGCTAGTGTCGGTACATAGTAATAAATGCCACATGTGTGAGGTATCATCATCACCTTCATCACTGTCACTGCTTATCAGGAACCCTTGCTTCTGGCTTCTTTGAAAAACCGATCTTTTTCTTCCCGCCCTCCAAACTGAGCTTGCGCACCTGTTCATTTACCAAGCAGTCTGCTCTCGATGTTCAAATCATTTCTCAAAACTAAAATAGGATTGGTCTTTCTTGACCTCTTTTCCTCCCTCCAGGCCAGGCCCTCATTCATTCATGGTGCCTCCTGCCTCTCAAGACGTTGGATTTTCCTCTGCAAAACCAACCAACAAAGCATCCTTTGTTCATCTGTGAGCCTGCCTTCATGAGTTTACAAAGCGCTTTTACTTAGGACAGGCCATTAATCCTTGACGGAAGCCCGGAAATGGTGAGCGGTTTGCCCACCACCTTTCCGTTCCACTTATGGTCTGGGAATGGCAGAAGTGACGCTGGACTCCTGGCCTCTCTGGTCCCAAGTCCAAGGTTCTTCCAGAACCTCACATACGTCTGGGGAGAACCAGGGAACTACACACCTGAGAACTAACATTGGGCAGAAATAAGCCATGGCCCAGGGACTCTCCTCTTCACACCTCTTGGGGTCTCTGGAACTGTCTGTCAGAATTTTGTCATCAGTCAATCCTAACTAAAAAGTGTCGTGGAGATGAATTTAGGTCAACATAGGAAGATGTTTGCCAAACATCATTGACACAGGTTACGAAACATTATGTATAACAGGGTTTTATTTTTGTCAAAATATACCCACAGGCCAGGCACAGCGGCTCATACCGTAATCTCAGCACTCTGGGAAGCTGAGGAGGGTGGATTGCTTGAGTTCAGAAGTTGGAGACCAGCCTGAGCAAGAGTAAGACCCCATCTCTACTATAAATAGAAAAACTAGTCCAGCATCGTGGCAGGCAATTGTCATCCCAGCTACTCAAGAGGCTAAGGCAAGAGAATTAGCTTGAGCCTGAGAGTTTGAGGTCGCTATGAGCTGTCATGATGCCACAGCACTTTACCCAGAGCAAGAGTCAGACTCTTGTCTCAACAACAAAAAGAAAGTGCGTACATGAACACATAGAAAAGAAGCTGGAAGGGCTCATTGGTCATAGTAAATGAGTGGTGTTTTACATATCTGTACTTTCTAATTTTCCCCTGCCCAAAAGACATTATTACATTTTTAATTTAGAGAAACCTACACTAGACCTGGGGACAGTGGATTCAGACATGTAAATGCTTTGACATTCACTCAAGGGCCACTGGGCTTGGAACTTTCCCCTTACAGCCCCTGCCATGAGACCCTAAGCCCACATAGTGATGGCGGCCCCCACATTTCCAGAAAAGCCTTGGTTCTTCCTCAGACTCAGGAGTGGGACCAACAGGGATGGGCAACAAGATCCCTCGGGGGAGAGAAAGCACCATCACCTGTGTGACCATCCAACGTGGGGCCTCCTTCAGAGGGGCCTACGTGGTTCCCCCACAATTTAGTCATTAAACCCACATCACAGCCTAGCAGGCATCCTTCTCTCCATCCCACAGAGGAGGAAACTGTGGCCCAGAGAGGTGGAGGAACATGCACAGGAGTCCACGATGGGAAGAACAGGGTGTTAGCGGAGCCCAGAAGTCCTGGAGTTCAGTTTGCCTCACTCATGGCAGATGCTTGGATGGCCCCAGCTTTTGTGGCAGCAAATTTCAGAAGTCCAACCCTCCTGGTGCCCAGACATCTCTCTCAGGGTCTGCCTGGGAGACCCCCACCCCTGCCTAGCCTCGGAACTTCCCCATCTGAGCCACCAGGTGATGGCAGAGGAGTCCAGGTTTGTCAGTGGCAAATGCCATTGTGACAAATTTCCACATCCTGGGTGACTAAAGTAACAGGATGGCAGGAGTCTAAGATCAAGGTGTCAGCAGGCTGGCTCCTTTCAAGGGCCATGAGGAAGCATCAGTTGCAGGCCCTATCCTTGGCTAGTAGGTGGCTGTCCTCTCCCATGTCTCCCCTTGGTCCTCCCTCTGTGCCTGTTTGTGTTCTAATTTCTTTTTGGTCACCAGTCATATTGGCATAGGGCCCATCCTAATGACCTCCTTAAAGACCCTATCTCCAAGTATGGTCACATTCTGAGGCATGGGGTAGGGGTGGGGCACGGAGGCTTAGGATTTCAATATATGAATTTGGGGAGAGGACACAACTCAACCCATAATACCAGGTAAAGCCCCCCTCACCTAGAAAGGTTCCTCAAACCTCCCCTGAAGGCACTGAAGCAGGAATTAGATGACCAGCTCATCCTAGTGACCCCTGAGTCCTGAGGGGCTAAGATGCCAAGAGTGGCCGGACTGGCATTGATGAGTCCTAGGATTTGGGGCAGTGGGTGCAACGTGAAGCAGCTGGGAAGGGCAGGCTCCCAGGGGCTGGTATAAAATGAGGCTCCTGGCCCTAGGGCCCTAGTGGCCCACAAGTCTCAGTAGACCATTATCCACTGGTGAGGTAGGCAGGTGCGTCTTAAGATATTTCTGCCAATGACGAAGGATTATTATAGGATAATTGCTTTCCTAGCAAGAAAAGGCAAAAATTAGAAAGCTCTGGGACTTTGGACAAGTCACTTCCTTACCAGGAAACAAGGAGATTAGAGCAGATGGTACCTTCCCCTCCAGGGCTGATGCCTTCAGATTTCAACACAAAGATTCTTTCTGCTAATTTTGCTGGAACTGGTAACATTTTGTCTGGAACTGACAGCTGACACATAGTAGGTTCTCACGTAGATCCAGTTTCTCTCTTACACTCCATGGCTACCATCGGTTCCCAAGCCCTCCTCCCAGGCTAAAAAATGAAAGAGAGAGAGAGAAAGAAGAGAGGCATTGGGGAAAGCCTGGGCAGATTTTACCAGAAAGAGCAAATCTAAACAGAAAAGAAAAGAATATCTGTGTGCACTGATGTGGTTGAGGTGCCCATCAGCTTCCAGCACCCCAGGCTGGACTCCTCTGAAGGCAGCAGGGTAGCCACATGTGGGAGGGAGATGTGTTACTGGACCCTAAGCACTCTCAGTTCTCCACCTCCACGCTTCCCCTTGCTTCTCCACCTCCAAGAATGAAGACTTGGTTTCTTAGCTCACTGACTGCAGCAGGGAGGGAGGGAGGAAGGAGAGGCCCCACCCACCTCTCCCAGGCCTGCCTCTAGGGCTGCCATGCCCAGCAGGTCCCAAGGCTGGTCCTGAGACAGCCCATTTCATCCTGGTGTCCACTAGCCCATTATTCTCCCCAGACAAGCACCCAGCCAACCTCTCCTCCTTCTGCAAGTGCCTTCCCAGTACCAAGGGGCACAGGAGAAATGGCAGCTCCCAATCAGTCCAGCAAGTCCCCAGACAGGGCTGAGCCCTTAACATAGCTGGGGATGGAAGGCGGGGACCTTGTGCTTAGGGAACACAGCAAGGGGCAGGGGACTCTGCCACAGCCACTGCCCACAGGATCTGGACGCAGGGCATGATAAGGAAGGAGGCAGACTCCTGGGATGACACCCACTGTCCTCTCCAGGTAAGGACATCTGCCTGAGAACTTGGTGGTAGGTGCTTTCATCTTCAGAGTATCTCTTCCTACATCGCCTGTGTGAGCCTTGCTGCTCAGCCCATCAGACACTCAGGGTGATTATCATTCCCATTTTACAGATGAGAAAGTGAGATGTGACCCATGCAGGTTGCACAATGAGGAGGCAGCAAAGCTGGCCCCAGACTGTGTCCTCTGGAGCCCCGGGTGCCCTCACCACACCTCTGAGGGGCACTCCTCTGAATGTTAACGTTCCTGTGATTCTCGCTTGGAAACCAAAACTAATGAGCAGAGAGCCCCCAAATAAATGAGTCCCCTCTCCCTCTTCACAGAGGCACCATGGAGCCATCCCAGGGCCCATGTGCCATGCCATCTCCTTAGAAGCGGGTTAGGATGAGATAGAAAAACTAGAAAAACCAGGGAAGACCAGGCCTAGTGGCTCACACCTGTAATCCCAGCACTTTGGGAGACCGAGGTGGGGGATTGATGAGCTCAGGAGTTGGAGACCAGCCTGAACAAGAATGAGACCCCGTCTCTACTAAAAATAGAAAAACTGGGCGTTGTAGTGGGCACGTGTAGTCCCAGCTACTCAGAAGGTTGAGGCAAGAGGATGGCTCAAGCCCAGGAGTTTGAGGTTGCTGTGAGCTATAATGCCACGGTGCTCTACCCAGGACAACAGAGAAAGACTCTGTTTCAAAAAAAAAAAAAGAAGAAGAAGAAGAAGAAGAAAGAAAGAAAAATCCAGAGAGCAACGGTCTCTCCATCCCAAGCTCAGTTCCCAGTCCTCTGCTCCCTAGCAGGCGGCCTAGGACTATTTGGCCACCTCCCCTGAGCTCAGCCTCATTCAGACTGTGAGCTGCAGGGTGATTAGTGCAGCAGTCTTCATCATCAAACTGCCTGAGTCAGAGCTGCCAGTCTAGATGTGTGACCTTAGATGGTCAGTTCACCTCTCTGAACTGCGAATTCCCTCTGTTACATAAGAGAAGCAATGACAACAGCAGTTAGCACAGCCATTAGCACAGAAACCGTCTAGTGCTTTTTTTTTTTTTTTCCAGTTTTTGGACAGGGCTGGGTTTGAACCTGCTACCTCCAGCATATGGGACTGGCACCTACCCTTTTGAGCCACAGGCGCTGCCCACTTTCTCTCTCTCTCTTTTTTTTTTTTTTTTTTTTTGCAGTTTTGGGCCGAGGCTGGGTTTGAACCCACCACCTTCAGCATATGGGATCAGCGCCTTACTCATTTGAGCCACAGGCACTGCCCAACTGTCTGGTGCTTTGCAGAGAGAAGCTCGAGGAAAGTCCACCACAACTCAGGAGAACAGACAACCTCCTACCCTGTCCCACCCCCTTGACAGATGAGGAGGTGTCACCTGAGACAGGGACAGAGACTTATTCAAGCTCATCTAGCCAGAAAGTGGCAGTGTGGGGGATTCAAACCCAGGTCTGACGCCCAGATCTTCATTTACACTGCAAGACCATTCCACAGCCTAGAGGCCAAAGTGTAACACCCTGGCCCAGAGCAGGTCTCCATTGGTGATATCTGGTGTTGGCACAGTGACTGTGGCAGTGCTATTGAGCCCATGGACCTCTTATCTGGCTGGTCCCTGAAGTGACTATCCAGGTGACCCCCCAAAACAGACAGGTTGGTCTCTCCTGACTAGACTGTGATCCCCTTAAGCCCAAAGATTGGATCTTACAAATCTCTGTATCACGCACCTTGGCTAACACCTGTGTAATTATTTGCCTCTCTTTGTCCTGTCAACCACTATTCCATAGTCTCATCATATACAGTCGTATCCCATCATTGAAATCTTAGGCCCCAATTCCCAATCTCCCTCCAACCCACATGCTGCCATCGTCCAGGGTGACTTCGACCTCTGCACGGAGGTCCGGTTCCCAGCCTGGCCCTTCAGTTCCTTAACCTCATTGTTCTCACCTTCATCCCCATCCATCTGTTGCCACCTTTCTCAAGGCAACATCCCTAATGTCCTAAATTCATCCTTCCTGAAGCCTCTGAATCTTCTAGCTCCGAAGATCTTGGTCCCTGTCCACACATCCCCTGCTGTCTCCTGTCAGTACTCTTGTCCTCACTTTGTCCTTTCTCCAGCCCAGACCCACGGGCCCCCACCTCAGCCTCTCCCTTGCCATCATGCTTCACCTGAATATCTTGGCTTTATCCAAGGTCACCGCATCCCACATTCCTGGCCAAACTCCAGGCCAGAGGAACCCAACCATCCCACTCCACCAAGCCTTCACCATCAGCATGACCAGCCACAGACAGTGTACACCCACATCGCTCTTCAGACAAAGTCCACAACAATCCTTAACATGGCCTGCAAGGCCCTGCACAAGTTGCCACCTACCTCTCTAGCCGATCTCATTCATTCAACAGGTAATGACTGAGCAGCCTCTAGTCTGCGCCCCCAGGCCCTACACCCCACAATTTGCATCCTCCCTCCAGCTGGTAACCATCCTTTAGTTCCTTAAATGTGATCCTTCCCACCCCAGGCTTCTCTCCAATTAGAAGACAGCTTCTGTGGGTCTGTAGCTTCCCGTGAGAAGACTTCATGGACCATCTCGACCACTGGTGGCCTTGTTGGACTTTTTCTTATATGTTAAGGTTGGGAAGCTTAAAAAACTGCTTAAATTGGAAAACATAGAGCAGAACTTTATAATTATGTGTGATATGTCCTCAGAAGCAGTGATGGCAGTGGCACCTACCTTACAAGGCGTTACATGAATTGATGCGTCAAGCAATTAACACAGTCCAAACGAGGATTAGCTATTTTTTTAAGTCATCATCACCAGCATCCTCGTAGGCCGGGTGTAGACAGAAACTGTTGATAGCGGCTGCCTCTGGAAAAGCAGCACAATAGTTGGGGGCACAGAGGGGAGAAATTATCCTCTTCTCTGTGTATTTCTTTTTGCCTTTTTACATTTAAAACATTTGTATGTATTACCTATTAAGTTCATTTTAAACATTATGAAATTGCAAAAGGACAGTATAACCAGCATGTGAAAAGCCCCGAGTTTGTGACAATACTTGAGTCTCAGTTGGCCCCAGCCACTGGCCATGGGTCCCAGTTCTTTGCTTTCATGCCCATGTTGGCACTGCTGTCTGCTGAGCAGCTGATCCGACACAGTGCTAAGTAACCTCAACCACCAAATCACTTAACCTGCACATTGACCTTGGGAACTAGGGAGGGTTGTTGTCCACAATTTAGAGGTGGGGAAACTGAGGAGCTCAAACGAAAAGAAACTAATCCAACATCCTACCTACCAGAGGTGTCTGGGCCATGAATCGCCACCTGTCCCACCCACACCCAGCAAGTCTGTGCCTGTTCTGACCCCTCAAAATCGGCCAGGATTCCAGAGGAAAGCGTTTGCATCAACTCTATTCATATGCATTGTCCGCACCTCCCTTTTTCCCCCTCAAAATGTAATAATATTATAGTAGCTGTCTTAGCTCTGAGCAAGAATGGGCACTTGTTAAATACTGTATTTGCTGAATTGAATTAAACGTATCAAAAACACAGTCCAGGCTC
>NW_003852497.1:1529053-1530733 GCF_000181295.1 Otolemur garnettii | reverse complement strand
AAAAAAAAAAAAAAAAAAAAAACACAGTCCAGACCACAGTCTTCACCATCATCACCACAGGCAAATATTTCAGTAGGCATCTACGCTGTGCTAGCTTCTGGAGACGATCCATAGATATATAAGTTCTGGCAGATCTAGAAGGAACTTCTAGCTAATGCTTCAGGGAAGGGAGGAGGGGTAGGAATTTACTGAACACCCCTCGGAACTTTTGCAAAACTGCCTTTCTCCCCTCCCATCTCACATACACCCAGGTACACTCCTGAAATATCCTCAGTTCAGATAAGGTGTTCCAACCATAAATCTATCACAGTGGGGCAAGAGGTTTTATTTAGCAATTACAGAGCTGCTGCAGTTATCAGTTCAAGGTGGAAGGGCACTCAGGTTGCCTATCTCCCTATACCTGTCAGGAACAGAGGCAGCCAACCCAGTTTTCAGGTCTGACATCTTGAAGACAGGGCTGGCCCTGCGGCCAGGCAAGGTGTTTCCAGACAGAACTGGGGCTGGGGGCCCTCCTGAGATGGACGGAAGTGTGGTGTGGCCTTCAGAAGACCCCACCCCCCAAAGCAAGGCATTCTCCTTCACCCCTTTGATCGTTGGGAGAGGGGGTTCACCTTGCCTGTAAACCAGAAATCTGGTCCTTCCTGGTGGCACAGGAATAAAAGCATTTTGCCCCCTGCCAATTCCTCGGGGAAGGACCACAGCATCCCAGGATCCAGATAACAGGATCATTATCATGGAGACTGACCTGTGCATATCAATGCAAAGTTTACATGTTCCTACTATCCATTATCTCATTAGCTATTATTTCACAACAATGCAACGGAGGTCAGCAGGGCAAAGCTACTGGTACAAGATCACACAATTAGTTAATGGCATATATTAGGTTGGATTATCTGAGATTGCCAGTAAAGATGGGCCACCACTGGTCTTCTCCCTGTGACACAAAAGGGCAAAGGGAGGCTTTGACCTGTGCCTTGACCTAGCAAAGCCTCCAGGGAATCGGAGCCACTGGGCCCAAGTCAGGACCACACACAGGAGGCAAATGCCTAGTCCCCTCCTGGCTGGGGGAGGGGAGAGTTGTAGCCTAGCTTGTTGGACTTTCTTTATCCTGTCCCCTCTGACTCCCCTCTGTCCTCCAGGATGCATGGGGAATGACACGGAAGGAAAGCTGAGTGGACAGTGCAATGCTCTTGCTATCCCCGCCCAGGCTGCAGTCACCCAGCTGGGAGACAGTGCTGTAATCCTCTCCGCACGGATAACATCCCTTCTCCTGCCTTCAGGTATCACCCGCCTCCTCCAGGCTGAGGCCACCCATGTCTCTCTCTGCCCTGACCTTATCCCCAGGTCTCTTCTGTAAAGGTAGCAGGAGATTCACTAGGGGCTCGTGGCCTCATTGTGATCTACAAGCCTAAAATCAAAGATACTTCTTCCCCTCAGGGTGGTACTTTGCCTCTTCCCAAGCTCAAAGCCTCAGATCATTTCTAGATCCTTTCGGCCTCTTTGCATCTCCAACTAACTGAAGTTCCATCAATGCATTTTGCCATCACCTTCCACCAGAAGCTAAAGTGACCCACAGAAAGAGCAGTGCTGTTTACTCAGTGGCAAATGCGGGGAGGCTGGCACATCAGCCCAGGGAGTCTCTTCTGCTCCCTGCGTGCGGTCCTGACTCCAGACATGGGC